>NC_069111.1:42484300-43084300 GCF_025612915.1 Magallana angulata
TATGTTCTGTCATTGATGCAAGGATATATAATCATGGCACGTGAAAAATTTAAGGGTGACGAAATAAACACCAAGACCTTTTACCGCTCTCTCGGGTTTAGGTTCAGTCTATTGCAGTTTATACGTGAACACAAACATTAAACGTTATTTGTAATATGATGCATCTATTTTATTTTTGAATGTGCACATACAGAAAATCAATAAAAGCTAATACCTGAAAAGGATATGTTGTGTGAATATTATGCAATCATTATTTACTTTTTTTCTGATTTCCATAGTTAGTGGAGCTTCCCCGTCAAATGACACCCTGTAGGAAACTGCTGTGTACCTTTCTAATAATAAAATTAATTGCGAACTTTTAAAAACATCTCTTGTATAACAATCATTTTGATTAACGTTGTAAAGTAAACTTATATATTGCAGGACGTCAGATGCTAGCAACACGACAGGCTTCTGGTTGATCAAAGGAAATTTTAAATTGATGTCTTTAATTACGTGGGCATTTCGGAAATTGGGTTGTCATCAAAATAAATATAACGAATAAGTGAATTCATGCTAAGAGAATATTGTGCAAGACGTTACCCATCCGATAGGCCCTACAGAGAATGAACTTACCCTTATTTAAAGCTATCCTATTGGTTTTATTTCATCAAACGAATGTATTTTAATCCACATTGTTTATTGAAATACAACTGATAGTAAAGGGTTTTTTTCATTTGTTTTACATTCTAAGTGCATTTTTATGTCCAAAATATGGCAGGGTTTTTTAATGAGAGTATAATTTCGAGCACACTGTAATTTAAACTTGCGTGGGAGAGACCTATTAATTTTCTAATTCGCTGCGAATGAGCAATTTACTCATCACGTCATCTGCTGCCGCTGATTGCCAGCCAAATCAAAATCTATTCTGTACACTTAGCGATAATACAGACGTTCTGGACTTAATTTTCACGTGGTAAAGTTACTTATTGAAAAATTTACAGTCATTTACTTTCAAAGCAGTTCTTGCTAGGTAGTGGTCAAATATTAGAAGAATTTTTTGAAAATACAATTAACACTAGAGCACATTCGCAGTTCAAGTTTATCTTCTAAACAAGATAATTATTGGATAGTGCAGTTGTATCTAATGAATAATGATAAAAATATAAAAAGATCTTTAAAATGTTGTTATAAACTGATAAATGATATATTGATTTGAAATAAAACTTATACCAAAAAGTACTGAATCATTTACAGTTATCACTGAATTATTACGAAAGCAGTGTACTCATTGAACTTTTCAAATACTGTTTTCGATTTAATTTCTTATTAGAAATGGTTTGATCTTCACAATAAGTTCATGAATAAATTAGTTTGCGTCAATGTTGTGTTAATTAGTTGCGGAAAAGGGATTATATCCGGCACTCTTTACATCCAATATAAGACAAGGTATGACACCCCCTCCCGCCCTCAATTACCCCCAGCTATGTATTACCCCTTATGAACTTGTATTTCACACTTAAAATTTATGTAGGCACTGACTTTGATATGTAAACCTTTAATTAATATCGAATAAATGAATGATAATGGGCATACCCCTTACGATGAACGACCCTCTCCAGTGTTAGAACCCCTCCGCTCTTGTGAATTAGATGTGTTATAAACATATAAGAATACTTTTAACATTTCCCTTATTTGGTCATGGATATCAGTGATATCAACGCATTGCAACAATTAGACTAAGTGTATAAGATTGGATATTATAGGGTTCTTTCGAAGAACTTTTCAATAAATGTATAGTGTGATAATATACTTTTGCTGAGCATGAAACGCAGTCGTGATTTTGTCCAGTAAATATGATTTCCACTATAAACAGCTTGTATATTTTTTCTTCCTTGCGATGCGAACATTGTGTGTTGTCTTCTTTCCTTCATGAAGGCCTACATATACATGTATTTCTCAGATTCAGTAACAGTGAAGTGAAGGCCATTCAATCCGTCATTTTTAAGAGATTAAATATTGATCAAGCTTTTCATTCAGTGTCAGCCCCCGATTTCCCAGTTTAAATGAGAAGTAACGACTTCAGGATGTAAATTGTCATCATACCCAATCTTCCATGAGCAAATTTTAACCTTAAAATTACTTTGGGATTTGCAATTACCATGTGTCTCGTTAGTAGAAATTGAACGTCTTATGCGCTATTATCCTTAATCGAAGAAAATATTTTTTCTCCATGTTTCAGGTTCATTTTGTGCATAGAAAGCTTGATTAGGTTCATTGGTATCCGTTGTACTTGTCTCCACATAACGTATCCTATCCATCCGATGTACGTAAAACAAAAGCAAAACGTGAAATGTTTATTCATTATTTTCCCCCCTACCTTCAGTAATTACCAGCTCATTTCTTTCCTAATTTAGTTTTTTGACAAGCATCTTGATGTTCAGCCCCCATCTTTTTTGTCGGCAGACTTGATCTGGACAGCCTAAGCCTTATTGTGGACTGCTAACAGTCGGTGGCGTCGGCCTTTTGATTATGCCGTTTTGCAAGTCCTGTCTTGTGTACTTTTGTCAAGTATATATCCGTAACATGTCCATGCATATTGAGGTTGCATTCTAGATGATTATCATTTTTCAAATATAGATTGTCATTGCGTACAATGATTATTCTTTTGGCATGATATCATATTAAATAGTCTAACAATCACATTAAATCGTTTGGAATGGCTGTTACCAACTTTCCAACTTTGAATTAAAAGATGGGACTCTACCAGTTTGGCTATTGCAAACCTTGTTAGTCAAAATAAGGTTAATCCAATCCTTTCATCAACTCCATATGAATATATTTTATGATGAATTAAAGGATTCAGTACGGATCAGTAACCTTTGCATGTGATGTTGATAACTTCATAACAGAAGTTACAAAGTGCGGACCGCATAACTATGTAAAGATCGGGAGGGGGCACTATGCTTTGAATCTGCACATGATACATCGTTCCATTTCATCGTGTTCACTGCAGTAATGACAGAATGCACTGCCAATGGTTGTGCAGCGAGCCTATTGAATCTGCACAGCTTTGTGAGATTTGGTTAACCAAAGAGGACTTTTTAAATGGATTAATTCTTAGCATCTTTATCCCCTTTCTGATTCAATTTGCAGCTTTCGTGTAGAAGAAAGCAAAATACGAGAAAGCATGTATTCTAGATGGCTACTTTGTTTACCACGTTTTTGGATTAAACAGAATAATGTCAGACTCTGACATGATAACAAAAATTAATATGCGACATGAAGCCTGACATTCTTCACGCTCTTTTGAATTTATCATTAATCTTAATGACAGTCTTATACAATTACTTAGTATTAATGTTTCATATGATTTAATAACTATACTTGAGTCGAATATAAGGCAAGGACAAACTCTGCAATGCACGATGATTTTATATTTGATATCTTTCTCCAGAAATAATTATGTTTCTCTATTAATTTCCCCTGCTGTTTTTGCTTTACTGGTTTACATGGCGTAACGCTGGATTTGGAAATTCAATGAAACGTTATAACGTTTTGTCGGTACACAGCCATGATTTATTAGTTTAGGCGTCTCAACGGTCTAGGAATCGAAACATTTCCAGTGACAATCCAACCCTTAACTGGAAGAAGATACATTTAAAAAATCAATATTTTATATAAACTTTGTACTCTGTGATAAGAGAGACGTGTTTTTCATTGTATCGAGAAATAAAACAAGTATAAAGGAAAAACATTTCCATTTTTATGTCTTCTGTCTAATTTTTGTGTGTTTTTGCTCTGTGACTTCTCTCTATGAAGCAATAAATAACGAATTGAGCTCTTTTCACTAGGAACAAAATGGCCGGACGTATTACACAATACATCTACCGGCATGTCACCCCGGTGCAGGGATTGCTGACGTCACAAAGAACAGCCTGACAGGAAGTTTCTTGGTCACAAGGCGGGGAACCATCAATATTCTGCACGCTTCTTTGGCGTTCCCCAATAAGTAAAGGTCGACCGTTGGATTAGGCCGATTTACGACTTCGATTAGTGTCTTCCCTATTTTCTGCTAGGATAATGACTCCTCGTCGAAGACTGAAGATATATTGTATAATTTTCGCACAAGGTTTTTCCGCTGTCTGTGTAGAGAATGTAATTTTTTTCCCAGGGAAATAGAGAAATAATCAAATTGAAATTACCCAGCCTATCAAAATACCATCCTTATTTTAGATACTGTACTTTGCCTTACCCAAATGGAATAAAATATGTATGCACTACAATCGCAACATGTCTTCCACAAGTAGATACACAAACGGGAAAGAAAAAATTGAAATAAAAAAGTAAGCAATATAAAATAAGCAAGAATTGTACATAAATCATACCAAACGAACAATAAATAAATTCATTGTTCATAAATCATACCAAACGAACAATAAATAAACTAATGTCTGTCCCAAGTCATTGCTTCCATGACTGTTAGTTTTTAGTTAAAATAAATAGATCTAGCTGTTAATGAAGAACAATTCAAATCGCTTAAAGGGAACAAACCAAGATTTCTTCATCAAAACATCACATTTCAAATTATACCCGAAGAATTATTCAGAAACGAAAGCAAACATTGTACGGAGATTCAATATGGGAAATGTTTACATCTTTTCTCCATTCGGAAGTAATTGTGTCACCTCGCAAAATTTTTATTCAACATTATCATCCAGGGTACGTTCATGTCTTTTGCAATGCAAAATCCCCTTTAAATTTCTATTTTTGGTTGTGTATAAAAAAAACTGATGCGTTAGAAGGAGCGTTTCAAAACAGGTAATCTGGACTTTTTTCAATTTATTGAATAGATGCAGTTTGGACGCATATGTATTTATGATCATTGAGATATTACGCAAAAAGTGGTAAAAGCAGAAACTTGGGATAGAGTATAAAATGCCTGCATCTACATATGTGCACGTATTTGCGACCAATGTCAAATTACATGCATAAAAACTCAGACTAAATGTCACCGCAAACAAGGAAGAGAAAATCCGGTGTCACTAAGATGATGGTAAACGAAGGGATAGTGAACTATCCCTCTCTCAAGATCTGATGCTCCACTATTTGTATCAGTCTCTTTCTATGATTCACTCATGCTCTTCTCCACAAAAATATTTCAATTTAGAAAAATGGAATACATGTGTTTTTGAAGTTATTATGATAATTTTTTTTCTATGAGTTCTCAAAGATTATGTACATGTATCCTTATCGTCAGTTGTTTCTTTAATTTGAACATAGTGTAGACCTAACCTTGTTCATTCAGATATTTTATTTGGTTATTCATTCAAAACAACGTTAACAATACTTTACTTGCTACAGAATTTTTCGTAAGTGTCACATATTGTTTTAGAACACAGAGAAGCGCTTAAACACAATTGCAATGTTATATTCTTTATCCTTTTTTATGGCCCATATTAGGCTTTCATTTATCCTGGAATCTGTTTCGGATGTTCGCATATACACAAACAATAGACAGTTTTCCATAATTTCAATATGAATTGCATGGTAGTGCTGTTCATTATATACTGATTTCCCCACAGGGTTCTGTTTGATAAGGTTAATGCAATTATCGATTGGAAGGAACACTAAACACTGAATGATTTAAGTTTCACAATATTTCTTCATTCTCCGAAACTGTCACAAGACCAGTTACCTAGTCATAATTAATAACATCCGTAGAGCAAACTATCTATTTTACCCCGTTGATTGTTTTTCTCAATTTGTGCATGCTGTTAAATTATATTTAAGTTTTAAAATAGTTTAGCGTGCACGTTCTGCGGATCACGTTTGCCATATAAGATAAAGATAATTGTTTCTTTCATGAAAAAAGAAACAACCATGAAAGTCGTTAAAAGGATAAAACTGTAACACATTGTTACAAGTCTGTGTGATGATCGGTGTATTCGAGTTAACATTTCTTAATCTTCACGATTTGTTCTAGTTAATAATTTTTTTTTACAAAAATCCAGATTACACAAAGAACAAATAGAGTTATCTAAAAGAGTGTTGGGGGGGGGGGGGCTCTACATACCCACCAGGTCCATCTAAAAGGTTTTTTTGTGTGTTAAGCCATAAACTTTTCATGGAGAAAAAAAAATCAAAAATTTATGCCTTTTAACTTTCACTTCATTCTTGAATAATGTCTTCTGTCTAAATAGAGTTATTCTTTTCCGGAAAGTCCTTTCATGGATCAAGCATTAGTCTGTACAGAACTTTTAACATTTCTGTAAGAGTTAACACTATATTTTGAATTAGTTGCGATTTCGAATTCTCCATAAACTAGTCTGCCTCATAGAAGAGGAATGGCGAAATGAACCATCCCTGTCTCACACCGCTATGGATGTGGATTCTTCTGTATTAGGTACGAGGGATCTGGGACGGAAAACTTACATGTAGTTGTGAAAAAGAAAAAAATGAGGTAAATATACAATGATTTTAGAATACACATAGACTGCATCCGTAAGATCACAACGAGATGGACTCCAGCAAAGAGGAAAAGAGGAAGGCTTAGAAAAATATGGCGACGGCCCGCCGTCAAAAAGGGAACATTAATAGTCGTATGGTTGACAGAAGTGGAGGAATCTTGTAATGGAATTATGTACAAATCATCTGTTTAGTGAATAAGTACTAGTAAATAGAAGTGTATGGGCAATCACTTGGGAAAATCAGCATTACCCACCTTTTCTGTTCACATATAATTATATTGCTACAATGTACATGTAGCCTTGAGGTTTTTTTCAGACGAGTACAGATTACATGAATTGAACCATTTTGGTTATCAAATTTTGCATGTCTGATCGCAATATTTGGCAATTTATTTTCATCGCCTATATTGAAACAGCACGATTTTATTTCACAGTGTATGCTAAATTACTCCAATTCTTTATTCATTGTTTTTTTTTCCTAAGAGGAATGTATTCCTAATTTAACTTCCAGATAAAAACATGTTTTGAAAACATTTGGCGTAAAATACTGTATTACATGTAGATGTCTCTATTTTTCAAAAATGTTAAGTTATTCGTGAAATTTTCTGTTGGTCTATGATTTTTATTTGCGTTTCTAATTCTAAATTGCATATAGTCCTTAGAGGGATTTGAAAGGACATTAAAAAGGACGGATGGAAAATTAAAAGAATTCTCAAGGGATGTGTGGTGACCATGTTTGCATTAATAATACAACACTTCGTGTACAGCTTAAAACTGTTTTCTAAATTGATAAATGTATATTTTATAAAGATATCGGATGCGATGGTGAATTTTGATTCTTTAAACCAAAACATGTAAGTTTTATGAAGGCATTTTGAAAGGTCTAGTTCTTCAGAATTTGTGGTTTTTTTTACATTAATCAGAATGACAAAATCACCTTGGATTATTTTTTCTATCGTAGTAAGATATTTTAGAGAAAGAAATGTAGCCACAGATTGTGTGATATAGGCAGTTAATGGGAAAATTGATTTGGAAAGCAAACCGCAAGTAATTTAATTTTAAATTTTATAAAGCCTCGATATAAAGATGTCATAATGATTATCAATAACCCGAATAGGTAAATTTCAGAGAGAGAGAGAGAGAGAGAGAGAGAGAGAGAGAGAGAGAGAGAGAGAGAGAGAGAGAGAGAGAGAGAGAGAGAGAGAGAGATATGAATAATGTAGGGTTATTTGTACAATTGAATCAGAGTGTTCGTTTGTATTGCGACTTCACTAAACAAGTCTACCAATTGTAATCAAAAAAGTTATTGTGATTTTACCCAACATTCGCTTTTACTGTGAAGTAGGTATATTTTATGCTACGCCTACTAAGTTCTTTTCGTTCGCTTTGCCCAGGAACATTATGATTAAAATTCCAAACTTTTTGAACTCCGAATTGCATCAGAAGGCAATGGCCGTTTTCGATGATAAATGACTCGTCGGTTGATTATCAAAACTATCTTCATCTCTTTGATAACCGAAAACTTAATGTCAAATGAGGAAGTATAAAATATTGAAGCGTGTGCAGTTTAGTTTATTGATGGCAATATCAAAAAGGGACGTAGACGGATGAGTTGGCAAAAAACGTATAGAACCTTTCTGCACGAAGACGAGATGATTATGCTACAAGATGAAGATTTGTAAACAGAAAACACACTGTCTGCCATCGAAGGGTTATTGGTGAAATTGATGGTTTTGGTGTAGTGTTGATAAACGTTATATCGAGAAGTTTTAGTTAGAAACAGAGTAGGATTTCGTTCCCTAGTGCGGCCATTAATCAAGTTAAAATTTCAAAACGAAATGTGTATCATTCTTTATTCAACAGAAAACCAATTTGACATGTTTATCCTATCAAATTTATTTTGTTTAATAATATATCAATATCAAGATGCAATATGTCCGAAGATAAAATTTTCCCTCAATGCTCTAACCACAAAAATAAAGAATTGCTGACGTGATGTTTATATTGTGAACATTTTCAAATATCGGAGATTTTTATCACAAACATGCAGTTCAAGAATTTCGTCAATATACTCCCCTTAATAATATGTTGTTTTGTAAATTGAGACTGGCAAAGAGGAATGTATTTTTCTCATCGTTGATTGCGGGCTGTCGATACAGCGATACATCAGGTTGTTTCGGGGTATAACGTGACCGCAGTCCAATGTTAGTTTGTACAATGCCCAAGGTGAGACCAATTGTTCGCGGAAAAGTCGTTAATCACATCAAAACCTTTTTTTAATATGTTTTGTTTGAATACATCTCTGCATGGGATCGTTGTAGAACCAGGCCTTGATCCATTTATCTTTGCAATCATATTTTTATGGGAAATAAAAGACTTTAGCATGCAGCTGAAGGGCATCTTTATCATATACAAGGTATCGTATGAAATTGAAGTATCCTTGTGTTTGGTTCTGCTGTAGAGACGAACGCAAATTGCATTAATATTGGTGAGGATTCAGTAGCTGAATCTAATTAGATGGACGTGACAGTTATCTTCTTAATATACTATCGCCTTGGAAATTTATAGGTGCGAAAGTAGCAACTTTGAAATAAAGTCTACAGACAATTACTTAAAAGGAAGACGATAGAACAACGGTTGAGTTAGACACACAACAGTTCAAAGTATAAATTAATGTCGATCGATCTGAATTTTCTCTTCTCCTTTTTTTTATTTTAATTTGTTTCTTAAACAATGTTTCTCTTCTCAAATTCTTAGAAACACCTATTTCTGAAATGTTTACTCTTCGAAAAAGTATATTTCAAGAGCATTTTTGGCACATATTACCTGCATTCTAAATAATAGCGTTAAGTATTCATTTTATGAATATCAGCAAATAAAATGGGGCTAGGTTTGTCCATAAACCCATTCCTTTGCTTTCATTACCAACTTTCCAACCCCATATTATTTAATACGTGGTCAGTCAACATGGTTATCTAACTTTTGACCTCAGAGGAAGTGGTGCAGCACGTAGTTGTGGACTGCAGATATACAAATATTAAAATATACAAATATTGACTTGGGTATAAGGACAAGATATCATAATGATTTGTTGGACCTTTAGACATAAATGTTGCCGAAGGCCGAGGCAAAATTTCTCTCTCAGGGTCCAATTAATCATAAATTACCAGGTATATTGCCCTCATTCCAAGTCAACACAAAATGTATTTGGTTTGTTATGCCCTTCATTACAGACGCAAGTCGCACAGTACAACCGTTTGGCTATTTCCGTTCCGCCGAGATCTGAAGCAATTTCAGACTTAAGCCGAAATTTCACTCAGTCATAACATGATCATTTATCATATTTGGACGATTGAAATTTTAACTGACAATTTTGTATCAAGACCCTTTTAATTGCATTTCAATTTTTTAGTGATTTCAATCCAGAGACATTAAGACTTTAAAATTTTTGCATTAATTAACTAAAGTTAAGTTTGCTTCATGATCCTGAAGCCTACTCAACATCGAAATATTTGAACTGGTTGAATTAACGTTTTATCGGGCTTTGGTAAGAACTCATACATGTACTTATAGAGAGGAATATTCCTACCATGTCGCTATTGATCTTAGCGTCAATCGTCTGGAAGCATTGCAAGAGCAATAGTGAAGATGTAATATACCGGTATGTAATATATATTAGATAATTGGGGTTGGGGGTAGTATAATGTAAGCAAACAATTAAATCAATTGGATTGTAAGGACAGAAAATTTGCTAGCATTGGATTGAAAAGTATGACGTTGTTAAAGAATCACCCCTCCTGGTTTTCTTTATCCCACCGACCCACTGAAAGAAGGACAACTGTTGTTTAAGTTATAGAATTGCATAGAATTTATAAACGAAACCTACAGCGTCATCATTTTTGTATTGACTTGCATCCTTATTTCAAAATGTTATAACATGACACCCAATAAAAAAAGGGTGGACATATTTGCCATAATTGGAGATTAAAATCGATTGGTTCCATTGATTGGTTGAATAACAGGAGTAAAGAGAGTGTTTCATAATAATTTAAAGTTAGATAAAAATGAAACAAACAGTAGTGTACGGTTTCAGTTGACATTTCCCGCCACCAGTAGATGAAATTCCAGACTTTTCATAAACAAGTTCAATGTTTTTAAAAATGAGTTTGTTAACAACTAACAAAGGTTCTAGAGTTCGGTGGAATGTGTTGCATGCGTTTCGAATTGTATCTAATTGGTTTGTGGCAAAGGCCATCAATCAAAATTGTAGTCTTTACTTCACTATAGAAGTGTGAATGTGCGTGTTTCTACTTATTATTACTAGCGCTCTCGTACGTTGCTCTTTCTCATGGAATACGCATGCTCGACTCCATAGTAGGGGATTCTGGGAATACTGTACTATTGCAGATAAACTGTACCATTTGAATTCTGTTTTATCATTTCCACATGAAGTTTTGAAATGAAATGTCAAAAAGTAACAGTAGGTCTTATAATACAAAGTTATTTTCAATATAATGATGAATAGCTAGCTTTATCTTAAATTTCTTCAAGCTCGGAAAACATTTTCGGATATGTTTTCCGAGCTTGCCGGTGTAACGAAGAATTTTGACCCGGGTTGAAAATTGACCCAGAGGTCATTTTTCCACGTTGAATATTGAGACCGATGGTGTTAAATAAAGACCCTAATCCGTTGAAAACTGACCCGCATCGTGGATTTTTGATCATGAAACCGGTTCAAAATTCAACAGCAAAGAAGCACAAATTAACGAATCAATATTATAACTTGAGTTTATTTAATTAAAAAATTATCAGTTTTTACATATTTATTCTTTAGATTTACATGTTTCAACGGGGGGGGGGGGGGGGGGGGGTTAAAAATGAGACTTAAATGATGATTTTTTTTCATTTACACATTATCCCTTTAAATATGTAATAACTTTTTTATTCATAATAAACTTTTCGTGTATTATTGCTGTTTTGTGTGATATCTATATATTTCTTTAAAAATATATGTTTTTAAGAATATTTGTAAACATGGTTACACTCTAAACTACTCAATTCAGTAAAACTCCTTTTTTTTTAATTCGCTGGAGAAGTTTACAAATATAAGTAATTTTAAAAAATTACAATACGTCATATTGTTCAATTTTGGTTTTACGTTCACCCAGTAAATTGAAACTTTGATATTGTTCATTGTAAATTTTCTGGGTTGGTGTAAATACAAAATTTATAGTATGTCGTATTGAGATTTTCGTGTTTGCACCCACTCAGTTTGTTAAAACGGAGACTATCTGAATTTTGTATTCACACCCATTCAGCCAATAACAGTTTCAAAATAATGATATGCTAACATGTACTCTTTCATGAACAATGCTGTAGTATAACTATATCTTGAAAGCCGATATATTTTTTTGTGTTTTATTTGTTCCGTTAGGATAACTTCTGATGTAACTAAATATCATAAAATCGCTAATTTTTCTAGGCATAAACAATTCTACTTCATGAAATCTGTAGCGAGTTAGCAACCTAATTTTTGTACAAGATGACAATAAAATAATTTTGCTTTAATAGTTTCTAAATTGCTTTAATCACAAAAAATTTAACATTAATTTACTAACAGCAATTGTTTTCATTATTAAATTGGTAAATTGCATTTTTTGAATAGAAATATGTAGTAGAAGATCATACAGCAGCATTGGGGTATATGGTTGACCTTCCTACCACAGCCACCTACATCATTAATTTAATTTAAACGTGTTTTATTGAACGGAATTTTCAAATTATTGAATGAATTGGATAACAGTCATTTTCTATGTAAACCCCTTCAAGCATACAAAGTCAAGAAGAAATTATCTATGGTCATAAGAATATAGTATTACAAGTATACAGAATATCATTGATATTATGTGTATATAAGACAGGGGATACTTGAATATTAAATAATTACCTGAATATATATATATACCATATGATTGTAAGACATATTGTTGGTAGACATGTTCACTCACACCTACATTAACAAACCTATCACCTTCTTTTATACTTACAGAGATACAAACATAAGAATGAGATTTTCATGATACAGCCCATTTGAAAAGAACAGTTAATAAAAGGGAACTATATATTAAGTAAATATGCATGTATAATACTTAAATAGGTTTAAACAGTGTAACTTAAGAGAATCAAAACGTCTGGGAGCTCTAATATAAATATAAACATAGGAAACAATTTTACAGTTTTATTTATTTAAAGAATCAGAACTACCATAAAGTATAAAGTTCATATAAAAAGGTACACTAATGTCAATAAGTTGTTTAAAAAGTTCGTCTCTTTGTTGAGTGTATCTTGAACATTCAGGGGAAAAATCACATTTCCTTAAGATTCAGACCCCCAGTATAAACATCGACTCTCATCAGTTAAAAAATCCTTAAATAAGTAAGCTTTACTAGCATTATTCCGTAATGGACGTAAAATAATTTTTCCTATTTCCTTAACTGGAGTGTTTGTAAGCTCTAGGTATATTTTGTTTTTTAAGTTTTGACTTAAAGAAAGATGAAGTTGATGAAATTTTCTTTTCTGCATGAGGATTATTCCATAAATTTACACGGAACAAAGCTGTTGTAATAAGTATATAGTGGTAGATATAGTAAAAAAAAAAAGCTCATTCGACCTAAGAAAATATGATTGAATTCAATCTAACGTATCTTGTGGTGCTAAACCATTTATAATCTTGTAGAATATAATTAGTTTATGTTTATCCCTTCGAGATTGTAAGGTTTCCAAATTAAGCTCACGATATAAAATGATTTTAGAAGAATTAAATCTGATCCCTGTCACTGTCCTGGTTGCTTCAATTTGTACATGTTTAAGCAATTCGGATTTTCCCTCGATACAGCTCCTCCACACAACATCACCATATTCCAATCTAGGTCTGATAAAAGACGAATATTAACAAGTGTTTATCTATCAATTGTGTGCTTGAGTAATCTTAATATATTCAACTTTTTGCATGCCTTTCCACGTATACCATTAATATAATTAGATCAACCATCCTCCGACTGTATATTTCGATGCAAACCTACTTTTTAAAATTGAGAACATTTTTGCTGTAGAGGGTATATGTTTTTAATTTTGAGGAAATATATTACGCCAGTTGCCAGTGTTTCCAATTTACAGGTAAAGAATGGAATTGAAAACTCAAAATAATAGAAATAAATTGCATTTTTAAAAAGAACTATGACTCTGCAGACGCAGAAAATTAGATGGTGCTTCAATAAATTTAATCTGACAAGTTTATGAAAAATTATTGTTAAGTCGTAAAAAAAATTAAAACATGTATAAATATGTGTATGCTGTGTATATATGTATAATACAGTATATATAAAAACATTATATCCTTTTGTCTTAATATAAATATATATACCCTTTACCCAATAAAACAGTATGGAGGTTATATATTTTAAATTATTAGAAAAATATACAACGTCAGGTGCATGTCGAATAGAGCTCTGTTGTATTGCCTGAAAAGTGACGATAACGGGCAATACATTGAATAATTATATTTATCAGAGTATGACAAGTTTAAATTTTAAATTCTGTCACACATGGGAATGAAAACCAATTCTATGTCAAAAAGTATTCTAGCCCTACTCGCCTGTTCCATTCAGAAGCAAATGGTCATCTTCTTAGCTTTATTTACATAGTATTGTAATAATAAATGAATATCATATTTTCAGTCTCAAAATTAAATGATTAATCGGACATATCAACCTAAAAGAAATCAGCCACGTCCGCATATATATCGGACAGTATAAACTTTTTAAAACTGAAACTTTCAAATATGTGCATGATTGTACATTTAAACCGTGTAGAGTAAGTTCCAGTTCAGATCAAAACTGAGGTTGGGGTCAATTCTCAACAGGATCAATTTTCAACGTGTCGAGGTCATCAGAGTTTAGCAAAATCTTTCTCATACCGTTGAAAAATGACCCCGGGTATAAATTTCACGATTTTGGTCTCAATTTTCAACTTTGAAAAATGACCCCGCGTCAATATTTAACGTTGAAAAATGACCCCCGGGTCAATTTTCAACCCGGGTCAATATTCTTCGTTACACCGGAAAGGCCCGAGAAGATACGATTGCTACAAAACAGTACCAATGTTTCTTGAAAATTTTCACCTCGAAATTGAAATTACAGTAGTTAAGGCACAGTCAATGAGCTATGCCATGCCTCTAGCTTCACAGTTCTAAATTGAGACCCCACTCCAGCACAATTCCAGTACACCACTGTGCCTTCCTATTTAATTAATCGATTCAGAAATATAAACCAATGTTTTAGAAATCTGCTTCTGTGTTTTATGATGGCTACAGCGCTAGCTCACCAATCTTTTTGAAAGATACTGTTGAATCATTTAAATTCGTCGGGGTCAATTTGCGTGGATTGTGGGATTTTTGCTTATTCGTGGGGATGTCATTTCGGATTTGTCGGTTTTTAGTATCAGTAAGATAACAAACTCTTTCAAAATTTGTTTTTCGTCGATGATGTAAATTCGCGGGGGGGGGGGGGGGGGGGTACCCACGAATACCACGAAAATTGAGCCACCACGAATTTTAATGATTCAACATGCAGTAAGCTTGTCTCCGACAACGACATGTTTTAACAAACACTTAGCGCCAATGACGGTGAAACAATTTGAATTATTATACTTTCATGTTAAATACTGAAATATGATTGGTTTAGACGCATTTGATAATTCGTTGTATTACCCTCAGTTACAAACACACTTGGCACCGGGTAGCACAACGCGTCGAACACACGTCATTTCTATATAAAAGCAGTACATTTTTTTCGAAAATTAAGACATTCAGTATAATAAAAAAAAATAGTGCCCGTTTCGGAAGGTAACAGCTGAAATTGACACCCCTCGAAAATCATTGTCAATTTCAACTGTTAACCTCCCAAACAGGCATTATTTATATAATCATATGTGGTGACAGTAAGCGCATCACTTGACCATCCATTTTCCAAGACTTGCTCTCTTTTACGTACAGTGTACATGTAAAAAATATCAAATTCTTTTTTATGGCTTGTAGATAATAGGTAGATATATGAAGTATTGCAGAAAAGGATAAATTCCGCGTCGATGTAAATTTTCTGCAGTGATGTCTACTTTCATGTTTATTTACATGTTTGGGAGTTTCTCCCTTATTTCATAAGAAACCAAACTGCAAGCAATTAACGGAAACATACAGATTGAAACAAACATTGCCTGATGTTGGATGTTTGTTAGTGTGGTGTGACAGTCGTATTATAGCATTGTCATATAATTTGAAATGGACAATTTAAAAGAATCAAGGTGCATGTATATGGTTAGTTTAGGGTCAAGGGCAGTGTGTCAATGAGATCAAAGGTCAGTTTTTATATATAACTTTTAAATATTGTCTTTTTCTTAAAAAGGAAGTTCAGTGATGAATAAAAGTGTCAAATGATCGGCATCTCAAATCCATTTACTACAAAATAGGGATGTCTGCAATGACTTGCAAATATTATTTTCAATCGCCGTATGAGCTTATTTACCGAATATTCTTTTCTATAATACTTCTCACGCATACATGCAGAGCTCTTTATTCAAGTTGCACTGGCTTTAACAATGGTACAAGTTAATTCAAACAAAGTGAAACTGAAAAGTCCAAACAATTTTAATGTTCTTAATATAAAAAAAATAAAAACTATATCCCCTCCTGAGTCGATTTAGTTTTTGGTTCATTCGTGTGATAATTGCTGTTAAGGTGGGATTAAGGTACATAATAATTAAAATACTTTAACCGCTTTAGAAGTTTCAAATTTTACAATATTCAACCATAAAATAAGTTTCAACAATTTTTGGAAAGGTAAAAAATTTAAAATCCCCATCGGGATTCGAACTCATGTCTTTCAGTTTTCTAGTTAAACCTCTTGCACACTGCTCTACGCTGTTCGATGACAATGGAAGTGTCTCATAATTAAAAGTCTTACTCAGCTTATTTGGTAAAGACTGATTGGTCTGTATAAAACAACCTAATCTTGAACAGGCAAAGCAGTACAGGTGCAAGTCTGGCCTGCAAATAACCAAACCCGCTGATCTCGGTAATAATGCAAGAAAGCACTGTTATTCTTCAGTATTGCACTCAATCAGATTAAGAATATTGCCTCAGTTTTACGGAATAAATAAAATTCAATTGTTTTCGCTAAAGTTCATATTAGATCTCCAATAATTCGTGATGGGATGAAATAAGATCTATTATTGCAAGTATTATCCTTTTTTGGGTTGGGGAATGAAGACACGGGGTCAGATAAAAAACAAACCCTCTCATCACATATAGCGTATCTATACTTTATTTACATAATACAGCTTTCATCTTGTAGCGGTTATTCTGGTGGTTGCACGGTGCATTACATGGACGATATCGACTGGATATCGAATACACATACAACACATGTTAACTTGTTTTTACAGCATGATTGAAAGTTTCTTTCGATTTCAAATAGACTTCATGTTAAGGGCAAATAAATTGACTGTCAAATATTCTCTGCATTTATAAACTATGTACATGTATATCTATTTTACGATGTTGGAAAAAGAGGGAGATAACTAGAATTTTACTGAATTCATTCTCATTCAAACTTGCACAGTCATAGCCTTTCAGCTTTACATGTAAACCAACAAACATGACTATCTTGCTTTTACAACCACAAAAAATACATCATAGAACAGCATCATGTAAATTAAAACATTTACATCTTCTATGCATATAATAACTTCATTAATCATCAATTCATAAAATTATAACAAAATGTTACAACTTAGGCAACAAAATTGGTGTTTAGTGTTACAGACACCATCACATCAGGTCAAATGCTGGCTCTCATATTCATTAATTTTTTTTTTTTTTTACAAAAAAATGAGGATAAGTGTTTATGAAAATGAAAAATGAATTGTTCTCCTTTTTAATTCAAAATGCCAGCCTGCCACATTTTATTTCGAAACTTTTGGCCTGAAAAACTTAGGCAATTGTTTTGGACTAATCAAAAACTAAAATATTGAATCATGATTAATTGATGTATGAATTACTGGTATGCATCTTCCAGCCGGCATCAACTGTCATAATATTATATAAATAGTGCCTGTTTGGGAGGATAACAGTTGAAATTGACACCCCAAGAAAACCATTGTCAACCGACGCGAAGCGGAGGTTGACAATGGTTTTCGAGGGGTGTCAATTTCAACTGTTATCCTCCCAAACAGGCACTATTTATTTTGTTATACTGAATGTCTATTTTAAAATTTTAAAGAAAATTTTACTGCTTTTATATAGGAATAACGTGAATTCTACAGCGAACCGTACGCGCATAATTTTCGCGCATGTAACATTTTTTAATGTTACCCGTTGCCAAGTGCGTTGCTAACGCTGAGGGTAATAGTAAATATTATTAACTGCGTCTTAACCAATCAGATTTCAGTATTTAACATGAAAGTATAACAAAATTATATAATACATGATTATATGTACATGTATAAAATCAAAATGATTAGATCAGCTAGTTACAAAAAATATTCACTCCATCATAAACAAATACTAAGTTCAATCACACGTATACTGGGTGTATCAAATTATCGATACTAAAGATAGAATAACACAAACCAATCTCATAAAGCATTTGGTGTACAGTTTTGCAATTTTAAGGATTGCACAGAATTGATATAAGAGAAGTAAAACTGCATGAAATAAATAAGATACCATTACTTGATTAAACTATTGTAATGCAGTTGAACTGATGATAAAAATGAATTCATCTATCCAACAAGAATTTAACAGTACACCGATTCAAAAATTGCACAAGATTGAAATGAAAGGACACAAACAACACACTTCTTCACACAAACTTAGCACTGTTTGTCACTCTTTGGATTAAAAATCACAATAATGTTCATGAATACTGCACTTAAAATGTAATTCTGTTTTTAAAAATTAACAAACTGGATATTTCTATCTTTAAAATACACTAACAAAACATTTAAATCCCATGCATCACAGTTGTTTGTATGAATGCTTGTTTGTATCATTAACTGAATGATCTCCCCTTGATTTCCTGTATGTGTTGCCTGAGATATTTAGAGTAATCCATCAACACACCGGTCAGGCCCTGGTCTATAACAGCCTGGGGTATCCAGCCCTGTACATAGGACACACAGATACATGATCAGACTGAGCTTTATAAATCACACAAAAACACATTTTTTTTACACCTGTAAATTCTATCCTTTGTAAACTAAATTAAAAGCAATTAAAAATTGTTTTTGCAACTCATATAACTTTCAACATTATCAAACAATAACATGGCTGAATAAAGTTATTATTTAAGATCAATGGATAATTGTGGTTATTAGTCTCACCTTTAAATTAGTATTAAGGAACCACTGTAGTTTACATCTGTTAGGCTGTCCAGTGACCCGATTAAACACCAGTCCACAGGGACCACTTTCACCCCTAAACATAAGGGAAATATTTTAGCATGGTAAATAAAATTCCAAAATCTTTACCTGGAATCTTATGTTTTGTTTTTAATTTGTTTTCTTAAACTGAAAATTGCTAGACATGTATTTTAAATGTTCACAATCCATACCTGACATATTTTTTCTGTGGAGGCATGTCAGGAAATGTGGCCTTGTTCACAGCAATAAAAAAGGTCTGGTCCCGCTCCCCCCAGTGACGAAGGTTTATGAAGTCTCTGGCGGACACCAGGCCCCCTGCTGCCTCTGCAGCTATATTGTATGAAATATCTGTCTTCTCATCAACAACCAGTAAAGTCTGCATTGACATAAAACAAAAATAATGTGTTAGTAAATAAACTAACATCTAAGCATTTAGCTAGAATTTGCATTTTCCCTGTTTTAATATAAGGCACAGAATAATTATGAAAATCCTTTCAATTTAACTACAAATTTTCCTAGAAGAATTATTTTGAGTGTGTTAACTTGTTTGAAAATTCAAAAGTCAGGTTGAGGGATGTTTTATTCTGTCTACTGAATACAAGAGCTGTATGCCCAGTAAATGTCAATTCTAGATTTGAGAGATGACTGTGAACATTTGTGTGCTTGGTTCAGATCCATACTTTTGACTCCAGCAGGGTTGGATTCCAGCTGGGCGAGTCGTTCACATTATCAATGGTGTCCTTCCAAAGCTCATGTGGACTTATATCCAATGTACACTGTGAAAAAAAATCAAATGATTGATACATCTCTTCTTTTTTTAATTAATGGACTTAATGTGTATTTGTCATACTTCTACTGTCATCTTAAAGGCATTCTTTTTCAAGAAGAGTTACCTCCAGTTTAAAAATCTTCCTCTTGAGTTTTTTGATGTATGCGCTTTGGACCATGTCTCCTTGACTCTCCCTCTCCGTGATCCAGCCCCCCTCCCGGACCAGTTCAAACAGCATATCCATCGTCTCATTGGCTATCTTCAGGTACTCATGGTCCTAAAATAGCATGACAACAGAATGAAAATATCTCATTTTAAGCATTTAACATTTTGTTAAAAATACATTTGATATTGGACAAAAATTACATTTCTCTGTATTTCCCATTGAATAAAATACAATTATATCAGAGAAGAATAATATTCCCCTGCATTGCCCTATTCTGTTCTTAAAATTATACAAATTGTTGTACTTAATATTTTACTCTGTTCAGGAAGCAAAGGAGCTCAACAAATTACCATTACATGTAAATACAACATTAAATTGTTGTAATGATCCTTCTAATCATATTAAGCATTGTTTATAAAAGACGGCCCCTATAAATTAATATTTAATTTGACTTTTTTTTGTCTGTATGCAAAACTCCTCTTTTCCAGCAGTTAAATAAAATCTAAAAATAGTCATGACCATCAGGCCCTTTTAATTCAATAATAGACAAGTTCAGAATGTGCTTTAATGATGATGTATATTTTTGTACTTGTACCTGGTATGTTTAAATCTGGGTGCATTAAAAGTCTCATTTCGCTCAGTCAAATATGACCAATACACATTCGATACAAACATTTTCTAACACTAGTCCACAATCAATCCATTCTGATGAATAAAGTAACAGCTGTTGCTAATGTGTATTTTGCTGAGTCAGCGTATCTCTCTGAACGAGTAATGGGGTCAAATCAGAACCAAAATATGATGTAAATCAATTCTGAAATGTATGTCTTACTGGGATCTTCATTTCTGATGACAATGCAATAAAATTGAGTGACTGGCTTCAGACTTAGTAATTCAGATTCAAAAGAAACATTGCTTTATGGTATGAGCGGGGGAAGTGCTGAGGTGTTATAAACAGTTAATGACCACTGAAGTAGTTCAGGAGCAGTGACAGGCTGACTGTGCTGTACAGTTCCATGTGCAGTTTGGGTCGATTGTTTACAAACTGATGCAGGGAATAAGTTGCTGGGTGGCTTGGAGGGTGGGGCTGGTAGAGAACCATTGAGCTATCTACCTGACTGCCCAGCAAACTGTTTACGGAGGATTGACTTGCCTTTCGGCTGTGAGATCGACTGGGCGGGAGACTGCGATAACGATCCTCACCCTCATCATCGGAACCTGCAAAATATTACCTTTAACATTGAATTACATGTATTTGTCATGTTTTTAAAAGCAATTATTGTTTTTTATTCCTTTTTGCTGAATAGATTAATGTCATCCCTAAATAAATAAAGTTAGAGCAAAGTAATCTAAATTAGTTTCTTTTGAATCAGAAAGTAATTTTAATGTTCAAAATTCAAACATCAGATCCAGTAAACAAAGTCTGGATTCTTATTCAAATCAAAAATTGAAGAAAGTTTCTAAAAGTCTTAACCAAATAAATCAAAGCAGTGATTTATATAACTGATTGTACAAATAATCTATACAGCACAGAATAGGGCTATTGGTTTCAAATGAAAATATTTGGACATTTTGTCATTACTAGCTGAATTAACAAGGTCATGTTACACTCTGAAATTCAGGCTGTGCTTTAGTAATTCATAGAAATCCTTCACCACACTATGCATGTAACACCATCATGGATAGGACTGCAGCTATGATTGTACTTGTATGTATCAATAATTCATATATATTGTCTTTCTCTGCCAGTAATTAAGTATATTGGTTGGCAATGTGAAGAAACCTCAAACATTTGGGTCACTATAAAAAGACCATAAATATGAAATAATCCGGGGGGGGGGGGGGGGTAAGGAGTTTAACAGTGTTACACAAGCAAAGTTGTATAGATATCTTTAGATGCAATCTTCACAAAATCAAATGTGTTAAATGTCTAGAAGATATTTAATTTGCAAATGTATACTGTTTTCCAGTTAATGAAAATAATAAGCAATGCTTGGCAACCTCGTTCAAATCTAAACAAGTCATTTGATTCGTAAACTTGATCTAGAATAAACAAAACCTTAATAGGAGAGCAAAATAAACATTATACTGAAGGCTATTACTTCAGTAAAAATCTTGACACTTTGCGAATTCTTTAAAGTTTCCTAATCAGATATTATAACTAAATTCATATTAGTACAAAGGCAACTTTGATTTTTCACTTTCAAATCATAATTTTATACGTCAGATCAAACGATGAACTCCGCGGATGGTTCTTATTTTACCTGCATGCTCTAACCATGATAGCCTCTGTTTGATCCGACCGACAAAGGACAGATGAGCGACTTTACTCCGGGCACTTTTCGCCGACATTCCTGATAAACTTTTTAACTTTTTATAATAATATTCGGAACGTAAACTATTCACTCAAAACTCAGTGTCTGCGCTGTCGTGGGTAAAGTTGATGAGATTCCGTCACTCGATCGAACACACACCACGTCGTACGATATCGTTTTCAGTCATTTAAACCTCGACATCCCAAATTCACGGTCTACGACCATCGTGAGCGAAAGATTATTAAAAGAAAACTCAAAACCCGTGAACGGAGGCGGCTATTGATTATCGATCTCCAGTCACGCTTCACTGACGTTACTGATTACAAAATAGAGAATTGTCAACAATACAACTAAATGCGACAATCTTATTTTTTATTTATACTGTATAGATTATAAATCTTTCTGCTATTATTCGGAGTATAAAACCCGTAAAGTCGTGTAATTTAACGTGTGTTCATTTTGCGCAATACAAGTCCATTTTCGTATTCTGGAATAATTTGTTTTATTTGTAAACGTTCAACGGAAATCCGATCAAAAACAGATGCACGGCAAAATTATAGAAGATCTGCCCGGTTTGACATTGCTGGTTTTAATTCAAGGACTAGTATCAGTTTTCAACCTGCCTCAGCCTTTTATAATGTAAAACGCACCACACATACCCATATCAAATAAAGGAATGGAATATCAAATATAATCATACAAGATTGTGGAATATAATTCTTGCATATCAAATAAAAGAAAAGTTGCATTTGTGAGGTTAAAAAAAAAAGAACTGCAGATATGTGTATCAATGTTATCTATTTAGAATTTGACTCAACATGATGGATATACTTGTCCTTCGTAATCTGGTTTACGTCAAGAAATATTGTATAACGGATTATTACACATTCTTTACACATGTATATGGAACACATACACACACGAACACTCTGTCTTGTTTAACACGGAAACTGTATCTAGACTTAAAAGTAAAACTAAACCAATGGGATTTATTTGTTATTGACTTTTTAATATTTTGGTTCTCTAAAAGCAATATTTGTAATGGAATTGTGAAATTTTAAATGGAGGCATTATAACTTTATAAATTCGAACTACGTCGCAATAAACCACCCATAAATTATGAATATTAAAGGATATTCGGCAATTTAATCGAAATATATAATTAGATGTACAACTACTTGTACATGAATGTAAAGCTATTGCAAAACTTTCTCTCTTGCAGTTTTCTTTCCGGTTAACTTCACTCATTTGAAAGTATCTTTCGATTCGCTTTGATCATTTGTTGATTTCCTATATTCAGGTCAGATCGAATTAATGTTTGTTCAATCAAAACAAAAAACTTAACCCACTCGGAGAAAAACAGACGATAGTCTCCATAGGTACCAGTGAATGGCCCCTGTTTTGAAACACTAATGTACATTGTATATCTACTATCGTTGTACTGAGTATGCTGGTAGAATTCATAACCGTGTTTCTGTACGTATTTGTAAGTCTACACGGATCCATCCTAGCTATTGACCCCTATACCTCTGACACAGCTATTTAATTATAGAATAGAATTGTCTGGTAATGGACATGTTACAGTCTGAAGACAGGTAAATACGAGGGAATTCTCCTTACAAGATATAACACAACACACACCCCCCCCCCCCCCCCCCCCCACCACTCATGATCCTGCTGCATGATACATGTAAATTGGTTCAATAAGAGTTTGTTCAAAATCATATCCCAGACTGATTTCCGTATTTTGACTAGACTAATACAGAAAGGTTATACATGTAATAAACATATTTATTATTATTTATTAAATATTTTTAATTAAGTGCCTAGTTTATTAATATTAAGATAAGCTTGCTCTTAAATCGTATAAAATACATAATACTTCTAAAGAATCGCGTTCGTCCGTTCCTGTTAATGCTTTGCGTGCAAGTCCCTAGAATCTCTACTATAAGTATCTCCATACAGTGAACAAGTATGGACACATATCCAAGATAAATCCGGCAGTGCAGACATTGAAGACATTGATTGTATATTACAATGTAATACATAATAACTCTCCATAAAACAGTTTAAGTACCCCTAATCCATTAAACAGTTTCTAATGACGTAACAGGTTTACCAAGAAGACGAGTTACATCATTCCTTTTACAGTGACCAGACGAATTAATTAATTTAATGGCTCTTTGAAATAAGTACCCATGTTCTTCCTTGATTACATTCAGTTTTTACCATGTTTACATTATAAAATAACATCGAATAAACAATTCGGCTGACGCCACTCCTTCATTCATTCACGTCGATCTATCACTGAACAACACTTTTTCATCTTGTCTCTAAATCTTGTCCCTCTTCCTGCTTTTAATTTGATTTTTTAAATGATCAAACGATTTAGTGTTTTGACCTGTGACAATTTCTGACTTTTTATACAGGTATGTTCATCAACATAAATACTCGGATGTGAACAGGCAGAAGTCAAAAATAATGTCTCCAGGCACTTTCTTAAGAAGTGTTGATGTTTATAAGCATGTATAATTATATACTCTATTTTGAAGGAATTTCCAAACATGTGAAAATTGTGTCTAATGTAGTAAATAATAAATTTTTTAAAACAATTCTCTTAATGTCAGTTTTCTAAATATAGTAATATGCAGTGTAAAGATGTGCACACATCTTTGATATGGAATAAAGTGTAGAAGAAAATACTGGACCCAGGTGATGTTTATAAAGTTGGTGTAACTGAAAGAAAAATTTCCTGAAATGTACAAAGACTGTGGGAATGCACAGTACTACTACTGTTATAAGGAGGCTGTTAAGGGCACTACAAACCTGCAGGCGAGTAGTATCGGTCTTTGTCGTCGTCATGGACGACACGATTCCCTCCTTCCTCAGCACGTCCCAATAAGCCTGACCTCTCATTAGCTTCACCGTGTGTACCTATAAAGAAAAACCAGCTGTATTGTGAAAAGGTCAGAGTCCAAAGAAAAATTATAAAGCTCTTTTGAATATTTTCCAAAAGCAAAGCACTTTAATTCATATCACTGTAAATAGCAATACTTATCTCAAAATTTATATATAACTACATGTATGTAAGTACTTGTAATAATGAAATTGACAATCATGGTCATGTGAGCACAATTATCATTTTGACATTGATCTCTGTTGTTACACTTGTTAAACTAACAACAACATCAAAGAGAGTACTATGTATTTCATCAAATCACAAGTTTTTGTGTACCTAGTACATGTACACAGAACTTATAATGTATTCAAAACCACAGATTGGTCACAGTATGTTACTTATTGAGTTTTGTCCACAGACACATGTATACATACTAGTATATTAGTAAATAAGTAAGACTTAAATTAGTTTTTCTTGCTGACTGTGTACTTTTAGCTTGATTAAGTTTTGCTCACTAGTCTCTATTTAAGAGTAGGAAGATAGATTTATATTCAGTATGAATGCAGTTTGTCGATTTGTCAAGGTACCCTAATAAATCTGTATTGCAAAGAAAGTAAAAGAAATTTATTTCCAGTATAATTATATAAAAGTAAATACATGTGTCAGTCCATTAGGTTTTTCCTCACAGTTGTTTCCATAGTTGTGTATACTACTAAACAATGAGATGTTTACACAAGTTAGTGCCTATATAGTTATCTATTTGGCTGTGTACCTTTAAGTGAATGAATTAATATTCAGAACACTCATCAGTGCAGATATAGTTGATATAAGTAACTTGTGTGTGTACCTCTAAGTAAAATCTTTTTCTCTGTTGGCAGGACCTTGAAGTCCAGAAACCAGGTCTCTATCCAGGTCAGGATAAACGAGGTCAGCAACAGAATGTAACTGAGCGGATTCTCCGCCTTCCCGTCATGGCTGAACTGTAACACAGTGACTCTATTATTCAGCAGGAAGCTCTCCAAGATTTTTTTCTCTACATAATGTTTATGACTTAAAAATTGTTGGGGAATATGTCTTTTTCTTTGAAATTTCTTTGTTTCTATTTTTTCTTCCTTAATCACAAACGCATGTAATAAAATGATTCACATTAACATTTACCAGTAATTATATGAAGTTTAAAATTTACAAGTCTTTTCAAATGATGTCCTGGTACTCCATTCATTGCCCCAACTGAATAACCTTTAATATGGAGGTTGTTTTAAAAGAATTTATTTTTTACTTCCTCCTTCTTGGAACAATAGCTCATTTAATACAAGGAATTTGCTTCTCAATGAAAGGGTGTATTTCAAACTTATAATGCACTATGAAACATGGCACATCAAACAAAATCTAATGATGCAATTCATCTTGCAATGCCGGTATTAACTTACCTCAAATAAAAATACTTTTGTAATCAAGAATATACAAGTTAAAGATGTGGATATCTGTAAATAGAAATATTTGAACAATTATTAGGCATGACCCTCACATTACAGTGATAACATATGATTCAAAAGATAAGTAATGAAATATAGGTCAGGAATTATCAATGACCTGATAAGTAAATATGCTAGATAGTTTAAGCCTTCATCTCATTTACACAGTAAATCTTACATTTTCAATGTCATTGAGTACTACTCAGAGTACTCAGAATTGAGGGCGAAAGGTACTGAGAGATAGAGGTTGAGAGCAAGAATAAGTGGATTTTACCATAATTGAAATGATGGGTGACAGAGAGGCAATATTCTAGTTTTACATACTTTTATTCATTATATATGTATAAGTATGAGGGACAGTCCTCACACACACAAACACACAATAGTCTGGGATGATATTTACATGTAACACTTACAGCAATTAGCCACCAGTGATTGAGGCGGAACAAAGCATAGCCCAGCTCTATCAGGATAAATCGAAGTGCTGCCACCATCTACAATTCAGTAAACCGTCCAATCAAAAAGCATGCAACAAAACATTGGTTTGTAGTCTAGATGAGATACACATGTATTTTTATGCTTCTCTAAATGTGGTGAAAAGGTAATAACTATAGAACATGTTATAGTATTATATATTAATATCACATATTTTCATTTAAAAGTATGCTTCCTTATATGAACTTATCAAAGAGCGAAAATGTTCAATTCTGTGTGAACTTTTTAAATGATGTCACAATGATTATCGCTGAGCTTATTGCTTGACGGTTGTTTATTTTTACAATTCTGAACAGTTTGACTCTTTCAATCGTAAATTTAAATAATAAGCAGCAATATTAAAAAGTTCACCGAGATATGAACTTGATTGGTACATGACCAAATCTTCTGAGAAGCCCTTCAGGCTTCACAGGATTTGATCATGTGACCAACTAAGTTCATATCCCGATGAACTGTTGAACTTGCTGATTATTTCTTAATTGAAAATTATGAGATTTTATTTATGAGGAAGTTTACATTGAAGAGATACAATAATAAATACAATGTATGCATGGATCTAACCAAATTAATGATTTACAGAGTGTATCATGCATGTAATACAATACACAAATAAAAATAAATGTATAGTATTTGCACTATTTATCTTCATATAATTTAATCACCATAATCTAATCTACATGTATGATTATATTTGACTTTTAGACAGCTGCTGTAATAACTTACCACTGTATCAAACAAAGAGGTTTGAAATTGATAATTTGCAACTTGTTGTTCAAAGGCCTCCCAAACAGTCTCTGAGCCAGTCAGCTGAAACAAACATAAACAACAAACATTTTCATTAAAATTCATGTTTTTTCATTTCATCCCCAAAACTTCTTTATCCATTTAAAGTTATTAAGTAAAATATAAAGAACAGTGCACTTACTGATAAGTATAATTTGACCTTCACCTGCTTATAACCTTGACTCTCACCTGAGTATAAATAACCCACAGTATAAAACAGAAACAAAGATCAAACAATGCTATCAGACAAAACGTCCTGCGAACAGATGAAACGGTGGAGCATGGTGAGTAACGATGAGTTGAGATTCTTTCTGGTCCGTAGACATATGTATAACTTTCATTTTCCATTCTGAAAAAACCAACATGATCATTAATGGTCAAATTTATCAGATTTGACAAGTGATTATACATTAACATTATACACTTTTCAACAACTGTACCGGTATATAAAGTTTTCTAGTACATGTGTAACATATTTTGAGTTTTATAAGCTCTGGAGGGAAAAATATTCCCTGAATAACATTTTTTATGATTAATTTCATGTCAATGATCATTGATGATTCCATATCATTATCAAATAAAATTTGAAACTGCTATCAAATGACTTAAGAATATTTAAGGTCATATTATAGCATTAAGTACATGTGATGGGCACTCTACAGTAAACACACGTGTATTACATTTGGCTATGTATTCTACATAGCAATAGTCTGAATAGAATGTAGCTTTCACTAAATCAAGTACCAGTATTATATATCACCTTATGTGTCATGCACATATATGGTGTGTATGAATACATAGATTCTTCAATGTTCTACATCAAATCCGCATTTTCAGTATGAAACCCTATGTAAACTTCTGATTTTTCTTATAAACTAACTTTTAAATTGACCACCCTTGTAAATAAGAGTGTTTAAAATTCAGATCCTATTTCCAAACCTTTTGAAGGAAGAAGGTAATGGAACTAATGTATTTTCTTGCCTCATCACTTAAACCTTGGTATAAATTGCATATCAGATAAAATACAATGTAGCTTTTAAAGTTTTTACACACCGTTTATCATAATTATTAAATGAATATGTACATCCATGTATTACAATTTACAAGTAAGTTGTGATAAAATACATGGAAATGGAAAGTAACAATAAGTAATTTTCATACCTGAATTCACAAAAGAATAGCTATACGGAGAAAATAAGGGTATCTGGTTTGCATACCTAGGCTACTAAGGATAGATACAATGGTTTCACTGATATTCATGGGCATCATTTTTGTAGATTTAGTGAAAATATAACTTTCAAGGATGCATAATTGCTAGCTAAAACTCCTATTAATACAATAATATAACAAACTGCACTTTAATGACAAATAAATTTTGTAGACGAATTCAACAACAAAATCCATGAAAAACTGGAATTCAACATATACCCTGTAATTATGAAGCCATGATATATGGAGAATAGGTGTAACTTATTCTCGTACCTGGGCTCGACAGCTTGGTTGTGGATGCTGCCGTACAGAGCAGTCCCGGCCTGCCTGGCTTTGTCCTGTCTTGAGCTACTCACATCTCTCATGTCACTGGTACTCTGTGTATTGATGTCAGAATCAAAAATTCACGTACATGTATATATCCTTGCAATAAATATTATAAAAAACTTTAGAATTCATGATAGATTTTTTAGAGGGATGGAAGATAGACATGGCAAACACAATACATTACGATTCAAACCAATCTATGTCCTGGCTGGCTGACAATGCACATGGTACATAGAAGGGAATAGAATCCCAACAAGGTCTCAACCATTTATTATAATACAGATCTAGTGTACTGCACTGTGGTTAGAACTTAAATTTACCTACTCTACTTAGAAAGCTATCTGAAGCTGGCGACGGAATTGATCTGACCATCAGACCCCCCCCCCCCCCCCCCATCCCCAACCTTTTAAATGATCTACACCAAGATCACCATCCTTTGTTCTTTCTCCTGGCAGGAGACATTTTTCAAAATATTACTTACACTGGCTTTGTTAATGTAATAGTCGACTACATATCAAAATACCGAATCTAAGGTCTATTGAAAACTTTTTCTTCTGTGTCCTTATCTTTTTTCAAACAATTTAATTTTTCCTTGCCTTTCATAACATTTTTAACATACTTTAAAAGCTTAAGCATACTTCCTTTTAACGCTAACAGAACTTTGCATTTGCTGGTTTTCGTTTTCTCATCATCTCTCTTTTATATTGTGATGAAACATGTTTTTCTTCTTACCTTTTAACTTTATAAAGTTGTGTAACATTGCACATTGACGACTTGAGTCACCTACCGCATTTATTGACATGATTGGCATGATCTCTGGGCTCAGATGTCAGTCCAAAGATTATGTTTACATCGCGCCATCTTGGACAAAAAATATCATGTGATTTTGTCGGAATTAGTCAACCGTACTTCAGACATTTCGTAGTCAAAACAATGTCTCTTTTTCAAATTATTTCTCAACAAAAAAATATAGGTCAACATGCAGCATAACCATGATATCCTACCTTTTTTTATTTATTAAACAATGAACTATACCCATGATAATCTATGCATATCAGAACGCTTTCATAATATAAATACCACAAATCAGAGGATAATATATTCCCTAAAATTAAATAATCTAAAGCACATTCTTTTCATACATTCTTTTTTAGCTTTGCAGCAAATTAGCATACGAGCATGTAATAATTAAGGTAATACAAAACAGATAGGTCAAGCTTTTCCTACCTATAGTTCATTTTTTTTCTGAAATTTTCAGTTATATTTTGTTCTTTGGCATATGATACCTGTTTTTATTTAAAATATGAAAGAAATCTGACCTCACAATTCTCCCCCACCCCCTCAAACCTATTTTTTCAATCTTCATGTATACGTGTACCGTACTTTCAGTTGAGTGTAAAATGAAATGGTCATTGTTATATAAACTTCACTGGCGTCGGAAGCAAATTGAAAGTGGGGGGGGGGGGGGCTAGACTGATCCTCAGAAATATTGAGGAAAAAGTAATTCCCGAAATCTTGAAAATCCTAATCCGTGGGGGGGGGGGGGGGGGGGGGATACCTATACTTTTTTTCCAAAATCACGAAATTCCTAAGCCCCCCCCCCCCCCCTAGCACCCCCGGTTCCGTCGCCTATGAACTTTGCACTGCCAATAACTATCTTTTTTATATATGTACATGTACATGTACTACACTACAAACGTTTGTGCTTCTATTTACACAAACGACCCTTAAAAATACACAAAACTATAGCCTACAACGTATTTAAATTGTTAACTTAAAGTAAATTCTGAATTGATACTATGTATGGTGGCATACTTTTTGAATAAAATTGAAAATACGATTGTCATGACTCAGTTGTTGAAATATATCAAAATAACGAAAATTTGACCGTGGGATTTAGATTAATTAAATAAGTTGCATGTCGAAATAAATTAAATAATTGGCATTTAGTACGCAAAGGCGTTATTATATATTTTTTGAAATTTTTTAATAATTCTTTTTGATTACAATTTTCTTGCATATCAACATATATAGTAAAATTATTTACTGGTGCATTGTGAATACCAATATCACACATGTAAAACAATAACACGAGCTTTGTTTACATAAAGAATCACTCTGTATCTTGCTTGTTTGTAACATACAGAATTTCAAACTCTGTATCTTGCTTGTAATTCAATATTTGTCTTACACGTTTATGAGGAAAATATATCATTAAAGTGTTTGCAATTTACAAAAAAAAAACAAAAAAACAGTCGATAATACAAATTAGTCCTGTGCATTTATATACATTTTCATTACTATTGTTGTAATTTTTTTTCTTGTAACCATTTAATTAAATTTAATTAGCACGTTACATTTCACGTTTCAATTATAATACTCACATGTTCACGCTTGTTTAAATATGTATATAGATTCTTGTAAGTGTTTTTAATTATTTCATATTTGTTGTATAATTAATTACGTGTTTGATTTTGTTCCATATACTCTCTGAAAAGAGAAATGAAATCAGTATTGAATAATGCATGTTAACGTTTACATGATTTGTAGGAAAAAAAACTTTAAATGTTGTAATACTGTGCATATCTAGAATAAGAATTAAGCTAGCGCTGAATAAGAAAATTATGTAAATACAATTAAGTATTCTATACTTAAATCTTCCGCAATTCTGTATGTATTCGTGAATAATTCAAAATGATTATCACTCTGATCTGTTTTCACTTTATATTTCATTAATTGAAAACTTACATAACTTCATTTTCAAATGTTTTTGTAAGATTTCGAAGAAATATATAACTTTGGTTCAACTGAGAGATTGTAAAAATTGTCCACATGCAGTTTAGAAAATATTAAACGAACCAAATTTTAACGAACAGAAATAATACTCATAGCCATATATACAATGAGTATGTATCACATTGTTTTGGTCTTCAAATTTCTTGTCGAACGTGAAATAAAAGTTTTAAAGAACATAGGGGGCCTAATGTTTTTAAAGAAAATACCTTATAAACCTAAAAAAATAGAATAAAATAAAATCTGTACTCGTGACAGAAACACATGATTTGGTTGGCTGTACTAGCTTGTCATACTTTCATTATTTAAACCAATCCCGATTTTCCTAAATTATTTTGCATTGGTATAGAAATCACGCAACATTCATGAGGTTTACAGAACCCGTATACTGTAAACTAACTTTCATTCGCGTACACTGAGGACATTTTCGCGAGGTTCGCAAGGGCATCGTCGTCGCGAATATTTCACGCCGCTAACCAATCGTTGTCGTATGGTTGTTATAACAAAACGGCTCTTGATAACGCTTTGACGCGAACATTATTCGTCGCGAACCTGCATGTTTATCGGAAGTAAATCGTGAAATAAAGTCATCGCGAATAGAAGCTGTTTACAGTATTCTTTACTGACTCAAACAACCATGTGGCTTATAGGTACTCGTGCACTAGATGCAAGGTGCAAGCAAATATCGGGAGTTTTATAAGTTGAATTATAATATATTTAAAATTATTATCTTTCAAATTGTGTCATATCTTATAAACTAAGTCACCGAAAAAGTGAGGACAGCATAAATAGCATTAAATTTCCCCTACATGACTATATTCTATCTTTGCATAAATATGATACAGATTATAGCAGTAAAGTTATAATCTTATCTTGACAAATTTTCCGGTTTGCACATTTTTTTCTTTAGGTATCAGATTTTCAAATGTGTGCAAAAAGGCAACAAACCGTTTTGAAACTGACAAAGAAATAAGGGTATTAAAAGCTAGGCAATATAAGGAAATAAGCTCAATTAATATGACTTTTGATATAGAATAATTTTATCTAAAGCAATTTACTCATAATAAATGATATTATATCCTTCGAGTAGGCCATGCAGCTTATTATCTGATAAGGTCTTATACCGAATTCATGATTTTATGCATGTAGATACAAAGGCACTTTACATGAATTCCTCACTCCACCCAACTGTAAAATGGGTACCTGGCTATAGACAGTGAAAGATATTGTTAGAATGTGAGTGTTTGAGCGCTTTAACGGCTGCCGCACTGAGAAGGCTCTGGAATGCTATAAGGTCTGCTGGGGTAATAATTGTAAAAGAGCGCTTTGAGAATGCTTCAGCATTATAAAAGCGCTATATAAAAATCGCAATTTTTTATTTTTTTATTAAATATGTTTAATCACATATCTGATTATAATCATCCCTCATCGGGGTCCTAACGAGTGTAAGAGAAGTGAAGAGGTTTTAATCAAACTGGATTTCTGTATAATATGGGTATATATTTAATTTAAAATTCCGGACATTGACTTGTTAACCGGATTTTGGTTTGGTTTTAAAATTGTAAGGAATTGTTGTTATCCGGTTTGCGTTTTTCAAATGGAAAGTATGGTGACTTGAGACCTGTGTAAAGAATTTAGTCATACTTTTGGTAAATAATTTCATTTATGTATACATATTTGTGTCTTCTTGAATTAATTTTGTTTACTTTAATTGGGTTCTTGTAATATTTTTTTAAAATTACTTTGTTTCAGTCTGTGGACGATGATGCCGCAATGCCTAAACGTCTTTATTTTGCTAGTACTGATCAAGGCTAGTGTATGTTTAAAAAACTGCACATCAGAACAATATTGGAACAAATCAGCCGAAGAATGCCAGGCCTGCTCGCATTGTCAGCTTCCACAAATCACCAGAATACCTTGTAACCGAGAATCAGATGTAGTCTGTATGCAGTTGAAGAAACTTAATTTTGTAAGTAGATGTACTATCTTCTAAGCTACTTAAAACAAAATTATCATAAGAGATACACTGTGTTCAATGATGTGACATGTTTAGGGCAAAGCCACATTTTCACTGTCAGTTTGCAATAGATTAATTTGAAACGTGCACAGTTGGATCCGCCTATCTATGTATTCGTAACGCTAAATGTTGCACGCTCAATATACATTATTGCGTCATATTAGCAGACACCACCCAACAATTTCCATAAAAGTAGCGAACATCTGAAAATGTAGAAATTAAGTAAAAAAATCGACCAGTTGCCGAAGAATTACATATTTTATCAATTTTTTAAAACAAATAGAACCATTTTAACAAGGGCTTGGACTTTGGTAGCTGTGTCAACAGCAATATGATGTAGGCCTGTCTATTTCACTGCTGGCCACTCAGCCATGGCTCTTTGAAATCAACAAGATTTGTCTGGCTGTTGAGATAAGACTATGAAATTGGTACATATTTCGCTTGGAACCACGTCACTTTTAATTTGTTTTGATGCAAGGGATGATAGGAACAATGACAGATTTGAATTTTGGTCTCTTCAACAGTCTGTCATTTTGTCTATCTGTAAGGCTGTAACACTTTACAATGTAGTTCCTTGATGAAATTTCTAATTTCCATAAGCTATAAATGAAATTTTTCTCAAGGACTTTAAACAACTCCCATGGAACCCCTATGGAATAAAGTTCTAAGTCCTTAGTAAAGACAAATGAAAAATGTAAGAAATATTAAAAGAAGGAGAAAGATGAACCTTTTAAAAATGAGACGGTTTGGCTTAGTTTAGATAATTACAGTATATATAATTAGATTATTACATGTATCTACCAGTGTTCTACTTAACATGTCTAATTTTTCCAAATTCAATAGCAAAACTTAAAGTCCCAAGCTTCAAAAACAGTGCGAGAGCCCTGATAATCACTGGTATAATGAAATGTGGTTGAATGAAAGCATTTTTATAAAGAATAAGTTTCCTTTTCTTGCATTTTATTTTCCTTATTTATTTAATTGACTAAGATTTTCATTATAGTGTTATATACTGATAATATACAGATAAAATATTGCTTTTTGCAGAGCTTTTTAGTGGATTCATCTCCAGTTGTGACACCTCGACAGCCGTTTCACAAGAGAGATTATTTGTCAGTAGAAGCTTCCAATGACACGTGGCGATTGCTGGCCTATGCCCTGATTGGTGTACTCTGTGTCCTGGTGGTGACTGTGGTGGTCAGTCTCCTTGTGTCTTGGCATTGCATCAGGAAGAGAAAGGCAGCTATGAACAGATACTATGGTATGGTCAAAGTTTAAACCTATATAAGCAAGGGTGGGTTTCTTTTCAAGTCATTAGGACAGTAAAACTTGTTGAATTCAGCTGTTGTTTATTCCAGCATGTTGTTCAATCCAACAAAATTATTCAGTTTTTCTAGCATTATTTTTATTGTGGTTTTCAAGCATTATTTTCATTTTTAACACCAGTGTGCAAACAAAGTAATGATACATGTATATTAACATGACCAAGACCCAACTGTATAATGTTTATACCTCTAATGTCTGATGATGTGTGCTTATCTTTAATTTCAGTGGAGGGAGAGGGAGAGTATGTGGTAATTAGTCGCCTCCCAGATCTCATCAACCACCCCCCACTCACAGAAAATCTCCCAGGATCCCCTCCCCACAGTCCTCAAAGGCGCTCTTCTAGACGCTCTCGTTTTTATCGCAGTCGACGGATTTATCGCCCGCAGCGACGTCTCATGAACGAATATGTGGATGATGTGTTTGAATCTGAGGACTCAGGAGGATCGCGTTCTCTAAGAATCCCCCTCCATACAATTCCAGAAGATAGCTGAAAGTATAGTTCTTTTGTCAAGAGTTTTTTTTTAGAAATCTGTTTTATAAATACTTTATTAAATCAAGTAAGAAAGGTTATTTCCCTTTCATCACTTTTTCACCTCAGTAAACAGATTTGGTAAAAATTTAGCATCGCTTACAATTCATGATTTTCATTTTTAAAGTTAGATTTATGACTTTAAAAAACACTGAAAAACACTAAGGTTTTATGTTGACTTGTCTTTGCAAATGTTAAATAAGACGCCAAAACATGAGTGCTAATGTAACAACTTCTGACGATATGATATACTAATACCAGGTACTGTTTAATAGTATCAATAATCTTTTTAAAGTGTACTTTGCTATATCCATGATCTCAAATGATTTAAACCTGTAAAATTAGAGTTGTATGACCTGTTAGAATTATGCATAAAAATGTGAAAAGGTAAAATTATGGTACATGTATATGTTCATGTACATATCCATGTTATATATGGTGAAATTATTTTTGTACAGTGCTTTATATTGCTAAAATTCCAGGAAGTGAAAAATGATTACCCAGTAATCAATTATGGTGAGAACATGTACATGTACTTATGTACATGATGTGCAAGTCTAATGATTTCAAATCCAAATAGTGCTGGGTTTTTTTTCAACCAAGTAATGTTACACTACTGTCATTTCAAGAGGTATTTGACATGTAATTTAATTACATACTGTTGTTGTGGTGTTGGATTTCCCCTCCAAAATAATTATCTATGGAAAACTGGCGATAGAGATAAATTGGCTCAAGAGTTGAAGAGCCCCCTGGTAAAATTATGCAAGAGTAAGAGTTAAAAAACGACAACTAATTTTTAAAGAAAATAAATGTTTAAAATTTCCATTGGAGGAAAATATCACACCAAACTAATTAAACTAATCCTTTTGCAATTTTTTAAAAAATATTTTTGATGCTGATAGACCCATAAAGAAGTAAGCTTTGATCAAATCAAATGACTTCATACCAAGTTGACTTTCATCCAAAAGAGTTCCAGCATAACTGATAATGACCCCAATTTTTACAGCTTTTTTTTTTAGGCTAAATGAAGAAGATAGCTAGCAATTTAATTAAGTCTCATTTGCCCTTGATATTGAGTCTTAAAGGGAAAACGGATTATGGAAAAATCCTACTCTACAACACAAGTAGTTGATTATTACTGCTAGTATAAGCTGTCAATTTGTTCACTGTGAACCTGTATGTCAAACATGATTGTCAAAGAAACTACAATCATTTTAAAAAAAACACCTTTTATGATAATTTTTATGACATGGTGCATACTTAAGTCATGCAGTCAATACCCACTACTACATTGTATGTGCTGGTTAATCTAGTCAGTGACTTAAGCAAATGTCTGCTGAAATCATTATTGTTGTACCAAAGTGTGTTCATATTCTATAACTTTTATGTTGCAATATTTTGTTATGGCAGTGTCTTGAACTTGTGTGTTCTGCATAATGGAGCAAGCTTAACCTTATGCGTTTATGTGCTTTAGCTTTAATTTGGACTTTAAATGATCTCCGAGATAACCTAGATTTTAGTTTGGCTTTGCTTTTTGTTGGTGCCTTGTACCGATGTTATGCATGTATTATATACATTTCATTTTCCTCGTTATTATGGTCTTAAAACCTTTAGCTTGTTGTTTTGGTTTTTTTTAGTTTCATTTGTACATCTGATGGTTGTTTTACAAGAACTGGTTTTATTCAGATATTGCGGTTGTGTATTCATTATTACTTTTCTTCAAGCAAATATGGCATAATTTTCTGTATTTACCTTTTCCAATGCTCGTTCATGTATCTGAATTATATAAAAGTTTTCACTTTAAATTGTTTCCTTCCAAAATGGTTTGCATTTACTGTGTCAAATTTTTTTTCTCGGTTGAAAGCTTTGTTTAAATCTTCTGTCATGTTGTAAATTTTGTATTTACTGCCACCCGGTAAATTCAAAATTTACAACATGACACTTCAAAGGAGTTTCTATTTGTTCTCTCTGGCTAGACGATATCAGGTTTTATTAATTTTTTTTTATACTGCATTCAAGTAGCAATGCAGTGAACAACCATTTGTAGTGGTGAATATTTGCATACGTCGCGCTATTTTTTACATTCATTTTAAAATTTTGTGTTGTTTCTAGCTGTTGAATTTTATTGTTCAATAAAAAGTTTAAAATACTGTCTTATGCGAGTACATGTATCCAGTCTATTTTTTCAGTTGTTATCAGCTAACTTCTATGTGTGTTTATGCAATTTACCTTTTCTACCGATAAAACCATTTAGATGGAGCTATAGGTCATTGTTATAGAATATGTACGTGTAAGCTGTGGACATCTCGTCCTTCACAAAGTCTGTAGGTGTACACTGTAGACGCCTCAGTAACATCTGAAGGTTGGTGGGGGTTATAGGAAAAGGGATAATCTGACATTGTCAAGTAATTTTGCATTGAAATGATCGAACATTTTTACTGAAACCAGGATACTTGTTTGGCCAACCAGTGCACTCCCACCAGATCCGTTCTTGCTGACTTGTTTACCCTTACGAATTTTGTCGTATTTCGTACGGATGTTCATGCCGAAGAACGGCGTACGTTTTCCCTACCTAAATATAAGGAAAAGCGTTCTTCCCCATTTCAGCATTCAAGGGATTACAGTTTGTTCATGACTTTATTGAATGGATGACTGGTATACAACGTGACCATATATAGCATTTCTATAGGTTAAATAGTGTTCGAATGACACGTTGAAAAGAAAATAATCTTGAAAGAAATTGTTCTGCGAATAAATACTTAATTTTACGGTCTTGTTAGAAAAAATTCTCGCGAAGTGTAAAATAAGTCAGGTACTCGGCCCGGGACAGGTAGAATTGGAAAAAATATTTGGGTAATATTGAAATTTTAAAGCTATATATTGAATACATTTAAACATATTCCGATGTCAAATCAAAGCATCCCGGACAGACGAAAAGATTGCTAAACTGCCGAATGAGAAACCGGTATATTTTTAAATAATTGGGTACGGATTCAAACCTTGGTATGATCTGATATGATTTTTTTTTTTTTGTTCATAGTGGTACTAAAGAGATACAAAAAATCTGTGAATATCAAGCACTCATCTAAGCAATGTGCACGTGAGACTTCGCATGATGTTTCTGTAATGAATTGAGTTAGATATCAACCGTGCTGAAAACCGCCTCTATACAGCAGGCACATAGCATTGTTTTTGAAAGTTTTCGGGGGTGTGGGATGAGGCATCCAAAAAATCTTGACAAGCAAAAATAAAATTCCCAAAAATCCTAATTCTAATCTGTGGGGATGGGGGAGAGATGCGTAGTATTCCTTTAGCTTCAATTTAACTGTTGATTTCCTTATTTTCACTTTTTTATAACATGCGGCCCTGCATCCCCCTTCACTACGTGCCTGTACAGTACAGCGAGTTGTTATTCTGCAATCTTGGGGTGATGAGAGAGCTCGCTTTAAAAATTTACCCACGTTCTCGATGTACGCGGGGGAAAATGCAGCATTTCCATGAAATTCCTTTTCAATTTTGATGCATTAAACCAACAAAAATTAAAGGGATCATCTGTAAAGCCTATTTGAGACTGCCATATTGTAAAAGAATCTATTGAATGGATGTTAAAACAACAATGACAAGTTCTGATTGCAGATGAAAATGGGTTAACTTTAAAAAAATCTAATTAGTAGATGCCACTCAAAAGAATACTTCATTTAACACTTGATTTTTTTTATTTTATATAATTGCACTTTAGTTGTTTGTTTACATTAGGCATGAGAAGGCATGATTTCCTTTATTTTGATGTGATCTTCTTCAAGCACCGTGCCTCGATGTCTCCTTAACTTACAACCAGCGCATCTCCTACCATTGAAATACATCTACTTTCATGTCCTCTAGCCTTGCATTATCAAGATGACATATGGAGTGGTACGTTTGATAGGATGATGCTCTCCAGACAGTTTACAACTGCTGAGACGTCAGTGTCATTATAGGACCGCGCATTAATACCAATATTCCCCTCTATTGCAGTTCGTTGACAAATGAAAATATAATAATATCGTATTGCGATAGCTTTCTTGGAACGTGGAACTTCAGTCAAAATGTTTAAGCGCGTGATTTTTAAATTAAAATATAAATTTAACACGTATAAGGATTGCAATAGTGCTAACGAGTATTGTATTGTTTATGAGTCAACAACTTGACAGCTCATAGACATACAAGACAATTGATACATATTAATATTAACAGGTCAGTTGAAAAGAAAGCAAGATTACACATGAGGTTTTCTGTTGACAAAAGCATTCTTAACTATTCTACCTAAATTACACTATTCTGTTACATTCGGTGATGACAATAATTGAATTTATTTGTAGATGCTAAAATAGGTCAACCAGTAACAATCCTTGCAGCACATAATTGAACTTTTTCCAATCTCTCCATATCAAACATATTACAACCGTCCCATATTACAGAAGCATATTCAAGAACTAATCTAATAAATGTGATATATATTTTTGATAAATTATTTCTACCTAGAGTAAACGTTGGGTTTTTTTTTAAGTCCTTATTGTTTGTATGCACTGTTTACAACATTATTGATATATATTAGACCAACTAAAATCATAAGAAAAAGTAAACCATGCAAGATGTCTATGGGTTGAAACATAGTCCAGTTGATATCCGTGAAAAAATAACCTTGGAAATTCTTCTACATGTTTCTTTGCAAAAAAAAAAAAAACCAACCCCCCCTCCCCAAAAAAACCCAAAAAACAACAGCTTTTAGACTGATTTAACTTCAAAAACACTTGTCAGACCAGTCGCTGAGAATTTTCATATCATGGTTCAAGACAATTTCAATGTTTTAGTGTATAAACCATGTTCTATATATGTGTATTTGATCCATATGAATGTAATTTAATTAAAAAACCTTTTCAAAGTTATTATTTACATTGTGCATTCCTAAAATAAGATCATTTTAATTTCTACTGAAAATGTTGCGATAATATTTATTTGCATGTGATTACAATTTAAAAGATCGCAGTGTATCACATTACGGAAGCATCTAAAAACAGCCTGTTATCTTTTGTGGAAAAGCAAAATAATGAAAATATCAAAATAATTAAATATATTCTAGCTATATCATTTTCAATGGCATATTATTACTTATTAGGTTTGTTACTGACTGTTTAAAGAAATTTGTGGGGTCGGTAAAGTCCATAGAAGGCGAGGCGGAGCCGAGCCTTCTATGGACTTTACCGACCCCACAAATTTCTTTAAACAGTCAGTAACATGCGCGGATCCAGAAAATTTTTCCAGGGGGGGTCCGAAGGATAATTGTGTTTGCGAGGCATATTTTCGCGATAATTTTACTATGTAAATTTAATAAATTTTCATTTTCCAGGGGGGGTCGGGACCCCCCCCCCCGACCCCCCCTCTAGATCCGCGCATGAGTAACAAACCTAATAAGTGTTTTGTTTTGTCGAGGACCTAAAGTTTGATATGTAAACAAACATTTGTGTAGAAAATCAGTTCAAATAACGTTACGTCCGCCATGTTGCGCTATAAATTTTGACGCTTGCCTTTTAAAGAAATTTGTAAGGCAGCCACGTGACGCGTTTCATCCAATGACGTCGCGACATTCTAGTCCGAGGCAAAACAAATAGCATTTTTGGTGCAAGGAAGAGAATTCAAATTATTTGTTTCTCTTCCTCACTAGTTACCAGTAATATCATTTTGAATTGATTCGTGTACATGCCAGCGTGGTTTTTATTATCAATATATATTTATTATTAATCATGCTTCTTGAATTTTACATGTAAGTCACATTTTTATTCTTTATTTATTTAAATTCACTAGAAGAACAAAGTCAATGCTGGACAATCTTCTTTCTCGTTTATTTATTTGTCGATACATCTTTCAGGACAAATATTGTTTTTCTCAGCTTGATGCGTGCACGGACGATAGATGCATGCATGTATGTCTAACGGTCATCGGAGGTGTTCTCTACAGAAACAGACAGGTATAGTTACCCACTTCTCTAAGTTGAATGAGAGGTGAGCCGAGGTCATCAGCTTTCTTCCCTTTGCTCCCTTTACGAAAATTGCCGGGGGAGGGGTATTGGACCACCCCATCACCCGTACAACAGTGGCGTCGGAAGCAAATTGAAAGTGTGAGGGGGGGAGGAGGGGTAGACTAATCCTCAGAAATCTTGACAAGCAAAAAAAACCCTTATTTCCCAAAAACATGAAAATCCTAATCCGTTGGGGGGGGGGGGGGGGCTATATATGCCTAATGGTTAGGTCTAACTTTGCAAAAAAAAGTGGGGGGTGGGGGACTGGGGGTTAACCCCCTCTAGCCCCCCCCCCCCCCCCCCCCCCCCCGGTTCGGATCGACGCCTATGACCAATACTTTAAATTGCCTCCGTAGCCACAGAAATGCATATTCATAAATGTCACGTGTGTACAATTAAGAGCCACTTAAATTATCACTTATTACAATTATCTAATTACATTTACACATGAGGAAAAGCTCTCTTGTCAGCTTTAGACACTACCATAGAACTTACAGTTTCCGAATCTCTATAACGCTCTGTATAACATAACAAAATGCTGACACATCTATTACCCGGAGCCCCAATCGGCAATTTTATCGATATCTTCCACAAAGCGCTCAGAAAGTGCCCGCTTCATAGTCGTCTAAATGCTGCATTCCAAATCCCGCGCGACTTCCGGCGTTTCTTATTTTAACATCCGCATACGATGTCGTTTCCTGATGACTGTAAGGCCGTACAAACATGGAAAGAAAGCGACTGAAACTGTGGGACTACGTCGCGCTTGCTGTTGTTGTTTTTGCCTTTAGTCTACAAGTGTTGGGCTATTTCTTGCCCACGTGGTGGTCCTATAATGACCCCGCGGCCAGGCATACGGTGGTGGTGTCGATGCTGGGTTCGTCGGAGAACGAAAATGGAGCTGAAAATATCAAAACAGTGATTGAGATTGAAGGCGGAAGGGGTGAGTTATCCGGTTTATGATGGGCTAAACAATATGTCGTACAGTGGTGGTGTTAATTATTCTTTATTTTGATCATATCATAGCATGGTGCTGGCAACTGTTTTTATTTTTCATATCAAAGCTTTCCATCCTGATATTGATCTCTGTTATTTTCGGGCGTGTATCTCCGTTGACCCTTATCGAAAAAGGGTAGTTTCCTCATTATCGAACACTGAATGAGTCAGTGTCAATATGTCAGTCACACTTGGGAGCCTGACTCAGTCTATGCGTCTGAGGATCTATGAAACAAGGGGTGGAGGTATCAATCATTCACGTTTTACTTTCAACAATATGTAATGTACCGTTATAACCCCCCTTGTTGATTTGAAATAACATGATCACTAATGACTTTCTTCCTTGTATATATTTGCGACTGGTTGATAATAATCGAGACTTAAAGGCAATCCTATTAAATACGATAGTATACAACCTACAATTGTTCTTAAGCGAGACAAGGAAATTTTTGTACTACAGGTAATCAAACACTTAGTAAAACTTCAGCACGAAGAGAGACCAAAGTATTCAATTACATACACGCATAAACAGGCGCGTGCATACATATCATTGTCATCTTACATGTACATACTTGCCATAGTTTTTTTTATGATGTACTGTTCATGTACAGTGTATATGCTAAATATTCACGCGAATCATTGGGTTTATGAAGTTTATCTTTTACATATATGAATATACTGCTACTTGTATACTTAAAACACGTTGCATCATAAACATACTTATATTATGTGTCTATCACGTTCAAGTAATTTTTTCGATTCATATGTATCTGTTTACGGAGGTTAATTTGCAGTCTCTGTTTTCCGATGGTGTACTAGTATGTAAGTTAAAAAACACTACATGTATATACCAACTCAAAATCAGTATATTTACACTTTTCCTGTGTTTTTGCCTGTGATAACACTAAAAGCCAAATTGAGGCGCCAGAGGGGTTTGCTTATTTATATATAATTTTCATTTCAATAGAAGTATGATTACATTACAAAAACAGCAAAATTTCCTTTACCACTCCAATTTTTAAGACATGAATATTGGTTTTAGAACCATTTTAACAAGACCTTGGACTTTCAGTAGGATCTAACGATCTATTTCTTGCGTCAAAACAATTTAAGGTTTCAAGCGAAATATACACCAATTGCGTAGTCTTCGCTCAAAACCCAGACAAATCGTGTTGATTTCAAAGAGTCATGGCTGAGTGGCCTACAGTGAAATAGACAAGCCTACATCACATTGCCGTTTGACTCAACTACCAAAAGTCCAAACTCTTGTTAAAATGGTTCTATATGGTCATGACATGAACAAGCTATTAAACGATCTTGTGAAAAACTGGCACAAGTGTTTTGTGATTTGATAGTCCTCTTACAAACTGATACACTATTAGTTCTCAACGAAAACTGTTTGTGGAACTATATCGTTATTGGTTGTTTCAAATCTGCCTATACAACATTCACTTTATATCATCATATAATTGTTAGTGACAATTAATGCTATCCTCTACTTTGAACGACTGTTGCGTTCTGACTAATTTATAAGTGCAATGTATGCAAGTAATGCCGGAAATTGTGGCCTGTTAGTTTTGCAGCATTTCATGTAACAGGGTTATCGTGACGCCACACAATTTTACATGGTAAAAAAAAAGTTGTCCTTGAAAAGTCTCCAATCCCATCAAATTAATCATATTTATAAGTACATGTATTTGATTTCTTTTACATACGTTTCGTAATGGAATGAAAATTGGAAATACTAATATGATATATTTCATGCATGTGTAGATCCTTTATTAGATATCATAATATGGTGTATCAAATACACCTTACTGCATGTATTTGATACACAATATCTTGTATTTATATTTTGAGTATGTAAAAAAAAAAATCAATGTGTATTAGTTAAGATGTTGTTTGGTTGTTTATCATGTTTATAAATACTTGTTTTAAAAGAGTCGCAGTATAGAGTTTTATGGAAGGGAAGGGGTGTTGTTATCTTTAGATACGTCATGGCAGAGATAAGAAAACTGCTTCATTGTTCTTTGTGCCCGCAATGTACATGTATTGGCTCAGAAATGTTGAGAAGGATCAAGATACCAGAAAGATAACTCAAAAATCGAGATCAGTAAGATATTTTTTTAGAAAGGCGGCAACTTTTTGTTATAACGCGCTATACAGAAAAGCTTTTATATACTGCAGAACGTATGTTTCAGACATCAACATGCATACTTCTTTTATAGTGATGATGAAGAAATATGCTGTGTATGTGTATATACAATCCGAGTACCGTACTTTGAGGACATATTATATCGCGTGATGTCAGTGTAATGTCGAGTGCCCTGTCTCACTTTTCATTAATTACACTGAATATATTTTGCTTTACCCTATTTACAGTTAATTTTGAGAAGGAATTTCAAAAATCTTTATGATGTTTGTTAACGCTCCAAACTGTCGGCTTCTACACATAAAAACACATGCAGAAACCCCCGTAATACTGTAATACAGCGAGCTGAATCTAGGAAATCTGGCTAATCAAATGCTTCAATCTCTCTAGCTCTTCATATATTTTTTTAAACGATCTCAAACTTATCTTGCTTCGGTAAACACATTTATTTTGTGTTCAATTTTATTAAAAAAAATACATCTTTGTGAAAGTAAACTTACATTAAGCATACAGCATCTTAAAAATTATTAGGGAATAAAAATTTTGTGAACTCCTATTTGTAATTATAAAATTAATACATATATATAATTACATAAAAATATTTAATTGTAATACCGGTAGAATGTCATTACAATTTAATATGGACGAGTTGTTCACAACTCTTGTGCATGGAATGCATGTATTTTAATTTCGACGTACGTCTTATAGCAGAGTTATTAATTTACATGTACATGTATGTAATACAGATGACAAGAATACAAAATGGAAAAAAAATATAGACAAAAATGGACGGTCAGTCCTCACAAATCTACATTAACCACATAACTATATACCCATGTTAACATATTAGATTCTACATTTAGCGGAAAATGACATAAACATTATTGAAAAATGATAATATTCATTAAAAAAACGTACATGTATTGACACAACATTATATGTTTATGTCTTGAATGAGACGGTTACTATTTTAAGAATGGGGGGAAGTATTATTTCGAGGGACCAGGCGATAATTATATATCAATGACAATGACAAATTATACATACATGTATAATACAATGCATGCGTTCAAGAGTGATCAATTTTGCACAGGTTAATCAACAATTTTTATTAGTATTATTAAATAGATGTTTAAAATTGTAAACATTATATTGTGTAGAAATATGAAGGTATTATAAACTCCTTTATCTTTAATTGTTATATCTGTTCAATAATAATGAAATAAATAATGAGAATCATCTCCTGTCAGAAAGACACAACTGAAGATAATAATTATGTCACTGTTTTACAATACCAATGTAAAATATAGAGTACAAATAAAAATATAATACAAATAAAAAATTATAGAATACAAATGAAAAATATATAATACAAATAGAAAAGTATACAATACAAATGTAAAATATAGAATACAAATCAAAAAAAAATATACACCCTGTAATACAAATAGAACATTATACAATACGAGTAAAAAAATTCAAATGAAAATTATATGATACAAATACATGTAATATTTTATACAAAATTTATGTGATAGATCATACATTTATTTCTTTCAAACTGTATCAAACATCATCATTTAAAGATTTCTTTAACTGTAGCTGATTGAGGTAGCCTTAAACACTTCGATATTTCCAAACATTGTTGTCAATTTGAACTGATGATTGACTCTCTACAATATATTGTTTGCAGAGTGGCTGTTTATATCCCGTGCCTTTGGAGCGTTCGGAATTTTGCTGAATTTCCTTTCCCTAATTTTCCACCTTCTGTACATGTGCATACGATATGACTGCAACAGATCAGCATCGATTTACCTTCTGGGAGCCTCAAGTAAGTAATGGAGTAGTGTACCTTTGATTCAGATACTGTGAAAAACAGACGGCAGCTATAAATATTTCTTCAAATGACAAACTAATATATAAAAATAATGAAATAATATTCAGTATTCAAACTTTTACTATTTATTGAGTATAAAGGTACAGTATCAAAGAGGGTTTGAGTTTGCTTTCTGTTTCTTTACGCTCTGTTAGTCTAATCAAGATTCACTGCATTCAGTCACCACCGCCCAGGTCATGGTTAAACTGTCATGAATGCCTCGCAATACGATTTAATTTCACGAAGATGTATATATCTGACTCTGGTATCATACCATAGGTGAACGAAGTTTATCGAGATCTCCGTTCAGACAGTTTTACCAGACACATAAATAACACTCTATTTATGTTATTAATGTCTCTGGTTTTACACACAACTTTAAAATATATTCAATGTTTTTATTTATAGGTCTGTTTATTCTCGGTGGATCCATAGTCTTTGTTGCACTTCATAAAGAATTGGCCACCAATCTAAAACCAGATTTGCAGAGTTTGGGATTTCCTTGGATAATTTGTATTTTTGCGGGAATCGTCACGATAGCAGCGTCCATAGTAACAGCGGTAGCAACTATTAAAAAAGCCAATCAATGGGACTTTGAGGATGACGATGATATTGACTTTTCTGATGTTCAAATGAGAAGGAGATAGATATACTAAAACATCAGCGTTTTATTCTCGATAACTTTGATGGTTACAAATCCTGTGTGCAATACTTTAAAAACTATCTGGTCAACGATCTGTGTTTCTTTCTATATATGCCTACTAATGCACCAATCCAAAAAAGACAAAAGAAATGGTTCATATGAACGTAAATTTTGAATTGTGATTAATGAATAGATTGACTGGAGTGCATCAAACAAATCAGGGAAATACTCAGAAAGTGCTGAAATTTTGAAATTTACGATGATGTACTTCCCCTAACTAATTTTGTTTTTCAATGATTCATTGAGAGAGAGAGAGAGAGAGAGAGAGAGAGAGAGAGAGAGAGAGAGAGAGAAATTATCACCGGCGAGATTAATATATGCACACAAATATGTGCGTACTGACAGAAGATGGGTACAGATTGGTACTGTACCTCACCTGACAGAACATGCAAAGGATGCATTGCTTTATCTGTTTACATGTAACATACTATTTGCTTTGTTTCAGGCTGCATAACTGCAAATATTTCTTAATGTTAAGTGTATTGCTCTTTTGTACTTTGCTTTTACATGTATATGTTTATATCATATATTAGGTAGTTTTACACACATATTTTTTATTGGAATGATTAAAACCAAGGCTTAGTTTGTTAATTTGAGTATTTTCTACCTAAAAAAAACTAAAACTTAATACCAGATACCGAAACATTGGTGTATGTTTACCATGCAGATGTAATAACTTAAACGAATAAACCAATACTTATACAGGTACATGTATATTATTCTTGTACACATAAACAGTTTTATTTGTACAGACACGCCGCCATTTTACCAGAACAGGTGTATTATATTTTTTTACAGGATACATGTACATCATTTCTTGTGAAGGTATTGAATGTACAGATACAGCATTATTTGTACAATTACAGCATTAATTGTACAGCAGATCTTGACGTGTAGAGATATGTCCATTGTTCAGATTCAACGTTTTATGCTTGCATACAGATAATTATATAGTCTACTAGTAATTACGAAAAAAAAACCAAAATCATATGTAGAGATACATCACAATTTCATTTTGTTTGTAGCGAGATAAATCTAAAAAGGACGAAAAACAATTGTCAGGCCGTTGTACACGTGGCGCCAGTGTGTCCTGTTGTGTTTTATATTTAGACGATTTTAATTTTTAACCAATTTCCGCATACATTTGTTGCTTTTTAGGCTAAAAGTTATTCTTAAAAATATTCGAAAACACCCACCAAACACAATTTCCATGATGTGTTTAATGTTTCCATTTGACATATCCTTATTACACGGAAAATTAAAAATATAGGTTAGCTTTGCATAATGATTCAAATAGTGCACAGCTTTTTAATGACTTGCCCGTTCACCATTACATGTAAAGGTATCAAGGTATTGCCCTTATTCATAGACCAATCAATCAATGACGTTATTCCTATAAATAGATTGATTATAAATCCGACTGAATTTCTGACAAATTAAAATCCATTTTCAAAAATGTCCATTACATACAGAATTTTGGAATTTCAATTCAATGTAACTGTATCTTTCTTTCGTACAAGTGTACGTTTGTCACAAAAACAATTACTTTCAAAATATATTGGGGTTAATGAAATTCTAGTATTATTTATTCATTAAAAATAACAAATTCCCTATTTACAGGTTTTTAAGATATGTAATGTATAACGACCACATTTTGCACCTAACAATTGAAAGGTCCGATATTCTTGAACAGGATATCATTTTGATGATGTTATCAAATAAAAATTCTCAACCGAAGGAATTTTCAAAATTTTGATTGATGTCCCATTAATTGCATATTGAATTTCGCATTGAAGTCTACATAAAAATTTTCATCTTTTCAAAATGGAAATCTAATTTTAAATTTATTATTCAGAAAACTGCACACAACTGATAAATTATATACTGTATGATAATATTAATACACCCATATATGGCCAGAAATTAATCCTGACTTTTATCCCACTCCATTTGTAACCAGTAACATTGGTTACAATGCTAAATGTTAAAGCTTCTATTGGCATTTCTGACAGCAGTTACTGATGACAACAGTGACAATGTTTATTCTTTTATGATTGAATTAAGGAATAAGGAATCATTCTTTGATTATTATGAGGTGATAATTTCGTTCGGGGCGGGGTCAAATCCAATAAAGCCGGAAGGGCTTTATGATATATTTGACCACGCTCCGACCAAAATTATCAACTCATAATATTCAAAAAATGATTTCTGATTACTTATTTATATATATTATTTCCAATTTGTACACTTTAAAACAATGTTATTTTTAAACCACTAATTTTTTTATGTAGCACATGCTATGTATTACTACGCGGCGCAGCCAATGCCGCTTTTCGGTTATGCTATAAGACACGCCAATTTTGTGTCGCTCATGTTTGAAGTTATTGGGGTTTAGGGTTCAAAATTGATTTGAATGTTATCACAGACAAAGACAGCTGAAAATGTAAATGTTACAAATCAATGCATCTGTGACTGGTTACATTGGTTACGGTAGCTACTGGTAACATTGATGCCTGTAAAAAATGAATGTGGGAATGAGAAAGGAGGCCTGTGCCAAAATTATGAAATTTGAGACTCTTGGTCATGAATTCTCGCAGTGTAAGTGCGGTAAGTGCGGAATTAAACTTACATATATCTGTGAAATGCACTATTCTTTAAAATTAATGCTCTCAATTTTTTACACATGCACATACATGTATATAATACATGTTCAAAATACAAAAGCCAAAATGGACGCATGGATAGGATAAGGGAACTTTTTTCCTCTGTAGATTGTACACAGATCAACGGTTTTGATGCTTGGGTCTGGAGGGGGCTCCATTAATTAAATGGACATGGTCACAATTTTGGTCAAAAATTACTTTTCCGATTTTAATGGTTACAACGCTTTGGTAAGGCAGTTCTAATAGACAACCAAAACTTGACTGTCACTCGTTGAGTTATAAGCAAGTTACAGAGCTTACAATTCTCTGCCCTATAAAGAAAGCTTTTGTTTACATTTTGAATGTTGAAGTAAAAAATTTCAGTTTTAGACCTAAAATGAATGTGTTGAACTTTATGAATTGCTTATTTTTGCTTTAGATGAATAAGAAGATTTACAGCTAGTTTTGAAAAGATTATATTGAACCTATGTAAACAAAAACAGGGCACGAGCCTTGTTTACATGACAAAGAATTGCGAGCCTTGTATCCCGCTTACTACCCCACGATTGACTCTCAAACTTTGGTTGATCACCAGAAATGCATTCCTAATGCATTGCAGATAATAAACAGAAAATAGAATTTGACCAAAATCGTGACCATGCCCCGTTAAGTAGCCAAATGCCTTTATACTTTAAATAAAAAAATCACTTTTTCCAATATACCTAATTGTATTGATTGGTGTACAGCCTCGCTATGCCATCTACCTATATGTACCCTTTCCCCCGAAAACGTCTTGAATGAATCGTCACTCCACGGCCGGGCGATATTAAAAGTTCGATGTCCGGCAAAAGACTCTCAACTGTTGTTATTGATTAAAACTTTTAAATTAATGTGGTGAGTGTTAATTTACATTGTAGTTTGAGTACAAGGTACATGATATCTATTACAATACCGGTATATATATTAACAGTATATATTTCGTTTATTTATTTATAGTTAGAATCATTTCCATTTGCAAGTGTGAAAAACGCACGTTTTATTTGTTTGTTTTCGTTTGTACAGCTTAATGTCATGTACGTGCCTATGATCACAATATGAATCAAGTATATGCTATAGTGTTTGATGAATTGATCGAACTATGTATATCAGTTCAAAAATACGTAATCATGTGAAAAAAATTGGAATTGTCTATTTTGTGGGGTTCTGTAATTTGGCAAAGATTAACAGTTCAGCCACGTAGCAAGGGGGGGGGGGGGGGGGGCAGGCCACTTTGTCTCAATTGAATTATCATGCATGGAGTTGCCCCCCACCCCCCACTTTTTGGGGTAGTATGTAAAAAAATTGGTATGAAAATAAGGAAATTATAGGAGTGAAATTGAAGTTATAGATATACTACGCCAGTTCCCCCCCCCCCCCCACCACGGATTAGGATTTTAAAGAAAAATCAAAATTCCCTTTCTTTTTTTATTTATTTATTTATTTATTTATTTGCTTTGGTTGTCTTTTTTTGTTTCAGATCGAGTAGAAATGGCAGTCTTAGAGTGGTAGAAGATTTAGTTGTTGGTATAAAATGATTACCTAACCATAGATTATTTTTGATTGTGCATGTTCTCTGTATATTTGTTTTGAACAGTTTTCGATGACGGTTGTGTAATATTGCATTTATTTTAATTTTATGGAGAACTCGTATATTGTTCAAACTTGTTTATGATTCTTTCGTATATGTTTTATACAAAAAGATGTGTTCAATAAAGTGGTATGGTTACTGTGATTTCAATTTTATGGAGGAAACATCATAATCATTGTTTTAAAATTATGAAACTTTGTCCAATATAGATATTAAAAATATGATATTCCCAATCGGTTTCCAACTCATCATTTAAAGATAAAAAATCTACAGTGTAAACATTTTTAAGGTGGTGTAAAACACCTCCGTATTGTGACGTACTCCATATCAAAATGAAATAAATTATAATTGTATCTTGTTACTTAACAGCGTATAGCGCAATCGGGTTTAAGGGTAACTGTAAATCTGTTATATAGCCTAGTCATGAGTTAGACTCAAGTTGGTCTCAATATATTAATAATATAGTAAACAGTGCGAAAACAAAAAATTAGGACTTTTGAAAAAACTAAAGTTTACTCTAGGCAGAACTAATTTATTAAAAATATATATCACGTTTGTTAGACCAGTTCTCGAATATGCTTCTGCAGTATGGGACGGTTGTAATATGTTTGACATGGAGAGATTAGGAAAAGTTCAATAAGTGCTGCAAGGATTGTTACTGGTTTACCCAGTTTAGCATCTACAGAATCTCTCTACACAGAAACTGTAATAAGGCTAAATTAATAACCATGTTTGAAATTCATACAAATCAGGTACCTGAGTACCTGAGCATCATCATTCCTCCTGTAACAAAAAATGTCTCAATATATTACAGAAGAAATAGCGAAAATTATAGCGTTCCAATCCGCAGATTAGAACTTTACAAACAATCTTTTGTACCTGACACCATTCGGAAATGGAAATCTCTCAAATTAGAAGCTAGGGAGGCAACGTCTCTCAACATATTCAAGTAAAACATTACTGAAAGTATTCCTCAACCTCCAAAATATTTTTCAGTTGGTAAACGCTCTATTAATATTTTACATACAAAGTTGAGACACAACTGTATTTTGAATTATGATCTGTATAGAAAAAAACATTTATTTATTGAATCACCCAATTGTATTTGTGGTCAAAAGTAGGATGTTTATCACTTTTTCTTTGTATGCAAGAATTATGTAAATGCAAGAAACTATTTAATCTTTTTGAATTACTTTTTTAATAGGCTTGAAGAAACAATTTTAATTAACTCACATTTGCTTCTTTGGGGTAGTGACAATTTGTCTTACAATACAAACTGCTTTATTTTTTCAGCAGTTCAAAAGTTCATGTCTGGAAGATTTAATAATTTTCAGTTTCTTTTTGCTATTGCTTTTTACACTGTATATTAACGTTATCTACTATATATTCGCCATTACTTTGTAAATGCATGTCTATGCATTTAATCATTATAAAGTCAATAACTATAAGTTACATGTAATACAATGACAACTGTATATATTATATACAATATCATTAGGAGAGGAAGTTGTAAGTTGTAAGAATTTTCTGTAATTTACACAATAATTAAAATATGTTGAAATCAAATCAAGAGTTAGAATTCCGCTGGGGCTGTCATAATTTTTACCTCTTGAGAAATTTTTAAAACATATTTTGGTTAAATATTGTAAATATTTTATAAAACGGTGAAAGTATTTTGATGATTATTTACTTTTATCAAAACTGATAAATTTCGACAGTTGTCCATACACCTAAACACATACATGAAAAAAAATTCCACGCATCCCCCCTCTCTCATCTGGATATTCCTGGATCCGCCCTTCGTTGTAAAATACATTTTATTTCATATTTTGGCGTGCGGGTGAGAGTCAGGGCGGAGGTCATATAAAAAGAGGGGAAATAGAGAATGACGGAAACATGGTAAAAGCGAGAAGCACTCCGAGTGTGCTGAAAAACGAAACTACCGGATGTTTACGTCGAAAACATAATGAAAGAAAAGCCATGGCGCAAAGAGAAGCCCTGCGAAAACGCATCGTGGAGCATTTACGGCATTCTAACGACGGAACAAGTAGCTTAAAGGAAATAGTTCAGAATCTTGGAGCAGATAAAAAATGCATTAACCAAATTCTTTATGCACTTAAAAGAGCAAACGCCGTGTCACAAGTTTCTTATGTTCCTCCTGTTTGGAAGTTGAGGGATTATGGATTGGCAATAAGAGCGCCAGTATGGTCGCAAAACAGCAAGTTAAAATACCGTCCCACATCTCCAAAAAAGAATATTTCAAGGAATAAGGTAATATTTTGCATCTACATTTATTTATAGATCTTGTTCAATTGATTATTGGTGATTTTGGAAAATCCTACTTTCACTTTCTCAGTCATAATATAAAAGCGTAAGAGTCAGCAATTGAAATCAAACTTGACCATTGCAGGTGAGAGTTAATTGAACATTGTAATATGTTAACTCAGAAAAATATAAATGTTGTAGATAAGATGCATATCTAGTAACTTTGTTGCCCCCAAAAATGGCTATTGGCAGGGCCTGGGGCAGATTGTACAGGGGAAAAGGCACATTTACATTTACAAGACTAGTATAAAAAGAGTTTGCTAAACCAGAATATCAATTCATTCTAAAAATTATACAGTATTCGATATTGAAGATATACTTATTGATAATTTATTATTTCTACACAGACTGTTGATCAACGTCATGTACAATCAATTTTGGAGTATCTCAAATCTAAGAGGATGCCTGTGAAAACAATAGACATTGCCAAAGGACTGGGATTTAAATCTTCTTCAGAAATCAATCCTGTACTTTACAGAATGGAGAAGAATGGGATTGTGAGAAGGTGTGAAGGAGAGAAGGTGATGTGGACCCTAAATTCTGATGGGGAATCACAGCAGGCAGCGTTATTAAATGATCCTGGAATTGTTGGATTTGGGACAAGAATTAAGAGTGAACCGCAGCAAACTATGGGAGGGTTTTCAGTGCAAGAAGTAGATTTTGTGCAGCCAATGAGTTTACACTCTGGAAACGTTAAATGCGAAAGTAATGATGTCAGTGATGATGACCCTTTCATGGGAAATGTGAGTTGTTCACAGTTGTCTGAGGTAGGATACGAGTCTTCACAATCAGAACCTAGTCTGGGTTTTGATCAAATAAATGATGCCAGAAGGGTCCTGAGGAACCAAGGCTTCACAAGTGTTGATGATGGAAGTGACTGGCCAAGTACAGAGAATGAGATGGATGTGAACACAGGGACTATGTCACCTCTCTGTCAGTCCACACCTATTCTTCCGAGTCCGAACGACGACTCAGCTACTCAGTATGAGGATGAAACTTGTGCTGCATCCACAAACTCTTGTGATATGGAAGATTCTTCTACACAGAAGATTGACAGTGTTTTAAAAGGATTATCTCTGTGCAACCAAAATGGAGGGGTGTCCTTTATTATTTCTAGAAAAGCTCAGATGGATAAATCAGATACTGAGGAATGTCTTCAGAAATGTCAGGAACTAAACTATGTATCTGCAACTAAATCGGGATCAGATGTCGTTTATTCTCTGACAGAAGCAGGTGAAAAGTATATCAAAAGCAAAGTGACCAAAAGTAAACCAAAGATGGAACAGACAGTTCCACAGATACGTGCTCCCCAAAGAGTCACGAACACAGAATTCAGAGGCCCTCCCCCTGCACCAGCTAGTCTAGTCCAAAACCCAGAGAGTCAGTTTTATAACCAACATTCTTCAAGATTACCCAGTAACCAGACCTCTGAAACAGGAAGGATGAGTGAAGAACCCATGGACCCTTCTGCACCCCAACCATTAATGAGTATACTGACTGGTCCAAGTATAGTAAATTCCCAATCTCTGGGAGGCTTTTCATCAAATCCTTCATCATACTCCAGTACAACTCCGTTTCAAAATGCTGGCAACTCAAATTCCTTTTTTCAACCCCGTCTTTCTTTCTTTGGAAGAGGTTTTAGTAGTGCAGGAAACTTAAAGAATTTCAGTACAATCCCATTTCCTGGATTCAATACAAGACCACTAGCACCTGTAGAAATAATAAGTAAACAGTTAAACAAGACAGAGATATCTTCAACAACGAAACCAGAGCTTATTTCAACAAGTCATGTCAGCAAGGGACTCCAGAAACTATTATCACTATCTGCAACAACCACAAATCCACTGCAGCAATTCAACCAGTCTACTAGTTCCTCTTATGTCAGTTCTAGTGGTGATTTGAACAGTGGACCACATTCACTTGGAATGTCAGCAAGAACCTGTGGTTATTCAGAGGCAATGGATAGACAGCCAAAGTCTTTGCCAATGATGAGATCTACAAACCCTTTCTTACCTAGTTCCTTGGACTTGAACTCGGAGAGTTTCGCTGCATTGAACAAAAATCCTGTTAGTGCACTCATGGAGTATGCTCAATCTCGACACCAAGAAGCAGAAATCAGGGTGATTTCACAAAGTGGACCCTCACATAAGCCAAAGTATGATAATTTAACACAAAAACATTTTTTCTACAAATTTTTATTGTTTAGTGAAAATTGACCGCAAAATGTTTGTAATTTATTCTTTGATGTTGTGTAATGCTAAAATGAATGGCATGATGTTTTACCCTTTATCACAAGCTGTTGTTTTGGTTGTTTGATAGATTTGTGATGGGAGTGTTCATTGGAGGTAAACAGATTGCAGAGGTGACCTGCTCCAACAAAAAAGATGGCAGAAAGGAAGCAGCAGACAAGGCATTGAGGGCTCTAATTGCATCAGGGGACTACAAGGGCTCAAACAGTGCAACTGTAAGTAACAGGCATCAGTTAAAAGTTTCAGCTCAGCTTCTGAACTAAATTTGATAAATCAAATATAAAACATCAAATCTTGTAAACATATGATGTGTTGTGTTTATTTGTTCTGTGTGTTACTTTTTCAGATTTTTGTCCATTTATAAATCATTAGTGATTCACTGTTTAAGATTCATTTGATTTTTGCTGTGTATCTAATACATAACTGTGCTCTCCAAATTTTGCTTTTTAGTATGTATTACAAGTACCGGTACTTAATATCAGATTGTGACCAAATTTATTTCTGCATTTAGGCATCAAAGCCCCAGGTTCCCCTTGACAAGATGACACACTTTGACAAGGTCGCCGCCCTGGTACACAGGTCTTTCAATGAGTTGTCGGCCAGTATCAGCGAGAACTTCTCCGGAAGGAAGGTGATAGCAGGGCTTGTGATGAAAATGGCTGAGCATGATATTGGAACTGTTATCTCCATTGGAACAGGTAATATTAACTCAATACATGTTCTTGTCACTGTTTTAACTTTTTTGACAGAATTACCTGAAAGGTTGAAGGTGTTATTAATATATAAAATCAATTATTATATAAATTTTTTTTTATATCTGACAAACAAATATAATATTATATTGTAATGTAGAATTGTTAGTTTGATGGTAAGTATTTTATGTACCGTACTGTATACAGGGAAATATTCGCCCCCGTTTTATTTTTGCCCATTTCGCCCTCATTGCCAGTGGGTGACTGGACAAATTTTAATGTCCCAAATTATCTCTTTTTAACACAACTTTGTTTGGGCGAATTTAAGGTGGGGTAAACCGTTTTTAAGTACGGAAGGGTGAAAATAACACTGGATGAAAATAACCCAGTATACAGTATATGTATTGAAAATGAAATAACAATCGTATTTCATGTAATTTTGTTATAAGATTGTTATTTTGATTGTAGGAAATAGATGTATTACTGGGCCCCAACTCAGTTTGGAGGGAAACACAGTGAATGATTCCCATGCTGAAATCATCACTAGGCGGGGCTTCATAAGGTACTAGTGTCCAAAGTTATTAAATAATTTTTATAAGTATCCTAACTGTGGTTTCATCAATATTCATAGCCATCAGTTTCCATGGATTTAATGAATATTGGTGAAACCAAAGTAATTTACTAATTCATACCTGTCACATTAATAACTTTTATTTATACATGATATAGTAATATGCTGAATTTAATAGTTATTGTATTCCAAAATGTCAGTGTATATGACTATATGTTGAAATTCCCCTTGTCAATGCAGACCCAGAAAAATTTAGTATAGAATATAATATGAATTACCGGTACATGAAATTATTTTTATAAGCAACTTGATTTGAGTTTGGTTCAGGGAGCCTTTCTATCAGTCCAGGGTGTTTTATGATATATTTATACTGTATTGTAGGTTTATGTACAAGCAGTTGCAGGCCTATAGGCCCGGTGCACCTCATCGACTCTTTGAACCATCTCCATCAGGAAAACTTCGCCTGAAAGATAACATTACATTTCATCTGTACATTTCCACTGCCCCATGTGGGGATGGGGCCTTATTTTCTCCAAGGTAAAGTTTGCAATCAGTCATTATTTTAAAGGGGCATGGTCACGATTTTGGTCAAAAATTATTTTCCCGATCTTAATGTTTATAATGCTTCACTAAGGCATTTTTAATAGTCATTTAAAATTTGAGTGCTATTCGATGAGTTATAAGTGAGTTACTGAGCTTGCATTTCTTTTCTATGTATACAAAGATTTTGTTTCCATTTTGAATGTTGAAGTGAAAATTCTAGTTTTAGACCTAAAATGAATGTGTTATTAACGTTAGGAACTAGTACTGTTTATTTATGCTTAAAATGGATAAGTAGACTGACAAATTAACTTAAAAAGGATTTTTACTGATATATTGATCCTATGTAAAACAAAAACAGGACACGAGCCTTGTTTACATGACAAGGAATTGTGAACCCTGAATCTTGCTTATAACTCTACAACTGGCTCTCAAGTTTCACTTGATAACTAGAAATGCATTCCTATTATTGAAAAAGTATTGAAATATATGTGTTCTCCATGCAAACGTATACATGTATGCTAACAGTATTTTGTATTGTTCAATTCAATAAAATTATAACAATTTCAGGGATGAAGCGTCTAATAATGCTGCTCTAAACAGCATAGATGATAGAACTCACAATCCCACCTTCACCAGTGCTGCTCAGGGTCTCGTCAGAACCAAAATGGAAGGAGGTATGATCTACTGACGCACAGTAAAGCTCATATGACCTTTTAGCTTTACCCTTTTACATATCAGTAAATATGATCTTACAAATGTATGTTTATATGTGCTTAAAAAGGCAACAAATTCTATTGTTCCAGTAAGATAGCATATTAAGTTGTACAATAGATGAAATTTATATGTATTTATTTTTCATCTTTACTGTTGCATTAAAAGGTGAGGGAACAATTCCTGTGGAGGAGGACTTCACTGTCCAGACTTTCGACGGAATACAGCGCGGAGAGAGACTGCGAACCATGTCCTGTACGGACAAACTCTGTCGCTGGAATGTGGTAGGGATGCAGGGGGCCCTTCTCAGTCACCTAATGGACCCTGTGTATCTGGATTCATTGACCTTAGGTACATCAGAGTAAACAAATTATATTTTGAACAGGCATGATCGCTGTAAAAACTCAAGATGTTTTTATTACAAACTTTCTACATAATATAGTAAAACATGCATGTACGAAAGTGCCAGGATGAACAAGTTATTATTATATAAATAGTGCCTGTTTGGGAGGGTAACAGTTGAAATTGACACCCTAAGGAAACCATTGTCAACCGACGCGAAGCGGAGGTTGACATTGGTTTTCAAGGGGTGTCAATTTCAGCTGTTATCCTCACAAACAGGCACTATTTATTTTATTATACTGAATGTCTTTATGTTAATTTTAGAGAATTTTTATATTACTTTTATATAGAAATGACTTGAATTCTACGGCGAACCGTACGCGCATAATTTACGCGCATGTAACAATTCGTTGTGTTACCCGTTGCTAAGTGTGTTGCCAAAGCTGAGGGTAATAGAACGGATTATCAACTGCGTCTAAACCAATCAGATTTCAGTATTTAACATGAAAGTATAATAAAAGTGTATAGTATATTTTTACAAGATTAAGAGGAATAAAACTGACTTCATTGTAAAGCAGGAATTCATGATAAATGTCTTTGCTTTAATCCTGTTTAACGTATGTTGGTGAATTTTTTTATAGAACTGTAAAATATACATTGCATGTGGAGATATTTTCTTGATTTGCCAATTTTCATTAGGATTGTTGTATGATCATGGCCACCTAGCCCGAGCCATGTGTTGCCGACTAGCTCGTGGTGACCCTGATATTAACAGCCTGCTCTCCAAACCCTTCTATCTGAACCATCCGTGGCTTGGAAGGGTTACAGTTTGTGATGTCCCCAGGGAAACACAGAAAACGAAGGCCCTCAGTGTCAATTGGTGCTTTGGAGATGCAGAACCTGAGGTCACAGATGGAACCCTTGGACTGTGTTGTACAAGGTACAGAATGATTTTCGACCAGAGGCTTGTCCAGCAGAGCGGGTGCTTTTGATTTCTTGCCAAAATTTCTTATCCATCCGAATCAATTGATCAAAACTTGCAAGCCCCCATTCTGCTGAATAGACGTCTCTTCTTTAGTTGCTCTTTTTCATTTTTTGTCAGTTAACTTTTACTCAGAATTGCTTCTACATTAAATTTTCTACCTGTTTTGAAACAGGACAATTTCTCTCATTTCTTAATGCAAATTATCCACTTAAAGCTGCTTGGTCCGATTTTATATCAAATTTTGTGCACGTTTTTAAACGATTGTTATGCTAAGTATATATATAATGATAGACATTGCAGTAGTTTTTCCACTCAAATAAACCAAATTTCAATGAAAAAAAATTATGTTTAACAAAACAAACGACATAAAAGGGTATTGCGTTAATTTGCCTCATGTTAAAATCCACCCCTGACGTCAAGACGGGTATGGTTGTATTACGACTTTGACATCGCTATAGATAAAGTTTATAATGTTCGTGCAAATTACAAATAAACCTGTGTAGTGTGTACGTTTTGTTTGCTTATATTTCTGAGGTTTGCTTTGTTTACAATTGATGCATAGCATGCGGGTTGTATAACTCCAATCATTTGGGGGACGAAACCAAACGGTTCCCTTTTCTAAACATCCCATGATGCATTTCGGTTTGTTTTTTCGTTTGCCCAAAAAGAAATTATTTTTATTTACTTTGAATATTTGTAACTTTGAAAGGAGACTGATTCTGCTGGTGTAAATAGGAGAAAGTTTATAAACTTTCTAAGACAAATGGTTTGTATGGAATATTATTTGATACTAAAATAACAAAAAACCAGACCAAGCAGCTTTAAAAGCACACCAATTAACTTAGCAAAAACAAATTTATAACAGTTATCACTTTTCTTTACAGCATTGAGAAGACCTTATTTTCTAGATGTTCCAAGAGAAATCTGTATGACAACTTCAAGCAGGTGTGTGCAGATTTAGGAAAACAGGATTTGTTGAACTTCCCAACATATGGAAAGGCCAAAACGGCTGCAGCAGATTTTCAAACTGCTAAAAAAGCACTTATAAAGAAATTCAAAGACAATGGTTATGGTATCTGGGTCTCTAAGCCTCCAGAGGAGGAGATGTTCTCGTGAGGCTTGTGAAGGGTTTGGCAATTCATGGTGCTTGTACAACTATAGGGGCATTACAGTAGATGTTTAGAAATGTAGTCATCATGTGTTCAATGCATACTGAGTATGTGCCATCTTATTTTGGTCACCATGTGAAAATAACAAAGAACTTGTACTTGGAGAGTATGATGGGATTAGGGACAAAGGTTTGGTCCTAAACTTGCAGTGGAATTGTTGCACTGGAATGATGTAATGTTTTTTGGTGACCTATTTTTGAAAAGAACTTTTTTATGTTCAATCAATGTTTATAGATTTTTATACTCAACATGTTGTTTTGCCATTTTTTTGTTTCATTTCCAGAGAACAGAAAGTATCTGAAAGTTATTTGTTGTGTAAATGATATAGATTGTTGCAGAATTTTAATGATTGAACTTTAAGCTTTTTTGATTTAAGAACATGGATATTAAATACTGAACACTGTACATGTTTTGTTATGTGTTACGTGGTGTATTGATTGTGAAGTCATCTTCTGAATCATGATTCTAAGGACACGATTTCAAATGGATGGTTTTAAACTCTCGCTATAAAATAAAGATATTCTAATACCTGGAATGTAAAACCCTGTTCTTGGTTTTTGAGTCTGGCCTGTGGAATTTACAAAATTTTATTTTGACAAGTGTGTGTCAAGAAGGAGACATACTGAATCAAGATTTAGTAGACTGGTATTCATAGCTTAATTAATAAAACTCTAATTGTTGCCTTTAAGCTTTTTTCCCGCAAGGAAGTTGCGATTGGGAACATGTCCCTTTTTAATGCTTAAAATACGAACTAGTCAAAAACTTGACCAACTCTATCCTCGTTATAATATGACCCTTTTACTGACGTTTAAGCCTATTTAACCTTAGTCCATCGAAATATCTACACGATATGAGATAGAAAGAAGATGGGTGGATAAGGCGTGTAAAATGCCCATACACGGTCGGACAAGCTACTGAAAAATTAAAATATCAATAAATCTGATATTTTTTTTTTAAATAATTTAAAACAATATACATTTTACATATTGATTTTTAACCTATAAACTATTTCAATACTTGGAATATGTTGACTCAGACAGGCGTATACGTATCAAAACCTGCAAATACTGTCATGTTTTAGAACTTCAAGGCATTTTCTTTTATGGAGTGGGTCTAAGCTCCATATTTTTCTCATAGTCTAAATAAAGTCTATAGGAAAACAAACCGATTTCAATAAACAAAAACGTGGAGAGATGACCCACGATACATTAAAAATATCATTTTGTTAAACAGCCTACTTTGTTGTGTCTGAAATGACTCAGTGGATAGAGTACCTGACTTGAGCTAACTTTAATTATCTAGGGTTTTAATGTGATGGGTTCGATACCGCAAAAATTTCTGGCAATATTTTTTTCTTATCTTTTGTTAAATATATATTAAAAACTGAATATAGTTAGAAATTGTGATTTTGCAAACTTGTATAATAATATATTTGAATAGATGTAATGGGGGAAAAAATAAATTCAAAATTGTATTTCACTACTAAACCGAATGGGCATTTGCGCCATCTTATTCCCCCATCTTCAAATTTTATGTAATTTTTTTTTTGTCTGTTTAAAATGGTTTACTTATGCATTTTGAATGATTAAAACAGAGTTTGAATATTAGAAATCAAGTTACAAGAGAGATACAGAGAGTTAAATGCCTGTACATGTCAGGAAACTCGAGTCTTGTATTTGTTTACAAATACAAATGTAAAGTAAAGAAATTACAATTTCTTTGTCAAAATTACTTGTGGCAAAGAAGATATTTGAATCATTTTGTTCATAAATAATATTTAAAAAGGCAACATTTCATACCTTATAATCAAACTTATACCAATAGTCCAAACTAAACAAAAACAAGACGAGCCTAGTTTACAAAACAAAGAATTCTTGCTTGTAACTCAATATTTGACTTTCAAATTTTGACGAAGCATTAAAAATACCAATATTTCCCATTCTAGATATTAAAAATGGAAAAATAAAATTGGAAATTTTTTAGCTGTAATCGTGTGTAGATCCTTTTAATTGATTTGTTCGTAACCCATCTTTTTCAAATACGCATATATCTATTTTCGCACTGTCGGATCATACATGTACTTGTACATTGTGTTTTTAAATGAGGAATGTGACGTATTTTCGTTCAAAATTAATAATCTTCAAGTTCAACTGTTTTCAAAAGTACAAATCTTCAATTTAGAAGAGTTGTTCCTCTTGTAAAATCCAAATTTCATCACCAGAAAGTCGATCAGGGGTCCTGTGTCCACGGGACGAATCAGTTGACCCCTGACGTTGTGAAGATGACACAGTTTAGATATTAAAAAAGTACACAAACCTCATTTCTATTGTCAACTGCTGTTTTCTGATAAATAAATGAAAATTTGTAGAAAATTGGGATCTCAAAATATTGCTCAGATACATTTGGTCTATAAACTGACCTAACCAATTACTATAATCAATTAATATCGGGAAAATTATATTCTGATAAGTATGAACATACATGTATAAGTATATGTATCACGGTCAAATTTATGCAGTTCATATATACATATAAGACACGTAAAAAGGAATTGAGTACAGCGAATCATTTTTAATGGTACAATATTTTTTAAAAATGGTAGAATTCTTCAAATTACATGTATCTTATTGCATCTTTAGAATCAACGTTTATGGTTTATGATCAACATATCAAAATGTCTAGGAATTAGTAGAATTTATTCAAAATAATTTCGATTTACACCGGCAATCGATTTTTCATTTTCAGTTATTGATTGTTCGTGCACTTTTTCAATTACAAAAGATTGATTTTAGTTCCACAGACGACATTAATTATTATTGTGTGCAGTGCATTTTCCCGGCTCCAAGCAAGTAGTGTCATTTTGCATCTTTCGATGACTCACAGATTTTTGACTAAGCGGAGTGAATTGTTGAGCCGGTCTGGGAGCGCTTCCGCTGAGATGCAGACATTTAGCATCGATTTTTTCCGCAGCAATCAGAAGACGGGGCCCCGAAACAGCATAGGAGAGAATGATGAGTAGAAAAACACACATGAACTCCATGTTTTGACTAGCTGTAAGATTCAAAGCCTCATTCAAATCGCACGTTGTTAGCTGATTGATTTTACCTGAGCAGGTAAGAATGTTTGTAAAACCTTTATTGCATGTTATGTACAGGTAGAAATGAAGGTGACATCTGAGGTGAAGTAAGCTGGTGATGGATGGCTGTTATCGGTCACCCATCAGCATCTATCCGTCTTGCCCCATCAATTCTCATTGCTGACCAGTCTAGGTCCATCAAATCAATCAACAAGCATCTAACGAGCAGCGGGTACGTGCATATATTTACCCTTGAGCATGGATCACCTTGTGCAACTGATCATGTATTTGAGTGTACTGTTATGAGTGAATAATGTTAATTGCATCGCTAAGTTTTGGGTAAACACAGATGTTCTTTTCTTTAAACGTTACGGCTGTCTTCGACATGCCGGCAAGAACGTGTTTACAACAAATCTGTAATAATCATAATGCACAACATTTTTTACGTGTCTATTTGATGCTAATCTGTCTCGGCGGTTTTAAATTATGTAATTATAAATGATGTAAGAAATAAGCAGTGCATTGCATTTTGTCTCAATCTTACTTTATCTTGTTAAAATTTGAAGTTGGTGATCAAATCAGGCTGATATTGTGGATGTATATAGATATGCACGCAATGAAATCTTTCAATTAATTTATTACACGATTACATCTTAATTACCTAGCTATAGTAACCAGTATCATATGCAAAGATGTGTGTATCAAATAGATATACTTCAACTTGTTATAAAGCTATATATAGTATCTCTTAATTCTATAGACCAATAGTAAACTAATACATATGTAACTATATTATCCATGTACTCATTACTCAAGCCAATCGGTGCCGACAAATTAATACTACAATTGTATACATCTTTATATTCTTCCTTTTTTTAAATCTTTTTTCCTCTGTGTGAAGGTTGATGTTACAACCAACTATTACTTGCTTCAACCAACAGAAAAAGATGAAGTATATGTTTAATAAGTGTACATCAAGGGCCCGCTGGCTACACAGGGCAATACTAGCCTGTATATAAAGGACAAGGGCACAAAAGATTGCTTCATCAATGTCCGGACATGTTAATTATAAAAAAAAATGCACATTTCTTTCAAACAATGTGCAAGATTTTCTTTTTGTAGCAACCGGCAACCATATTATGGTACTATTATATAATATAAGATGGACGCCAGCTAGGTTCCTTTGCAATATTTCGTTGTTCATAATGAGCCTTATCTTTCCCCTTCTATAGTTAATGACGTTTGCAATGTTAACAAGCAAAGCATGTGTGTAGAAGTGCATTTGAATTTTATTGTTTTGGCCCTGCAGAAGCCACAAAAAGGAATTCTGGCTATCCCAACAATTGGTGTTGTCTTCTGCAACCGGTTGACGCTATCTGAGACATCTTTACAACCGTAATAAATGTTCAGAACTGCACGAATCATTTAACGAGAGAACGAATTCACATTTGATACAGATTTCATACCTCGTTTCAAGGTGTTTTAATAAAAATGTATATTCCAGTTTGGTTTAAGTTTTGGTTGAGCAACAGAACGGCGACTATTGCTTGATTGCACGACATTTATATCAAATATTAATATACTAGTATTACTGAATTTTAGCTGCAAAAGTAAAGCCAGTTATATATCTTTCTATTCTTTCCACTGTTTGTTTAAATTAATAGATCATTAGAAACAAAGGCCCTCACTTTTATTAGAAATCATCTGACTCCCAAGTCAAGATTGATTTTACTGATTTTAGTTTGGTTATCGCGTGTTCATGTTTGGCGACAAAGGTGTGGTTTTTACCCCTAATCTTTATTCCATTTGCCATTTGTGAGAACCTTTTTTGTTCTCAAGAAAGCCACATTTCTAATAACAAGGGGCGATCTAATCTTATGTAAACTATGATAACCCGTAAGTTCATTTTAGGCTATTATTAATGCGGGGAAAGGCCTTTTGTGTACGTATTCTTTGCTATACGTTTATTGTATTATGTTAACATGTATTTTGCCTTAGCTTAAACTAAAAAGAGTGTTGTTTGGACATCATCTTGATGTTCTTTCGTCAGCAATGTCCAATAAGTGTGAATTATTTGCGTCATCCAGATCAGATTTAATCCCATGTTCTAATTTCTCTGCTAGAAGTGATGATTTGTAAAATTCTATTAGTCTAAAATTAAGATATAGTTCTCATTAAGAAACCTAATTGTACCTACAATGCATCTTTATAATGCATAAATGATTTTCTATCCTCAGTCCGCTAAATTTCATGCATGGATGTTTCACTAGAATCATCTTTATGTAATTTGTTCTACCCACAGGCACTTAAGGTATTGATACCACCCCCCCCCCCATCTTTTTCTGTTGAAAAGTAAAAAAAAAAACCCGAAGCCAACTTTTAACACATGTTTTGTTTGTGTTTTATATGCATAATTCTTTAACGATAATGCAACTTATTCGACTTTAATTTTTAAAATGGCGTTTTTCGACCGACACCTCTATTTTTATACATTTTTTATATCTTAATACTAGTAGCTTATATAGTCGAAATGGTTTCATTTTCTATGAAATAATATGCAAATTAGAATGTTTTCATAGAGGGAAAGTGATTTTTATTATTTAAAATAGAAACGGCGGAGGGGGAGGGGGTGTTCCATACCTTAGGTACCTGTCTTTCGTGTGTTGCATGTGTTTGGAAACTAAAAGCAAATTTATGATGGTGTCTAATTGTTTCACGTTAGAATTTTATATGCAATTTTGGTTTGAATACATGTGCACTCGCGCACCAAAAGTATGTCATTTTCCCCCCATATGTTTAATTGGAAACAAGACTTATTTTTTAAAGGTTTTCTACTGAAATTTTTGACATACGTTTAAATATTTTTTGACAACTCATTTCTAAAATTTGATATTTCAAACACAATAAAGATATTCTTTGAGAGCTCTACTGTATATCTTTTGCAATATACGAGCGCCGAAAAATCTTACTTTGGATTGTTGGTATCAAACCTCAGGAACAGAACGTTGGAAAAATATTTGAATATGACGCAAAAAAGCTAGAGAAATTATGAATTTATCAATCAAGTTTTTTTGGTTTTTGAAGGGGTTACTTTTAACAATTTTTTAAAAATGTTGGTTTTCAATGAATTATATAGTGAAAAGAAAAAAAATTGATATACTTTTGGCACCTGAGTGTATTTCAACCTTAGAAAACCCATACATTTCAGATGCCTTTTTGTAAATGCTTTCTGTGTTACATGCATGAGGCATAGTTGGGTACGTCTTTGGATTTTCTCAACAATGACACTGATCATGAAATATGCATGATTTTTGGCTGTTCCACAGCACGTGATAAATGATATCTATTAGATTAAAAACTTTGTGAATGACTAAGAATCTCAGGTCTCCCAAAATCGTAATATAACGTTTAGTTCACATTTTGGCGAAAGAGATTGTGCTCTGTAAATAAACTAAAATCAGTGCATAGAAAAGATTGTGATAAGTAAAAACAACACGAAAAACGTGTGGTGAAACAATGTATTTAGTTACATGATAAGGTGTGCTTCTGTTGGGTTCAAATGCAGAAAAGCTCGTACATTCTTTAAGCAAGTATGTGTGGATGTCTTCTGATGTATTCAAGTTTCTTCCAATTCAAACCTTTGAACTTTGTTGAAGAATTATGAAAAAACCGACATATTAAATTAATTGACAATGGTACATTATTTTATTTTTTAAGTTTCAGCAGTGAGTTTTTTTACAGTTCACAAACATCCTTGGTAAATGAAATCCATGCTGCAAATAGAATGCAAAGATTCTTTTATTGTCTTTCAGTCTACAACAATTGCTGCGTAGACAATTCTTGTTGTGAAACTGAGAGGTGGGCATCATGGCAGACAAAAAGAAAGACAAAAAAGAAAAATCCCCGGAAGATGATTACGATTTCTTCGCCCCTCACCCCCACCCAACCAAAGTCCGTGTCAGACAGTCGTTCTTTGACCACGTCCCTGATGCTTACGATGGGAAGTCCATAGCTTTCAATGAAAGCCCGAAACGGGGTCAAAAGAAAACCGCGGAAGAGTCCAAACCGGAATCTCCAAAACCGGAAGAGGAAACACCAGCGGAATCCCCGGACAAGACGCCGGTACAGGAAACTATAGCTAACCCAATTACAATGGACATCGTGGCAGCAGATCCATGGGACACGAAAAACTCTGTAAGTTTATAATTGTTACGTTTATTTCATTTTTAGCAATTGTCCTTAAACTGTTATAAATAAAACAATTAAGTTGCAAACAAATAGAGCCTTAAATCACGAACGATTTCTGGATTATCTTTAATAATAATTCTGGTTTTCGTAAGCTATTTTCATCTCATATCATTCGTACCGAATTATTTAGAGTTAACTGGGGTAAAACTTTTTAAAGAAAGGTCAACTAATGTATGTTTTTTATGCCGATTAAGAGTCTATTTAGAGATCAAGTTAAAATCTTTAAATAAATTGGATTTGAAATTTGTCTAGATTTGTTGATATTAATAATACTTGTCCGGTCTCTTGTGTATAAGATTTGATAACTGGAATGTAAAGTGGGGTTTTTCGGCTCACATACGGCAATAATATATATAGCAGAGCTCTAAAATATTATAATATTGAGTTTGAAATAGGCTACTTAATTTTACCAGTCTGATTAAAACCATCCCCTTCTCCTTACACTCGTCAAGGTCCCTGACAAATGTAAGGAGAAAAGGGGTGGTTTTAATCAGACTGCAAATTTTACGAATGGCTTGTTAAAAACCATTCGTATGGTTGTCAATAAGTGCAAATTGAAGCTTTACTAAATCACAGTTTATAATATATCTTAAAAATTTTATGGTAGATTTGTTGGATAACTCAGTGACCATAAAAACTCTCTAAAATATGTCTTGTTTTCAATGAAATATATAGGGAAAAAAGAATAGACATGCGCAAATAATAGTAGCGGGAAACAAACCAACTTGCTTATGAAAGTTTTTCTTTCTTTCTTTTTTTATCAAATAACCGTCCCTCACCCCCCCCCCCCTCCACTTTTGGGTTTATGTAAGGAGGTGTTCCTCCTACCCCTCATACAGGAAAATATTATATTTATGTAGAGCTACAGTATTTACAAATAATGGTAAATCAAATAGTAGAAATGTTTCAGGATCACTTTCAGTGATCAACATGGCGATGTCTTGACTTTGTCATGTTGTTTGTCTTCGGATAAAATATAGTCTATAGTACATGTAACGGTAAATTAAGTCGTCGCATTCTTCCTTTGCATGTCGGACACGTCTCCTATCGGGAGAAGGTAGAGATGTAGCATTGGGGGGGGGGGGGGCAGGGGCCCCCTTCTTTATTTTGCAGTGCTCAAACATTTTTTTTAAATTTACATATAGAAAATTATAGAGACATATAAGAAATTGAAGCGAAAATAATGAAATTAACATTGAAATTGAACGTTTGGGTACATGAGTCGCTCCCCCTTCAATTTCAAAAGCGACGCTACGTGCCTGATGGGAATGCCAAATGGGGACCGATATAATTATTGAATTTAACTACAGGAAAACTTTTATTTCTTTGGAAATAAAACTAAGGAATTAAATGAGGAGTTATCTCCCTTTTGTCGACATTTACTTCCCCTGCATGCGTAGTAATTTGGTGTTCCCAAAAAAAGGATAAACTAAATCAACAGGAAAAATAGATAAATAAAATGCGCTCTTAATACCATCTACTGACACTTTACATCCTTTATATAAATTGTTAATTACGAACTATAGCGTTATGCAATTTTTTTTTTTACACTTTTCTGAGTTCTAACGGGTTAAGCGTAGACTTTTCCGCCTTTTTACTACTTGTAATGCAATGGTGGTCCAAAGGTAAAAAGAAAAGTTGTTATACAACGAAACATAACCCTTGCAGCTAAGAAACAGATTGTGCGCTCTAAAATGCCGGTAAGGTTATAACGACTCTTAATTAAAGACAATGATTCTTTTTTAACGAAAAGAACGAAACTGCTTTAAAAAAATATTGCTCTGAAGCTAAAGCACTGGAGAGAGTTTTATCACTTTCAATCAAATCATTTAACTACACAAGAAACTTCTTCTAAAATTGATAATTATATGGTATAATTATATGGTAATACTATTAGTTTAGATTTTTCAAATTTTAGTCTCCACTTGGTTGCATAATAGAATATTGGTCTAATGGAAAACTATAGTAGGCCTACTGCTGTATGCCTCTACTATCGACGTTAGCCTGATTGGTGTCTGTTATTTTTATCGAGCGCGTTTTCCGGATTTATTTTATCTGTGCCGTCTCCGGGCCTAACATGACGAATTTTATCGACCGAGCATCCATTATTTTCTTATGGATAGTGCCGGCAATAGTTTGAAGAGGCAGTAACGTCATTAATATATTAAGATTTTTAATTAACGAATTCAGTGTGGCTGTGCGTGCACGACTGCTACTTGTGTCATCCTCTAACGCGCGAATCTACCTCACTCACTCTTGCACTCACCGCCAAGGCTTTACTCGTTTAGCTACGGGCAGTAGTTTGCAGCTTCTGGATTATTTAATATAGGTTTTAGTGTGCTCTTTCATGACTTTGGTTTATTTGCAAATCGTTAAAGATGAGTAGTCGTACACCAGTTAAAAAAGTCCCCATTCATCTTCAGGTAAGGTTGCATCAACATTTTCATGTTAAAGGTATCTATCTATAGCATATGTCGATTATGGTGTGATGAATATGATCTATAAATTATAATGCATTATGATCATGAAGGCTCTGGCGATCTGAAATTGAGACTTTTTTAAAATTTCATACACTGATAACAGTGTTCTTTTAGTTTTAACAGGCATTATTGATAATAATACTGAAATTCTCTCCCTTCTCTGAAACTCTTTTTCAGCTGCAGTGAAACTTTTCAGAATTCTGTTTATGTAATATATGGTCTCCACCCAAAACCTGTCATGTGTATTGCAATGCACTCACTTGTGTGATGTGAAGTGCTGCAGGTTTATCTCCAAGTATCTTTTCATTCTCTTTGCTTGTGACATCTGGTATCATGCAACAGATGGATGTATTAGAAAATGTAAATCTTTCTTAATTACAAAATGCCAGAACTGAGAAAAAGTGCTGCAGTATGAAAGCGATGAACCAAGATAGAAACAGGCTGCCTGCAAATGTCAGGATATAAACAAGAGATGCTTGAATGCAGTGTGTCATCGGGATGATGAAGTCGAGAATTTTCCTAACAGGATCTTTAGGATACTTTTGTTCACATTTCACATTGTGCATGCAGCTACAAGAATGGCAGTCACAGTGTCTGAGTCAGAGAAAGAATTAAACAAACAGATAAAACAAATAAGAAACCTGTAGCAAGTTATGCATACCAACACATGCATATTGTGATTGTGCCACATACAATGAAGCAAGTGGCTGGTGAGGGCTTGCATGTTGGCAGTGGTTATCAGATTAGGTACTGTACCCAATTATTCGCACATTTTTACGACCAGTGTAAATAGTATTGATTCGGAAAACATGTCAGTCATTTACTTGATCTGACCTACTGGTTTAGAGCTAACCTAACTATTGTAATGTACCCTGTCGCCACAAAATCAATAGCAACTTCAAATGATTTTAGCAATATATCATGCTGATGTAAATATACCAACATGAATGGTTTTATAATGAGAGTAACAGTTGTAATTTATTTCTAAATGGATCAAACAAGCACACTAATTCAAAATACATGTAGATAAAAAAGTAAAGAAAAGAATCTGCAATGCATGCCCCCACCCTTTAAGTAAATGAATCATGCTTGCTTCTAATTGTTATTATGACAATGTCGTGTTTATTAGATAAGATTTCTGTAAAATGTAGCAATGTATAATCATAATCTGTAATCTATATAAGGATTTAAGACAACTTCTGTGAAGCTGATTCAAAATATATATTTTAACAGGTGTTCAAGCTACGGTAGCTTCAGCATGCAGACTGTTGCCAGCATTTGGTTTAAAACTTGTCTAAAGTTATGTCACCTGTTTAAAAGACTTGTAAACAAGTTTAGAGTATTAAATAGCATATCCTTTTCTAATTTCCTCCTTTATTTAAATATATGAAACGCGGACAGGTTCATAAACACCTGTTGCCTTTTCTTTATCTTCTGGTTGCTTCCTTCTAATCATCTACATTCCAGAAGTTCAACGGCAGATTTAAAATAACTTTTTTTCAACATACTTTGTTCCTAAAATATATATATCCATTCTGACAGAAAGCCAGATCTCTCTCTCTCTCTCTCTCTCTCTCTCTCTCTCTCTCTCTCTCTCCTCCTCCTCCCCTCCCCCCCCCCCCCCCCAAAAAAAAAAGGAGAAGAAAATTTACCAACAGAAATTATATTTACATTTATGTAAATGCCACAAAGAACTGGTTTGCCAGCAAAGATCTGGCATCTCTCTCACAGCGGGATATTCACATACATGACCCCCTTTTCCTTGTGCCAATTTCTCTAACCCCTGTGGTCAGGGGCAAATATGTTGTCTTCTGTAGTTTTAGCTGAGAAGTTTTAAAGAAGCCATGGTTTTGGTAAGAAGGTAATTCATTGATTTTGCTCTGCCTCCCTTTTGCTTACTGCTGCAAAATTATTGTATTGATTGGTTGTCTGGTCAGGTTTAATGGCCCTCTAGGTTACTGTAAGATTTTGTGGTGAATGATCATATACCGGTATTTGTACATTTGATGCACAATCTGCTTATCAAGCTTTTGACCAGCAATCTTGTGCAAGACAAAAATTCTGTAGAAGGGGTTGAATTAATATAGATAATTTTTCCAATTTGTAGACTACCTAGTAGTAATAAAAGTAAAAAAGTTACTTTGGAAGCTCAAAATATGCAGTTGACTCTGTGCTACATTTTTGTAACTTACTAATTGATTTGAATATATATCTTTCTGTTTGCAATGACTTTACTTAGTTGTGCATTCATATATATCTGTAGGTTCATCATAGACAATCCTAGAGGTGTATGATTCAAGCTGTGATAAATTCTTAATCATTTAAGGTTTTGAGGTGAATTCTTTTGCAGGTGATTGCACTCAGAAACCATCTTTTGTTTCCTTCCAATCAGAATTATACTTTGATAAATTTGGTTCTTGAAACATGCTGTAGATTATTTTTTTAAACTAATAATTCTGCCTAGATTTGTGTAGATGTCTGTGTACTATACAGGTCTAGATCAGATTATGTTGTTTATTTAAATGAAGATATTGTTGAGCATGTCCTTCTTTATGAAGGCTTACATGATGGTCTTATATTTTCTCCATAAGTGCTCAGACCTTTTTACTAGAAAGAAATTTTGCAGAGAAATACATAAAAGCCTGTTCTTGCAGAAGAATAATACACATCAAGTTATCAATGCATGTTTTAAATGATAAATCATTAAATCAATGTCTTGCATACACCATTAAACCAAATCTTACCTAAAGTACATTACAAGTCTAAAGCAATCCATCACATCCATCTTGCTCAGTTAATGGGAAAATGTTAGTCACAACATTAAGTAAAATCAGGATTAAATTACCCCAATAATGCATTCATTATGATTTTAATCTGGTTAACATGACAAATTGAAGCATGATCAATACGGCTAATCTAGTTTACAAGGCGTACACAAATGCCTGCATTTTGAAAAGATTATGCATTGATGTCGGAGGTTCATGAAAGCTAAAATCGTTAAGTCAGCTAGCCTTTAATCAGATTGCGGTTGATGCAGTTAATAAGTAATAGCAGTAATATAGTATATATCCCAAGGGAAAATTTCTCTGATGGGTAAGGAAGGGGTAATTTAATTTTTGTAAGCAACAGCATGAAAGCATTTCAAAAGGAATCATATTTCATGGCAGTGAATTGGAGAGTTGTTTTCTATTCATGCAGTTTCATTGTCATATTGTTTGAATAACTTGCATGGGTTATGAATATCTGGAGCAAGTACACCTATTGTTTGCTCATGCAGATTTTATAATATATGTAACTGCATTTTCTTTGCAAAATTGTTTTGGGTTTCATTCATTGGATAATTGATATATTGTGCTTTATTAAACTCAGTCATAATTGTTTGAGGTGTGACACTGTCTGGTAATACTGGTATCAGGTTTTACATCTTTAACAGCAAAATTGGGTGATTTAAATAGACATTTAATTCATTCACCTCTGCTGGGCCCCACTGTATATGGAATAGAAACCCAAGAACTTTAAAAACCGTCCTTATCAAAAGTTTGCAATGATTTGTACCTTTTGTGGCCCAAATCATCAAAGCGTGGTTGTTGATTAAGATTCCGGGATCAGTATCTAGCAGTGTGACCTGGCACAAAGGGTTAGTTCACAGGTGAAACATGGAGAGTGCTGCAGAAAAACAGGTAAGGGAGAATGATTAGTACCGGTAGTTTATAGGTGTAACTAACATGGAGAATTCTATACACAAACATGTGGAGGAAAAGGTATGGAGAGCTTTACAGATAGTTTTAGGTATTGATAGGCCCTGTACATACAAAATAAATAGATTTCCTTGGGAAAAGCACTGCTAGGTAAATGAGTGTGGCCTGGGGGATTTGGTTATGTAGCTATCTTTGGCCGTGTTTTGTTGGCTTGTTAGAGGTGTTGTGTCGTTTTTATGGGGTAATGGCTGGTGTCAATATTGAAAGCTCTCATAAATGTTTTTGTAAACGTTCATGTCTGGCTGGTGGAATTATCAAAACAGAGGGCTTTATTAAAAGGACAGCCACCCAAAGTCACTGATTATTCTCACTGATTAAAGAGTCTGTAGTGTATTTATTTAGAAAATAAACACTTGTTCTACCGTTAAGGAATCTCAGAACTGTATGCATACTCATATAGAGGAGATCTTGATTTTCATTGCATGCACCTATGACTCAGTTGAGTAGTTTTGCACTAGACAGCAACTGTGAAGAAATAAGTTGGCAATGAATGAGCTGATGTGAGTGAGCAGTGAGGTGAAGCATGGAGTAAGAGGTGCATGACATTGACAGCTTTATAAACAGGTCTTGGCTACAGAGTGAGCCATCAAGGGCCGAGCTAAGTAACAGGATAACCCTGTGGAGAAATGTTTGATTGACAAGGTTAACCAGGATTAGAGGGTTAGATCAGTGTAGTAGCAAGGACTGTCATTTCTGACTGTGGTGGTACAACAGTGTTGCATGGTCACACACTGTGTCAAGATGTCGGAATGTGTATAATGTGTGTAAACACATTTCCATCATTAATGAACTAAGATTGGGTTTCGTGATATGAAATTTCTTTTAGGTTGATGTGTTTCCCCTGTTTTTATGTAAAGCTATGTTCTGTTATGACTGGGGCAATTTAGGGTCATTATCCCTGTTAGCTGCACATCACAGCTGGAAATGTTTTTATTCCTGTGAATAATATTTAACAGTTGATGGATAACTCAAAGTTTTACAACTTCCAGTTTATGGAGGAAAGTATACACCACACAACACAAAGTAAACTACTTTAATTCTCTTAAGAACACGAGATTTACATTTCCTGGATTTGCATTAGACATGTTTTGAGGGTTTCCAAAAAGCTTTCACAACAGATGGCTCATGTCAGAGCTGACTATAGAAAAGAAAGAAGGAGTTTATTGATTTTGTCTGCAGCGGGAGACACTTAATCATAATAAACATGGCGACTAGTCTGCAGGGAGAATTATGGTTACACACAGAATAGGGAGAGATCTGCAGTGATGCATTTTACTAGTACCCAGTCTGAATAATAATATCTGCTTATTGATGAACTAATGTATAAATAGCTCTGTAGTTTAGTATTGATGCATCAGTCAATGACATTATTGACTTAACCATAATAAAGAATTTGAACAAAGGGAGAAAACTCATAGAAATTGATGCAATTTTGGTGCATGTATTTTGATATATTTACATCTACCAAGTATTATTCCCTCTATTTCTTTCGATAACTTATTGTTAATTCATAGCTCTATAGAAACAGCCAGACTGAAATCTACATGCCCCGTTTATCGATTGGCTGAAATCTACAGTGGCTGAAACTGACAGGACAGATATCGACACGCCCTGTTTATCGATTGATCCAAACCTAGAGTGACCTCTAGGAAAAATCACGGACTGCACGAAATAATCATAACGTTGTCAGACTTAAAGTCTCACAGGAGACGATTTGGCTGTTACTTTTAGCTAACGTACTTAAGTACATTAACAGTAATTTAGTGAATTTTACTTACTTTTCATAATCAATTCATTACTTAGCTAAAAGAAAGATGTTAATACATGTATAAACAATAAAATGCTTTCTTTGATGATTCATTCGGGTTATGAAGGTAGCAATCATTGCTGAAAAAAATTACATAACCCACTAACGTGTGTTATGTATTTGTTCTGCAATGTCGCTACCTTCATATCCCGAATGAATCACCAAAGAAAGCATTTTATTGTTTAAATAAATTTGCATAAAAAAAGTAGGCTTTCATAATATCAAAAGGTAGAATTTCTCAGATAGTATCAGAAAAAATGTATTGATTTTCTGTGTTGGGAGAAAATCTGTCGCTTTGCTGCAGTACCAGTGCAGATCTGCAGATATTGATTTTAACTGAATCATACTGAATTATAGCAATTCTCTGCTTGTAAGAGAAAAGACTACTTTTGTAGAACAGATCCTTGTCTTACTAGAGGCAAACAATAGCTTGGCCATTCAGAGATTTATAAGGATGGAATAACTTAATGTGCTACATTTTAATGAGTCAGATCCTTTGCAGGAAGTTCTCTGTAGTGTAAAACCACCATAACCTGATTCTGTATATGTGGTAACAGTTGTTTAAAGGAGTTATGTGCTCTTTGCCACATGTATTCAGGAAAATCCTGAATAACTTCCCTGATTCGAAATCGGATGATCGTTGCGAGGGGGATGGTCAAGAAATGGCAAGATCCCAGGTGGAGGATCACAATTGTGACGGGTGGATATGTGGTTGTGAACAGCATAGAGTAAGGAGGTGTTCTGTGTAAACGTATGGTGACCTCAGATACACCGACAAAGGCTATTGTCTGATATGTTTTATACGCTTTTGATATGAATGCATTCTGTACAGGGTATTTGAATTTTCAACAGATTTTGTACTTGTCTGCTGTTGAAGATATGATCATGCATTTATTTATCAAACGATACATGACTATTTATTTAATATCACCAACTGATGACAGTTTGCATGTAAATTCATAATTGGTTTGTTTTTACATGTACCAGACTGTCCTCATTTTAATGCAAGTGTATATTCTGTGTATGATATATTGGTGTTTTATTTTCAGAGTGCTCAGTCCCGTCTGTTGATCAAGGGAGGTAAAATTGTGAATGATGACCAGTCCTTTGATGCAGACATATACATAGAAGATGGAATTATCAAGTAAGTCATTATTATTATGCTTTGATGTTTTAAAGCATGCTACTTATCTATTTATAGATTAAAAATTGGAGCATCATCAAATTTGATTTAAAAAAAAACCTTAATGCATGAAAGAATTTGCGATACATGTCTTTGCCACCTGTTTGCTGCTAATCATAAAGAATATATGTGTTTACTTCTGATTTGTAGACAGGTGGGAACTAACCTGGTTATACCAGGTGGTGCTAGGACAATTGAAGCCAGGGGTAAACTTGTCATGCCGGGTAAGCAAGCAAAGCCTAGAAAATCAAGTTACTGTAATTTTCTTGTGTGCAAATCAATGCAATTACAAATGTAATACAGAAAACAACCCTGTATTTCCATCAGCTATCATTTTCTGTTTAACTTTAAAGAAAAGAATACTTTCTTCATGTGTATTTAGGACAAATCATCTCCATGATATTGCATTATGGATGAGAATGAAAATGAAAGTGTATGTAACGGTATGTACATGTTCCAATTTCAGGTGGCATTGACACCCACACTCACATGCAGTTACCCTTTATGGGCACCTATGCAGTGGATGACTTCTACAGTGGTACAAAAGCTGCTCTTGCAGGAGGAACCACCATGATCAGTAAGGCTTGGGGAAACTATGTGTTTAAGAGACATAAAGCTCCATGAATTGATATTCTTTCTGATAATCTTTCCTATGTGATATACTAGCTTCTTGCCTGATCTACATGTATAAGAAACTTAGAACTCCATGAGCTGAGAATCTTTCGTATGTGATGCACTAGCTTACTTGTCTGATGTAATGTTGTTAACAGTTACTTGAAAATCAACTTGTTTATCAGTACAATGTATATGTATCCAAAAGCTGTCTAATGTAGAATTGTGTTATGTAAATGGGGTACTTCTGGTTACAGTTGACTTTGTGCTGGACCAGAAGGGTGTGTCCCTGCTGGAGGCCTATGACAAATGGAGGGGGTGGGCAGACCCCAAGGTGTGCTGCGACTATGGGCTCCATGTAGGGGTCACCTGGTGGAGTGATCAGGTAGCCAAGGAGATGGAGACACTGTGTGCTGAGAAAGGTAGGATCATAGTGGCCAGAAAGTAAACCTGAGTTCATGTAGAAGTTAAGCTAGTAATGAAGATATGGAAAAGAGGTATAATGCTTTTATTTCATCTTTGTTTTTAGGTATCAACTCCTTCAAAATGTTTCTTGCCTACAAAGATGTATTTATGTTGAATGATGATGAACTGTACGAGTCATTTAAACGCATTAAGGAGTTGGGAGCGCTTGGAATGGTGCATGCAGAAAATGGACATCTGATTGCAGAGGTGAGATCCTTTTGAGTGCCGGTGGGAGAGAAGACGATCATTATAAACCGATGTTGACTTGTGTGTAATTTTAAATCTTTGATGTTACTTAATTACAGAAATCAAAAGAAATGTTGAAAATGGGAATCAGTGGACCAGAGGGCCATGAGATGTGTCGACCTGAAGAGGTAAGCTGTAGTCTCAAGTTGTGCAAGACATATGATTATATACATATAAATACTATAACCTATAATTAATTTCTTATGAAATTACTTACAATTTTGTACAAGTTGATGGATGGGATTTGATGTCTCCCTGAATATTTGCCTATGTACATACACTGGTATTGATGGTGTATTTTCTAGGTTGAGGCAGAAGCTACTCAGCGAGCCATCACCATTGCTAACCAGGCCAACTGCCCTCTGTATATTGTCCATGTCATGAGTAAATCCTCAGCGGACGTTGTGTCTAAGGCCCGCAGAGAAGGTATAACATCATATACTTTAAACCAAAAACATTTCTTTTTTCTTAACTGCTGAATGTGAAAGCTGCAAGACCCCATACTGTGGAATCATTAGATTTCGTGATGGCTCAATTTTCGTGGAATTGTGGGTACCTCTCATCCATGAAATAACATCCTTTACGAATTGATAAATTAGTGTAATAAAGTCATATTTCCTTTTGTAGATATATAAGAATTTCCTTTTGTAGATATATAAGAATACACGAAATTACGTCCACACAAACCTGTAAAATTTAAGCCATCCACAAAATTTGGCCCCAACGAAATTTAATGATTCCACAGTAGTTACAATGATGTTATCATAAATACAAAGGAATTGGTGAAGGTAAAATGGGACAGAAAAGTACTAGTTACATTCCAGTTTAATTTCAGTGTTTAGTTATCATAAACTATTGAATTGTAGGTGTTGATATGCACACTCCATTCCAAACCATATCATCTGTATGATGCATCCAAAACTAGAACTTGTTATTTCATTTGAAACATTGAGTCACTCTTCCTGGATAACAGGGCTAGGTCGATACTGTACTTAGCCGAATCGGTACATATCATGATGCCTAAGATGCAATACAGTACATATCACATACATTGCAATTAAAAAAACCCATTGGTTTCCTTTTATAGTCACCCTTCCTGAGAATGGCGTATAGATATTAGTAGCCACACTGTGTAGTGTATGTAAGATTACAGTCAATGTAGTATGATGTTGATTGAATTGCAGGTAAAGTAGTATTTGGTGAGCCGATAGCTGCCAGCCTGGGTACAGATGGTACCCACTACTGGAACAAGTGCTGGAGACACGCGGCGGGCCACGTTATGGGGCCACCACTGAGGCCTGATTCCAGCACCCCAGGATATCTGATGGATCTGCTAGCCAAGTAGGTGATATCTTAAAATTGACGAATTCCTTGGAAAAAAACAAAATTCCTTGGAAATGTTTATCACAAAATTTTGATAGTGATGATTCATTGTTATAATTGAGACTCAGAGTATTTATTTTGTAGAAAAACAAATGTAAAGATTTAAAAAATGAAATATTTTTAACATTTTAGAACATATCATGTGTATTAATGTGTAAGTTACTGGTAGTACAATTTGATACTCATGCATGTATCTGTTTACCTATCATCAGCTTGAATGAAGTTCACACAATTGTTCCTGAGAATTAGATAATTATACTCTGACAAAGTTGCAGTGTGACTAGATCATTCTCTACATCTATAATACAATGTTTTGTTCTGTCTTTTTCAGTAATGATTTACAAGTGACAGGGACAGATAACTGTACGTTCAGTGCAGACCAGAAAGCGCTAGGCAAAGACGACTTCAGGAAAATCCCTAATGGAGTAAACGGAGTGGAGGACAGAATGTCCGTCATATGGGAGAAAGGGGTGGTAAGGAAGTACCATCATTCTGTTTTGATAATTAAGTCTCCTAACATTGATCTTTTTTTTTTCATATATTCTTATTTTATATCAAACTTTTATTTTAGACTTCAGCAAAGTATAGAATATTTATGAATTAGATATTTGTCATAATGTGCAAAATTTTATTAGAATGTGATATATACATGTATTATGAACAAATGCATGTACATTTAGATGGGAAACAGCACAAAATGAAATTTTTCAACATGAAAAATCTGAAAATCTTAAACATCTTATATATATAAGGAGTTAATACTTGTGTTGTTTTTATTAAAAATCTCTCAAAACAAACACCAATACATTTCTCAAGTTTTGTTTTAGGCAATGTTTTTCTACTTGTTTGACTAAAAAGTATGTACAAACTTTATTCTTTTTTTCAGCATTCTGGAAAAATGGATCCATGTAGATTTGTAGCTGTAACTAGTACTAATGCTGCCAAAATATTCAATATTTACCCACAAAAGGTAAAATGGATTCATTTGTTAACTTGTAATTTAAACATAATATTTGGTAAAATAGCTCCCTTTTATTTTCATTTTTAGCAGTTGCCACATTTTGTCATCTAAAAAATTAATTAAGTTGTGAAGGACATTTAATGATTATAATGAATTTGTAATGTAGACAAGATTCATCATGTATCTACATTTGAACAGGGCCGTATAGCTGTAGGATCTGATGCTGACATTGTAATCTGGGATCCCAAAGAGACGAGGACTATCTCAGCTAAGACTCATCACCAAGCTGTAGACTTCAACATATTCGAAGGCATGGTTTGCCATGGTGTCCCAGTCTATGTCATTACAAATGGTCATGTAGTCTTGGACGAGGGGCAGGTAACTTCGAGACTTTGTTCTTTTTCCTCTTCTTTGCACTGCTAGAGTTGCCTCTCTTGGCATATGTTTAATCAGTGAAGGTTTCAGTGGTTTTTATGTTCGTTGTAGTTGAAAGTAACCCAGGGAATGGGCAGATTTATTCCAACCCCATGCAATGCTGAAATGGTCTATGGAAGAGTTGCGAAGCGAGAATTGGTAAGAAAACTAGTTCAAAATCAGAACAGGTAAATTAAAAAAAAAAGTTTGAATATTTCATAAAATTTACAAATGCCAATGAATTTACAGGCCAGAATGCCACAGAAAGTGGAGAGAGATCCTTACACTGGTCCCGTGGTCAAGATAGAGAACCAGGATGAGGTCCCCGGAGTGAAGAGAGATGAGAACCCAATCGTGGGGGACACTGCTTCCTTCCAACACAGCAGACCCCCAACAAGAGGTGGTGGCAGAAACTTACAAGATTCCTCTTTTGCTCTTAGTGGTAAGCATACTAACTCACAGTGGAAATTTTGGTGTCCTTTTGAGAATTACGTTGGTTTTTTGTTAAATTTTTCTTACCCTTGCCACTAGTGTGTAGAACAGAATTCAAGCATTCATTTGTCATGTTCTCTTTGTTTTCATTTAAAAAAGAAAGTAATAGAACACACCAAAATTTTACTGTCGCTTTTAATAATGCATGCATTATATAATGTAATCTTTTCCCAAAAAATTTCAATCTTTGACAATTAAAGCTCTGGGGTTTTATAAGGTTGTCATTCAAAACTTGTTTTAATGCTCTCAAAGTTCTTAAGTAATTTAGATGATCTAAGCATTTCAAAGTAAGTGTCCTCATCTTCTTTCATTAACTCAATCTGGTGTGGGTCTTTGTGGCATGTACTCAAAGGAAACTCGACGGCATGTGAAATATTTAACGAGCTTTACAACTTAATAACAAAAGTATTAATGTTGGAATCGTTGGTGGAAGTTCAGAAGTCACCTGTGTAAGCATGTCACAAAACTTTAAAATAATAAAACCTTAGTTGTTTGAAAATCCAGCTGTGAAAACTGCACGAGTCTGTTTGTTTTCTGTATTTAATGATTTACTCATATCTACCATATAATGTAACCTATATATAAATCATATAAATGTACATCTTTGTATTTAGTTACGTATAGATCTAATCATTACTACAAAATGTAAAGCTATGTAAATTGTTTTTGTTGACTAAGTATTTGTAGATCTTGTTTACACTTTTCTGATTTTTGGAAACATTTTGTCGTCGCATTCCTACCTATTTGGAATATGTATGCACAGCTTATAGGAGTGTGCCTGAAAAATGGCACGGCATCTTAAATTATAATGACAGAGCCTTTTGTTTGTATTTTGTGTCTGTGTAATGTAACTGTTATTGTGTCAACATGTAGGGTCATCTGCCTAGTGACTGGTTGTATTTATTAAAGGAACATTACATGTATGTGTCAAATTAACTCCTCTTCAACAGTGATGAGTAAATCTTCGCTGGACTCTAGCAGTTGATGTATGTATAGTTGATTTAGACAATTCACGTATATATCTATAACTTTTATTTTACTTGACTACAGGTGAACAGTTTGATGACAAGGCCCCACGCCGGGCACAGATCCGGACATCCAACCCCCCGGGAGGGAAATCTTCGGGCCTCTGGTGAGCACAGCAAGAACTGATGGTTCATGGGGCCACTCACAAAATCTACATAGGGAAGCTTTTTTATTGTCGCTTTGTGAAGATACTTATTCAACTGCTGAGAGAGGGGAATTTCTTTGGAGTTAGTGTTGTGTTCAGGACATGAAACCATCTATCAACAAGGCATCACAGAATCCATCTGAGAAGAGGAAGGGAGTGCCTTCAATTAACAGTCTAAATTTTGTCAAATCAAGTTCTATTTGATATAACCAGTGTATTTTCTCTCAAGTTTTTAAAGTATTCAAGTTTATATTGTGTCTGTCAGTACTTGTGATAAAGCCCAAATGGACACTGTATAAATGTTCATAAATATGCATGTTGAAAAGATTATTATATATTTCTTGTGTAACAAATCAGAAATTTTACCAAAAACCCTTTTTTATAAATTTTCAATGTGATTCTGATGTTGTCTGCTATTGCTATCGGTTGTGTCTATTTTTTGGCGAAAGTCCATTATTTTGTCTCTGAATATACAAAATCACATCTAAAGGGGATCCAAATAGATGGTGCACTCATTGAAGTTCTGATTGTGGAGCAGAGTCGGAGGTGATGTACTAAGGCTGGTTTTGCATTTTATTCCAATCAGTTCAGTTAAAGGCAGCCATTATGTAACTTGTTTTGCGTCCATCTTGTTGTAGATCTACTTGTTATAAATTCCACTGAATAGGTAAACAACTAGTATTATTATTTTCATTAGGACTAGTTATTAGTCCATGTTAAGCTATTCTAAGAAGATGACAACATTAATGATTTCTTAAATTGTTCAATGTTAAATTTTTTAATGCTAGTCAGAATGAAGTTGAAACCATGACTTCGCGTTGGAGTGTTAAATATGATTTTAATCTAGGAGCTGAATGGTTACATTGAATGAAAAACCAAGAGACTGTCTTATCAGTATTTATCCAGTTATCAGGGCTTTTTACTACATGTATTTATTTCCTAATCTATGTGTCTGCAAGTCAATTACTATATACAATAGTTGTAGCACTGCCTCTAGTAAGACTTGAATGTAGAATGTATTCTGAATCTAGCATGTATGAATTAATAAACAGTTAAAACTACTCTTTTGTCATAGTTTACTATCTGTATGAGAAAGAGAGGCCATGCATTTGAAGTTTGTCTGAATGAAGAGATGCAGGTGCTTGTCTTGTAACAGTAACTACATATACTTCAAAATATCTGTGGTATTTGATGTACATGTGTATGTGTTGGGGGGAAAAACCCTTAATTTCAAGTATGTCTTAAGGTATTCAATGTATAATGAAGGGATATTGAACAATTTTAAATAATATTTAGTTAGATGTGTATTGCTAGATAACAAAGTGAAATGTATCACATTCACATGACTGATACTGTAGTAACGTATAAGAAGCTGGCAATTTTGCACCTTAAACCGTTTTTAAGAGTTATTTGCCCTTGATGAGAAGAATAAAATTTTAATTTTGTCAAACTATTTGCGGTATTATTTCATGTGCATATTCTCCAAGGGATTTGTATGAAGTTCATGTTACTTATTACAATATCTTCAATAATAAAACATGTGTTGCCCATATACTTCAGCGTAGAATTTCAGGTGCAATTCATTGGACAATAAGCAAAATTTTGATAATTCTTTTGGTAGAGTTTATGTTTTTGATAACTCTATTAAACTTATATCTTGACTAAGAATATAATACAATGCATTTATTAGGTACAAAATGTGGTCGTTATAGATTGAATACTATAATCCGCGACAATTCAAAATCAAGGACGCTGACTCCTTCATTCCAATCACATTTTGAAATATTTCTAGTAAGCAAATAGCAATACAGAGTGCATTGTGTATTTCAAATACTACCCTTTAATTTCAGGCCTATGTATTGTCTTATTTTTTTAAAATATAAAATACATAGAACAATATTGAAATAACTGCAATAGATAAATCAACGTAAGACTGAAATTTGTTTGCATGCAATGCTTTAATTTGTATGCATGTACAAATATTCGAATACGTAAAATCAATGTAGAAACCAAACATTTTAATATCCCCTGTGCTCTCATAAACCAACGGTCATTCCACGAATACAGTACGGCAGCATTTGCTTATATCAACACCATTAGTCTCCAACAAAATAGGTCCATTATGTCTCGAGTAGGTTGATTATTGGACTCGGTTCACGGACTCTCCGTGTAAAAGTCAATTGGTCACTGACGCGGACACCCTGCATTAGGAGGCCTGATAGGAGAAGGTGGGGTCGGTGAGGCGGGGGTCTTCCACCCTACGGTACACGGCCAGGTGCTTGTCTCCCTTGTTCCTGGTCACCTTCTGCCCCTCCTCTGTGCTCTCATATAGCTTGGCGACCACTGGGTCATTATCCTGAAAACATTCTTCTTCTTTTTTTACATTGCCAAAACGACAAGTATATTGAGCTTATTAATCCAAATAGAAAAACTAATTGCAAATTGTGAAATAAATCTATAATCAAAATTTCGAAATAACCATTCGGGTATTAATAATTTTCTGATTGAGGTCAGCAGGATTAATTGGGAAAGTATTTAATATCCATTACAATCATTATGGTCGAGATCCTTTTAAATAATCAGCGTAAAAATCGTACCAATTCACTACCAGAAATCCTCTCAAACAAAGGGAATTGGTCGAAATGAGAAACCATCCACTCGTGAAGATCGCGCACGTCCGTGATTGTGTAAACGACCCCCTGAAAGCAAACAGTTCAAATACACATAATTGGAATGCATTAAATTTAGACCAGTCAATTAACAGGGTGGATAATTTTTCACAAATAATCGATAGTAAATTTGCATTCACATGAGCGCTACTGATATTATCGTTAACAAAAATAGAAACTGCTAGAGTTGTATACTGCAAATCACACAGTCAACATATCATATGTCTTGCTCAGGGTTGAGTATTAACACAAAGATATTTACCCCAGTTCTTGAAACATGTACGCGATACATACTCAGATTCTTGATGCTTACTCCAAAGATTGTTTCATGTATCTGTTAACTCTTTAATACATCCTGTGGCTCTTGATACAAATCATAACTCTTGATATACTCAAACTCTTGACAATGCCTTGATTCTTGATATAAATATAATCTTCAATTGATATATACCTTTCCCCGATTCTAAACACTTGTACTCGACATTTGACATATACATCAACATTAAATTCACGAACTACACATAAAATCACCACTTCATAAAAATCGGGACACTAGAAACATTTCCGACACTTGGTACATACCCCGACACTAGACAAATACTTGACACTGTCTTTGAACATAACCCGACACTAGGCAAATACTTGACACTGTTTTTGAATTAACATACCCCGACACTAGACAAATAATTTACACTGTCTTTGAACATACCCCGACACTAGACAAATACATGACAATGTATTGATACATACCCTGATACTAGACAAATACTTGACGCTGTATTGATACATACCCCGACACTAGACAAATACTTGACACTGTCTTGATACACTCCCCGACACTAGAAAAATACCTGGTACTTTCTTAGTACATACCTCGACACTAGACAAATTCTGGACACTGTCTTGGTATATACCTCGACACTAGACAAATAATTGGCACTGTCTTGGTACATACCTCGACACTATAGACAAATACTTGACACTGTATTGATACATACCCCGACACTAGACAAATACTTGACACTGTCTTGATACATACCCCGAAACTAGAAAAATACCTGGTACTTTCTTAGTACATACCTCGACACTAGACAAATTCTGGACACTGTCTTGGTATATACCTCGACACAAGACAAATAATTGGCACTGTCTTGGTACATACCTCGACACTAAAGACAAATACTTGACACTGTCTTGATACATACCCCGACACTAGACAAATTCTTGACACTGTCTTGATACATACCCCGACACTACAAAAATACCTTGTACTTTCTTAGTACATACCTCGACACTAGACAAATTCTGGACACTGTCTTGGTATATAACTTGACACTAGACAAATACTTGGCACTGTCTTGGTACATACCTCGACACTAGACAAATACTTTACACTTGTCTTGGTACATACCCCGACACTATACAAATACTTGACACTGTCTTGATACATACTCCGACACTAGACAAATTCTTGACAATGTATTGATACATACCTCGACACTAGACAAATACTTTACACTGTCTTGGTACATACCTCGACACTAGACAAATACTTGGTACTGTCTTGGTATATACCTCGACACTAGACAAATATTTGACACTGTTTAGGAACATACCCCGACATTAGACAAATACTTGACACAGTTTTGATACACAACCCGACATGTGCACTAGGTAAAGACCCAACACTTGATATATATATATCCCAACAATTGACATATACATGTACAGGCATCGACACTACACTTGATAAATACCACGACACAAAACACAATGCCCAACACTTGATAAAAACCGGGACACATGACATATTCCCGACACTTCATTCATACCCCGACTATAGACACATACATATTCCGAATCTATAAACACACATCGCACTCTTGATACATTATCCTGTACTTAATACATACCTGGCGCCAACACTACACACATGTACTTGACACTAACTCTATACCCTGACACTAGACAAATACTCGTTATTTGATAAATACATGTACCTCAACACTAAACAATTACCTATCATTTGATACCCTACACTAGACACATACCCGACACGACACTTATACCCTTATACTGAACACATAAATGTACCCGGCGCTATTTTTTCTTTTACATCAACCTGGCACTAGATATATGTACCTACTCCAATACTAGACACATAACCGACATTTGATAATGCCACAAGTTTTGACTTTACAGTTACATGTGCCACTACTCTTGAGAATTTTGACTTGATACATACCCCAATAGTTGAAACATAAGCCAGATTTGACACAAATCCGACTCCTGATACGCACCCTTACGTTTGATACATACCTTAACGTACATACACTGGCTTTTGATACATACCTCGACTCTTGATATTAAAATTACATACACTGGCTTTTGATATATACCCCCCCCCCCCCAACTCTTGATGTTAAACGTAAATACACTGGCTTTTGATATAAACCCCAAACTCTTATGTTAAACGTACATAGTACACTGGTTTGAATACATACCCCGACTCTTAAAACATAGGCGTACTCCGCCAGCAGGCTCTGACTGATAATCCGCCACTTGTGCTTAGTTTTTTTGAAGTGTGGGTCGGGGAATAGAAAAAACATTTTCGACAACTAAAATCAAAATGCTACATGAATGTCAACAATATAAGGTTAGATATATTTGTTATTTTTTGCAAGGTTTCAAATGTAGATCTGTAAATTGCATTAATATTTGGTTCTTAAGAACGGATACAAATAGGCACAGTAATAAATAAACAGAATTCATCAAGAAATTGGGTCCTTTTTTATGGGACGACGGTAATGAATTTTAAGGAAGGCGACTAATTAAGAAACAAATCCAATTGAAGATGTTTTTTACAGTTATTTATTCTACTTTATGCTGGATTAAATTGAAACCTAAAAAAGACATTGTCACAAATACAAAACGTCTCTAGAGAAAGATAATGTTTTGTACCCAATAGATGACCGAATAAAAATGGATAAATAAATAAAATAGTAATAATTCAATGGTAAAACATTATATTTCAAATAACCAGCGCTTGGATGTTGAGAAATGTAAATATAGAAATACCTGTCCTTTTTGAAAGAAATTCGGGAGGTATTTCATGGCATTGGACCGAATGCATGAGATGTTGGTATACTGTCCAGGATTCTGAGCTATAAGGGCGTTGATTCTGTCTTTTACATAGTCAAGTACCTTCACCCGAATTTCAATGCCAAGCATAAGGGATTCGGAAAACATTGGTGACAAAGACACTGAAAATGAATGGGTACATTATGGTAAAGGCGTATTATTTGTTTCTAAAGGAAATCTGAATATTAAGAATAGATAAAGATACATGTTTAAGTATTATGGGTGCTGTGTGATGTATATCATGGTTTGGGGTCACGACCCCGGGTTTAACCTCATTAAAGCTGACATGAATTCATAAAAGCATTCGGTCGCCATATTAGTTTTGATCATTCCTCAACTGCCACTGGGGTATATATACCGGTGGAGAAAGTTACGGTCCGTTGCTTTCCGATCGTGCCATTCAGGTTGCACGGACTTCTAAATACATGAACTACACATTGTAGTAAAATGTTTGTTAAAAAAGAATAAAGGAAACTACAATCAATAAAACATAGATATATTTATTCTTTGAAAGAATTTTCAAGGTATCCGGATGATTTTGCAGAAATAGGGCTGTTTCACTTCGCATGCACATCGAACACGTGTGTCGTTCATACAGAATGCATAAGGTCTGCTTTTTTTTTTAAAACCCCGCGGCACTACATCCAACACAGTGGATAAATGATAATAAATCCAAAAAAGTAACAACGTAACATCGTTTCCATCAGTGTTTATAAAAACACTCCGTTTCTTGAATCCATGCGGTCATTGTCATTGCTCGATCTGCCACAGTGTGTGGATTGCGCAGGTGTGATGTTGTCACACACACAGGAAAATGTTCCGCAATTATCGAAGATTTTTGAAAGATGTGTGCCTGGATTTCAGTCTGTCTTGTTTCGTTGTTCATTGGATATTCCTTACCAGTGTAGTGGTTGTATTATTTTTGTTCAAAACGCTTTTTTACAAGTTTTTTTCGTCCAATGTAACGAAATACCTGAATGCGGTGAAGCATGAATAGTACTATCAGCCTTATAAAGGGGGTGTGTAGCGATGAGCAGAACAATAGAAAACTACAACTAATATGGCGGTAGAAGGAGATAAAAGGGAAATAATGTGTATTTATGAATTCATGTCAGCTTTAAACAGAAACCAGTTTAACTATATATGGCAATTTGTTTAAACCTATAATATAGATGTTCTTTTGTTTCTCTGATGCCTTATTATCTTAACTTTACATTGCTTAATATTTAGCTTAACGCGCAATAAAAATACTCAATTGAGGTCCCAATGTCGGCACAACCTTTCTTGTATCATCATCAGAAAATGTGCAATTTCAGTTTGTCACGTGATGGACAAGCTGTAATTCATTCATCACTGTCAACATGGTCAAAAAGACAAGATTGGAACTTTTATCCTAAAAAAGATGTCATTATAATGGACATTGTGCCTTAAACATCTACAGATAGCGGAGAAAATATAGACTAGGTTGAGCACGAGACAATATGGTTTCCGGGCTTCGGATCTTTACTGATTCCTTGCATATTTACTCCGGAACGAACCTGCAATATATATACACACACACACACACGAAACCAAGCCGACGACGGGTTATTAAAATCGATTCATATATAGGACACAATTTTACCAAACACGAAGAAAAGTACGTACGACACAGGCTATCAAAGGAAGGATTTTTGCATTAAAATGTGTAAACATTAAATGCTGTTTTTATATTTTTATTTTTACGAACTGCAGTTATTCCATATGGAATAAATGCAATAAATAGAAGTATTCCATATGGAATAAATGCAATAAATAGAAGTGCAGATATTCCATATGGAATATAATTTAATGCAAATATTCCATATGGAATAAATGCAATAAATAGAAGGGAAGTTATTTCATATGGAATAAAATTTAATGCAAATATTCCATATGGAATAAATGCAATAAATAGAAGTGCAGATATTCCATATGGAATAAAATTTAATGCAAATATTCCATATGATATAAATGCAATAAATAGAATCGCAGTTATTTCATATAGAATAAATGCAATAAACAGAGGTTTTACTGATTTATCCACAAGTGCCTTTACCATAGGGCCAATGGAAGCATCTGACAACCCGACTTCAAGTTTTCTGAAAAGTGAATAATCACGGTACATTGATAAAGCCTGTTTGATTAATCGAAAACATTAAGTTTAAGATTGTTCTTTTAGAAGCAGCTTAGTAATACAGGGAAGTTATAAGGATATCATCTGATCTGAATCTCTGTAGAGTTTGAGGGCATCGAAACTCTATTTCAGATATATATACTTATCCATTATGCAATATTAGAGTATCATATCTTCATTAATTCATTAAAATAAATAAATTAAACAAAACAATCTCCATTGTTTTAATATTTTCTACATTTTGATAAGTCAATATATGGCATTCATACATGCAAAGCAGTTCTCCTTTTCCGGTACAGAAAACGTCATTTCATCATTAGAATGATTTAATACATGTAAACTAATTTTATATGGATAGGACAATTAAAAGCATGATCCATTGGAAAAAGACAATAAAAAAGAAATAGTACATCAAGACTCGGTCGTATTGCTCCGCTACTCCCTTCCACGTATCTTCCTCTACCGGCTCAACTGTAACTGGCTCGACTTTCCCGTCCTTTACATTTTGTACAAATCCATCATCTAATTTGGAAGCAACTCGAACCTGCGATTTCCTTTTATCCATGTTACATGGAATACAAAGAAATTTGAGTTGCAAAATCTTCAGAACAGTTGCAGCTGTTTTCGACACTTTTAAGTTAGAGTCTCTATAGTGGAATCGCATGGTGACAATTGTGAGGATGCATATCAACGTACTCATAGTCATTGTCACAACCAAAAAATAGGACAATATAGACATTGGCTCTGAGGTCTTTGGCATATTTTCGCTGATTAGAGTCAAGAAAACGGCGAATGACAAAAATATTGTGATGGCATATGACACACGCTCACCGCTATCAACAGGTAAGGCAAAAACTAGAGGGTTGAGTATGGACAGGAGAAGGATGGGCGCCAACATATTGATGACAAAGTAGAGAGCTCTTCTCTTCAGATTGATCCGGAGTTCAATTATACTTTCAGTTGTAACTATATCGGAGTATTTCATCTCAGTGCTTTCTAGTTTCCATAGAGCATTGGGAGAATAATAAGTTGTATCGATAGTAGATATGTTTTTTCCAGGCATCAAAACAGCTTCAGATGGCAAAAAACCCCAGAGAGCAAAAGTAAAGAAACAAGACTGTGTATCAAACGGAAATTTGTACATGTTTACATTACATAAACTTTTGAACAAACCCCCAGGTGTCCACTGCACTGCGCCACTATAATGTACTCTTCCTAAATAATCATCATTCCCTAACGCTTCCATCTTATTCGCAGGATTAATCAAAAACACGCTTGGAACCCAAAGCTTTTTCTTAGGAATGGGTAGCATCTCAATGTCACCATAATTACTTGGCGTCCAGGTCAGACGAAAGTCATGCCAATCGAGTATGATTCCAAACACAATAGATATAACCCCTGAAACTTCGTCAAAATCGTTCAAAGAAAAAATAAGTGGGTGCATAGAAACCTTTGTTGCTTCCGACAGATTTTGATTTGGTCTAATGTCCGTTGAGTAATTCTGGAATAAATCCCCAAGAAGTCGCTCAGCGTCACTATAACTTGCACACTGAACATTCATAAACGACAATCCAGCAGTGAGTAAAAGAAAATAACAGGAACTACACATGCATTTCATCGTTGGAATAAGATTTTCTTTATTTTTAAATTTCACAAGGCTAAATATATTTGTGACAGGTTTTCATGTGTATTTAACTTTTCCAATTCTATTTCCAATCTGAAATACTCTTGCCCTGAGACCTACAAAAATGTGTGAAGGTTTAAATGTTTCGCATTAAATTCAACCAATTTACTAGTAATCCCCCAAAAGAGATCAAATGGAAAATCGTCAAATACATTAATCGCGACACATTCACGTCATTTGCTTTATACAATCATTAGTGTGCCAACTTTACTATTTTTACATAAGATAAATAATGGTCACCGAAAATCAACGGAGGATGAATTATTGAAAACGTTTAGGATGCAGCAACCTTTTAACTTCAGCAACCCATAACCCAATTGAGTATGATATAATGATATTTTAAAAATGGATTTGGAAAAAAAGCGTTGTTTTTTAATTGGAATAGAATGAAATCAATGCTTAAGAACTTGTCACAAATGAATACATCTCGTTGTATTGAAAGTGAGTGAATTTCCGGATACAACACTTAACCGCTGATCCAATTATTATGTGATGTTCTGTTTCAAACAACAATTAAAAACAACTAGGAATGAGTCAATCCTGGAATACAATATAATTGAAAGTCAAACAACAATTTTAGTTACGTAAAAGAAACATAGCAGATGAAAAGAATACTAGTATTACCGACGAGTGAAAGAGAATATCAAACTCCTTCTTAAAATTAAATCTGATTATAAGCTTAAGAAAGTGCATGTAGCTCAATTGTAAGACCACAAAGTCACGATGGTTGTTACACTTAAACATGGATTGAAGTTAAGGTGGTATGGGACATCTGTCGATATCAATGTGAATTAAATTACATTACACATGTACTTAAAATACTTTCATCGGATTAAAATTTTCAAATTTTTAAAATCCCCAGCGGGATTCGAACTCAGGACTTGCATGTACATAAAAGTAGTGAGCCTTCTAACCCATTGTGCTCGCTGTTTCCTGATGACTTTAAAAAAAATTACATGTGTTTATAAAATTGTACTCAATTTATTCTTTATTTCGATGAATGGTACGCCACAACATCGAAGTGTACTGCACCAGCTTAAGGTTCGCCATCATCAAGAAATTACGAAGATATTCAAATTTGACACTAAATCTGAACATTTTATTAAAACAATACACACAAAAAGCATGTCTTTGTTGTTTACAGAAAAATGATGACGCTCAAACTACTTTACCAAGTACAATGTATTACTTTTTCATATTTTATATCTCATATGAATATTAACTTTTGAAAATGTACCGTGCTCTATAGTTAATAAACCCGGTCAAATGGGGGGAGGGGGTGAAATATGATAGTGGCCTAACAAAAAATACTGAGTGTCCTCCATAGCTCGTCACACAAGCAGTAGACTGTACACTGTACATACTGTAGCAGCACAATATCATGACAAAGCGACCTCTCAGTCAAACCAATGTCTTCGTGAACAAATATCATCTGTTATCTATTAAGATTTCTTTAAAACTGCGTAATTAAATCTTCATTAAATTATTTCAAATTCCAACCCTATTCCCGCTGTATGTAAGCTGTTAGTTTACTTAGAATGTGTGAAACCTACCATATATTTTAATTTTTAATGGACGGTCTAACTTTCATTGTCGAAATCGAAAAGTACATATATACTCGGTCGCATTGAAATACTTTTGCAGCCACTATATATATATATATATATATATATATATATATATATATATATATATATATATATATATATATATATATATATATATATATATATATATATATATATATATAGACATATATATAAATATAGATATATTTAAAAAAAAAATAAGAATACATGTAATTTCAATATAATATTTTAAACTAATTTTCGACAATAAACTATCATCATGATCTACATATCAATAATTTTTATCGAAAATATCTAGAGGTAGGCAAAATTGTTATCCATTCTTTCACAGGAGATATTTGTTACTCGTACTTACAGTCTGTCCAAGATACTTATGGAGCACGTTTGAAAGATTTTTTTGAAAGAATAAAAATTCACATATCTGTGAAAGAAATGCAATTAAAATTGATGAAAGGAAAAGTATCGGAGATATATCTTCATGGACAAATTATCGTTTTTCACTGGAAAAAATTCCCAGTGACGAAAATAGATTTCCTTCTAAAAAAAATTTAATGGGAAATGTAAACACCTTTTCTCCATTTGGAGGTCGCTCGGAATACCTCGCTCATTTTTTCAATGTTATCATCTGGGTACTTTCATCTCGCTTGCAATGCAAAATTCCCGTTCGTTTTATTTTTAACGTGTATTCAAACCCGGCAAGCTAAAGTGGGCGTTTCAAAGGAGAAATGTTGGAAAGAAAGAACATCGTTTGCACCATGAGGTATTTAATTTAACAAATATTTTATTAAGCAATTAGGTATATGCAAATAGGTACATAATAGGATTGCACATCAAGCTGTGTCTATTTTAGTCCTCTCCCAAAGGTTCAAGATTACAATTGATATTTCAATTATATTTGAATTATATAAGTTCAACAGGTATAAAATACAATAAGTTCATAATATAATATAAAACATGTTATTGCAGCATTAAAGGAGTTGAAATTCTCGTAGGGTTAAGAAGAGAGAAAGAACAAGTGAAAAGCTGTCAATGTGACAGCAAACCGGGTTTTCTTTTATGTGAACTGTATCCATAATTCAAGTCAACCCATATCCAGTGAAATGGTGTACCCTATGTGCAATATTTTGCCAAAAAATGACTAAGTTCAAAAGGTGGTATTTTTTTCATAAATTATTGGAAATCAAAATCCTAGCAATATGCACACCTCTGATATATGTACAACTGATCTGCAAAAGAACAACTTCCTATCTTGAGAACTGTAGGAGGAGTTATCCGTACAATAAGGGTACCCTATACGCAATATATTGCCAAAAAATGACTAAGTTCAAAAGCTGGTATTTTTTTCATAAATTATTGGAAATCAAAATTCTAGCAATATGCACACCTCTGATATATGTACAATTGATCTGCAAAAAAACAACTTCCTATCTTGAAAACTGTAGGAGGAGTTATCCGTACAATGAGGGTACCCTATATGCAATATTTTGCCAAAAAATGACTAAGTTCAAAAGGTGGTATTTTTTTCATAAATTATCAGAAATCAAAATCCTAGCAATATGCACACCTCTGATATAAGTACAATTGATCTGCAAAAGAACAACTTCCTATCTTGAGAACTGTAGGAGGAGTTATCCGTACAATGAGGGTACCCTATATGCAATATTTTGCCAAAAAATGACTAAGTTCAAAAGCTGGTATTTTTTTCATAAATTATCGGAAATCAAAATCCTAGCAATATGCACACCTCTGATATATGTATAATTGATCTGCAAAAGAACAATTTCCTATCTTGAAAACTGTAGGAGTAGTTATCCGTACAATGAGGGTACCCTTTTGGCAGCCGCCCGCCCGCCGCCATTTTCACAATTTTAATAACCGGATTTTTCCTTCGGAAAACCCGGTTAAAATGAGAAACAAATAAAATTAATGGAAATAAATAATAACCAAAATAAAGGTATTTATGAATATTGAATAAATAAAGAAAATGTGCGTAATAAATATCTTTGGACAGACTATAGATATCATTGATAAATCTCATCAACGTCTAGATGTTAATTATCATTACCATAAATTTCTAGACATATATCAAAATTGCCACCACAACCTATAAATAACTAGATATAAGAGATTATCGTCATCTATACAGTATACAACACTATCAGCGGTAATTGCCAATCGCTCAAAGATATCAGTAGTAAAATATCAACAACACCTATATTTATTAATACTAGTACTTTTCATACTTTTCCATTTATCTATGATTATTGTTATCTACAGTACCAACCCCCCCCCCCCCCCCCCATACAAAGATTTTCCACTCTCTAATATGTAGATACTAAGAGACCAACCAGAGCAAAGAATCATCATTAGAAGTAGAATGTACATTAAAGATGACGTTTACTCAGAATAAAAAAAATTCCACTGATGATAATGAAAAACCAACTATTGTGTGTTATAGACCTAACATTGTAGTGTTATTCATCACTTTCAAAAAAGTAGGTCAATGATCTACTTTTTGAGTTAATGACCATTGAATATTTTTGGAAAATTTAAGAAAAATCCATCAAAAATTTACACTATGATTGAGATTTTCTTAATTGTGAAAATAATACAAGTTGCTTAACTCTTCAGCAAAAGAGATACAGTTAAGAATGGTAGTGACGTTAAATAGATACAAAACATTAAGATTTCATTCACAATTTTTATAGATATTCTAGTCCGAATTTCCTCTATCAGTTTTCATATTACTCCTTCTTTTATTCAATATAACAAAAAACTGAATGATGATAATGCTAAAACATTTATAGTATTAAAGTAAGTATATTGACCTTTCTCTGCTGGCATAAAATTTATATGAGGTCAATGATCAAAATTTTGAGACACGGTGTCTTTTATCGTTTTTAAGCATTTTTCAATATTTTTGTAGTGTGTGCCATGCGATTATCTGAACGAAAAAGCAAGATAAAACCAACAGAAAATATGCAAAATTGTGTTCACTAACAAATAAAATCTTAATTTTAAATATTATAGTACTACCAAAAATATTTCAGTGGAAAACAAAATCTGAAAAATTTAGTCCGAATTTCCTCTGTTTTGCTATAAGTCAAGCTTTGTCAGAGGCTTATTCCATAATTAAGTAAAAATATCGATTGTTATGTCAATAATAATTCATTTCATAAATACTTTTTGTATTTAAAACAAATTTTACTCCTGAAATTGAAATTGTTAACAATCCGGATTTGAGAACTCAAACCCTGAGTAAACAACGTCCTTAAAGCAACTGCTCTACAATTTTGGTATTAGAATTCCAAGATAAGGATTTGACAAAAGCAAACCAATGTTAAAAAAACACACACTAATAAAGCATAATACATTTATTTCACAACCACACAAAGACTAATTCTACAAAATGTATACGATTTTCAATCCATTTTCTTAATTATGCAAATGCAAACCTAAACAATGATGCAACAATACGTAAAAGGGAGATTTTTATACTAATATAAAATTTTAAAGTAGTCTTAAAAGAGACTTTAATTAAAGGATACTTTAAATTAAACTAACACAACTTTTAAGAAACATGGGGTTTGTATTCAATGTTGATTACGTAAATAAAAATAAAACGAATATTGTCAAAATTTAACGATGAATAAGAATATGAAAATCACGTATACATATAGAATACAAAAAATTCAACCTTATAAGTATAAACCTTAAGTAGTATTTGCACACGCGGTATAACGGCGCCCAGAGGCATATTTTTCATATAAAATCAAGAATATTAAGTGGTTACCGTTGACTCTCATGGACTACATGGAAATTTGAGTTTTGAATTATTTCAGAATAGATACAGCTGTTACAAACACTTTAAAGCTAGAATATTTAAACCGAAACAGCATGGTAACAACCGTAATCGTCCATATCAACGTGCTCATTCTCATTGTCACAATCTAAAAAAAGACAAACAAGTGATTGGTTCTTAGGACAATTTCAGATGGATATGACAATTAAAAGCATGATCCATTGGAGAAAGACGATCACAAAGAAATAGTACATCAAGACCTGGTCGTATTGAGACGCTACTATCTTCCACGTATCTTCCACTACCTGTTCGACAGTAAGCGGCTTGACTTTACCGTCCTTTACATTTTGTACAAATCTATCATCTAATTTGGAAGCTACTCGAATCTGTGATTTCCTTTTACACATGTTACATGGAATACGAAAAAAATTGAGTTGCAAAATCTTCAGAACAGTTGCAGCTGTTTTCGACACTTTTAAGCTAGAGTCTCTATAGTGGAATCGCATGGTGACAACAGTAAGAATGCATATCAACGTACTCATAGTCATTGTCACAATCAAAAAGTAGGACAGTAAAGACATTGGCTCTGAGGTCTTTGGCATATTTTCGCTGATTAGAGTCAAGAAAACGGCGAACGACAAAAATATTGTGATGGCATATGACACACGCTCACCGCTTTCAACAGGTAAGGCAAAAACCAGAGGGTTAAGAATGGACAGGAGAAGGATAGGCGCCAACATATTGATGACAAAGTAAAGAGCCCTTCTCTTCAAATTGATCCGGAGTTCAATTATATTTTTAGTTTTAACGATTTTAGAGTATTTCATCTCGGTGTTTTCTAGTTCCCATAAAGTATTGGAAGAATAATAAGATGTATCGATAGTAGACATGTTACTTCCAGGCATCAAAATAGCTTCAGATGGCAAAAAACCCCAGAGAGCAAATGTAAAGAAACAAGACTGTGTATCAAAGGGGAAATTGTACATGTTTACATTACATAGAGATTTTAACAATCCTACAGGTGACCACTGCACTATGCCACTATAAGATACTCTTCCTATATAATCATCATCCCCTATCGCTTCCATCTTATTCGCAGGATTAATCAAAAACACGCTTGGAACCCAAAGCTTTTTCTTAGGAATGGGTAGCATCTCAATGTCACCATAATTACTTGGCGTCCAGTTCAGACGAAAGTCATGCCATTTGAGAGACAATCCACCAACAATAGATATAACCCCTAAAACTTCGTTGAAATCGTTCAAAGAAAAAATAAATGGGTGAACAGAAACTTTTGTTGCTTCCGACAGATTTTGATTTGGTCTAATGTCCGTTGAGTAGTTTTGGAATAAATCTCCAAGAAGTCGTTCACCGTCATAAAAACTTGCACAATGAACAGTCAAAAAAGACAATCCAGCGATAAATAACAGAGAGGTCCTGGAATTCCACATATTTTTCATCGTAAAATTTAATTCATTCACTCCAAAACCCACAAGGCGACTGAAGGCTAAGAATATTTTATATAACACTTGTTTATATTCTTTTCAAACGTTTTCCACCTAGCTATTAATCTGAACGTTGAATTTCTGTGCAGAAATGATCAGGTAAATAAATGTCAAATTGCAAATTGCCAGGAACCTACAAGAACATATGAAGGTCGAAATGTTATGGATCAAGTTCAATTAACTTACTAGCAATCAACCACAAGAGGCTCAGGGGCCACATCGCTTACCTGAGCAACAACAGCCATAAATCTTATCAAATGAGCATAATCAGTATCAATTTCAAAATAAATTGACAATTAAGTACAGTCGATTGAACACAAAAAGCTAAAAAATCTGCCGATTTTAACCCACATAATACCAAATCCCTTTTGTTGTTTTAGACTTTCCTTTGTTCCTATTTAAAAATCTCCCCTTTGTGCCACCACTTTTCTCCAGGGAATCATGATCAAACTTCGATCTGCACAATCTGTACTTCCACACAAGTTTCAACTTTATTTTGGCTTCATGCTTTTCAAGAAGAATTTTTCTCTATATCTTACCATGTAAAAAAATCCAATAAAGTAGCCCCATTATACTCCAGTGATCCTGATTTAAACAAACGTAAATCTACTCCACCCGAGGACGCTTCCATAAACATTTTAGCTTTTCTGGACAAATTGTTTTTGAGAAAAAAAGATTTTAAAAGTTTTTCTCTATATATTCTCAATCAAAACTTGACCTTCCCATCGGGGCCCCACCCTACATCCAGGGACCATGATTTGAACAAACTTGGACGACGGACCCAATTCAAGTTTTCGCACCTCTGCGCAGAAATCCGCGCATATTCAATGAATATGAATGTCTTAATAACGTATATCAGAATAAGAGAAAACTAGAGGTCCGCAAGCTCACAATTGATACCCCCCCCCCCCCCGCTAAGAAAAAATCATAACTCATGTATTTTTTCTATTATAGAAAATATTGGATGAATCTATTTCACCGTCCATTTTCTATAAATAACAACTGCTCTGTTTTTTAAAACTGTTAATGCTTATATGAGTACACAAACCAATTCCTATTCCTTATATTCCAGTTTAGTTTAAGTTAACTGTTAATGCATGTGGACATTTGCATCCTTACGTTAACAAACATGACTCGAATCAAACAAAATTCCACATTTCAAGCAGCCATCTAATATAAACATGTTGAATTATTGGTATATTGAGCCCATTTTTTTTAAACAATGACCTTGAACTTCCTCAATTGACCCTGGGTCAAGGTCATGACACACCCTCAGCCTCAGGTTATAAGCAATCTTGATGTGAATTAAGAACTTCCAATATTTGTCCATTAGAAAGATATGGACTGGACATGAATTTTGCACTTATCTGCCAGTGACCTTGGCCATGCCCAAATGACCTTGGGTCAAGGTTATGACACACTCTTAGGTCATAAGCAATCTTTGTGTGAACTGAGAACTTCAAATGTTTCTCCGTAAGAAAGATATGGACCGGAATTTTGAATGAATTTTGTACTTTTTCTGCCAGTGACCTTGACCTTGCCCGAATGACCTTGGTTCAAGGTCATGACACACCCTTAGGTCATATGCAAACTTTGTGTCAAGTAAGAATTTCCAATGTTTCTCCATAAGAAAGATATGGACCGAACACGAATTTTGGGCCAAGGTTATGACACACTCTTAGGTAATAAGCAATCTTTGTGAAAACTGAGAACTTCAAATGTTTCTCCGTAAGAAAGATATGGACCGGAATTTTGAATGAATTTTGCACTTTTTCTGCCAGTGACCTTGACCTTGCCCGAATGACCTTGGTTCAAGGTCATGACACGCTTAATTTTCACTCGCCATTACCTAATTATACAATATAATAATATATAATGTATATTGTATTGTAATAATATATATAATTTGAATAAAAAATATATTGTGGTAATTGGGTCTGCCGTCCTTAAATCTACACTATCTGAGGATACTTCTACACAATTTGAGCTTTTCTGGAAAATATGTTTTTGAGAAGATTTTAAAAAAATACCAAAATATTTTCAATAATTTTTAACAATCTCCCCTTTCAAGAAGACATGGCCCTTCATTTTAACAAATTTAAATTCTAATTATCGACTGATGCTTTGTTTAGTTGAAATCGGCCCAGAGATTCTGGAGAAGATAAAATGTGAAAAGTTTACAACGACAACAGACAGCGGACAAATCTTGATCAGAAAAGCTCACTTGAGACTTCGGCACTGGTGAGCTAAAGACGCGTATTTGGAAAATTGCTGAAAACATCACCAGCAAATCATTTGATGAATATTGCTAAATAAAATCCTAAGTTCGACAACAATCATTAGTGACTCACCTTTTATTTTTACAGAAAATGCGTCTGCATCTCAAAATCAATGCAAGAACAATTAATTATCTACGACAATCAATAACTCTATTAAGTTATAAACCTGTGACCGTGTACACATGGATCTTGAAAAACCTTTGTTTTTTTATCAAAAATTGAATGAAATAGTAGAAATGACATTGATCCAAAAAACCTTACCACCGCATCACAGTGTAGTTCTAGTTCAGTGTATTCATTAATTTAAAGATACCGAGTTGCTGGCCGGGTGATTACATGGCGCTCTGTTTCAAACAACAATTACCAATGACAAAATATATATCGATTATCAATTAAATGAATTTGAAGTAAAATATCTTTAGAATTAAAATGGAATTGATAAAAAGAATATTGCTGACGAAAGAGGCTGGATAGTCAACAGACTATCGATCATATTAAGCTTAAATTTTAGGATATAGTTTGTAAATCTAAAACTATTACTTATTAAAGAAAAAATTCATATATTTTACCTTATTAAAGAGGGCGTTACAAAAAAGCGAGATTATTACCAAATAAAAAGGACCTTTAAATATCCGTTTCACTTGAAGAGTCATATCTAAATATAGACACATTATGTAGACGACTACATATTAACATAGCGGTTATATATGTTCCATATGTAGGCAAAATACACAGACATTTTACTCGCATTTCAATCGAACACAACCACCATTTGATTTCCATAAATACAGTTAAGAATATGACCTTATATTCTGAATTTTAATGTTAACATGATAATTTGATTTCTACTTTCCAGCGTGTTTAAAATATCATTCGTTGGAGCAAATAAATAAATCTAATTCTGGCTTTTCAAAACCGCCAGAGTTGTAATTATAATCATCGTATGCTGTTATAGTATCTATATAAACGAATACTTAGAAGTGGATATTAAAGAAAAGTGTAACAAATTTATCCTTACACATTTCATTTACCTATTGATTCATCACCGACTCATACTTTGCCTAACATGTTTGTTTGTTTTGTTTTTTTTTTTCAACAACCTGTTCATATATCTTTGAATATGGCATACCCGGTTATTTCATAAAAGGGTAAACCTTTATACATTGATGAGTACATTGTTTGGTACAAAAGAAAATGCTCATAATCCAAGTAAAAACGGGGACACAGTTATGATGAAAAATATACATAACCTTTCATGCGGTTAAAAAAAATATGTATAAAAAATCAAACTGTTTCGCGATTTGAACCCAATCACATAATTCGGACAGGGTTACAAACTATTCTAACTGCGTAACAACTCAATTAATGCAGACATCATGAAGAATTGTTTCGAGGAAATTAAACACAGCATTACTTGGATTTCCAAAAGTTATATTGTTTAAAAACATGCCCTTTTAAACAACAATCGGAAATAGCAGTTTATCAGATATTGTGATTATCTATATTTATATATCAGTTATTCTTATCATCCTTACCTGTGCATTACTTATAATGATAGATAGATAGATAGATAGATAGATAGATAGATAGATAGATAGATAGATAGATAGATAGATAGATAGATAGATAGATAGATAGATCTGCAATAATTGTGATATATTCCTATGTGTCAGTTATAACTGTCACCAATACCTAGATATTAGATATTGCTGTCATTTATATACAGATATCAGTTATTATTGTAGTAAATACTTGGATACCAAAGATGATTGTCATCTATAACTAATCATCAGTGTTAATAGGCATTTGATCCTATATCTAGTAAATATTATAATAGATACTTAGATAAATCATATAATTACATTGGATAACGACATATCAGAGATAGTCAATCATACAAAAAACATCACTTACTTCGGTAGTAATGATTATCCACACCTGGATATCATTGATAATTGTCGTACATTCCAGGATATCCATGATAATCGTCATCTATACCTAATTGACGGTGTTAAATTATCAACAATATCTATAAATCATATTTTATTGTCATTCATGCCACAACTGTATTTTGTACATTATTTACCATAAAATAAGTCCATGAATTAGATATAACCTTGCATTGGTACATTTCTATTCATTTAACCTAATCTAGGAATTAAACTACACTACTAAATATTTCATACATAATTATTCTTTCATCATCAAAAGCTATATGGTGCAGAAACAAGGTAAAGACGTGTTGTTATGCGCAGGATGATATAGCATCCTGTGTAGATGACAAAAATCCAAGAAAGGACTCACAATACATGTATGTAGAATATAAATCAGATATAGTGGTTATAAAATAAATTGTCATTCTGCTGCAGTTCGAAGAATATATTTGGTACCGAAAATCGAAAGATGAATACAACAAACGCATATGAATGAAAAATAAAGTACATATCTAATACAATACAATTACTATTTCTACCAATAAGATCTTTAAATAAGAGAACGATATAGATGTCTATATTTAAATCAGTTATTACATGAAAATTGCAATACATTTCTACATGTATATAATAAAAAAAATCTTTAATAATTTTATACTAGTAATTTTTGTGAAGAATACTCCTCTACACCATTGTGAAAAAGTTAAAAACATTTTAAGTCTCTGTTTGTATTCAAACTCGGGAAATGCAGGCAACTATACTGAAATAAAACAAATATCTACAGAGATATACACCCAATCTGTAAGTTACTAACAGTTCACAATCCAATAAATCGCCAAAGCATGGTTATGATATTGACCAGCAAAATTTCTTATATATTAAATTCATAAATATGTATAGATTCTCCAACGGGGAATATAGTATTTGATGTCACTCCCATCTACGTATCACCCAGCTCGACCTTAAGCATCTCTTCTTTACCCTCCATTATATTTTCTTTAAAATCCATCATCTAAATTAGAAGTATCTCGAAATTGTTAATTATTTTCCCGCTTGATTTATAGAATACATACTATATAATTTGACATTTGAGTTTAAAACACTTTAGGATAGCGGCAGCTGTTTAAACACTTATCAGCTGGAGCCTTTAAAGCGGAACAGTAAGAATGCATTAATGTTCCTGGTACAATAAAAAAATAGAGAGAAAAAACATTGGATATGAAGACAATTTCAGATAGACATGACAATTAAAAGCATCATCCATTGGAGAAAGACAATCAAAAAGAAATAGTACATCAAGACTCGGTCGTATTGCTCTGCTACTCCCTTCCATGTATCTTCCTCTACCGGTTCGACTTTAAGCGGCTCAACTTTACCCTCCCTTATATTTCTTGCAAACCCGTCATCTAAATTAGAATTATCCTGAATCTGTGATTTCTTTTTATACTTCTTACATGGAATGCATAAATATTTGAGTTGCAAAATTTGCAGAATAGTGGCAGCTGTTTTTGACACCTTTGAGTTTTTAAAGTGGAGGCGCATCGTCACAACAGTAAGAATACATATCAACGTACTCATAGTCATTGTCACAATCAAAAAGTAGGACAATAAAGACATTGGCTCTGAGGACTTTGGCATATTTTCGCTGATTAGAGTCAAGAATACGGCAAATGACAAAAATATTGTGATGGCATATGACACACGCTCACCGCTTTCAACAGGTAAGGCAAAAACCAGAGGGTTAAGAATGGACAGGAGAAGGATAGGCGCCAACATATTGATGACAAAATAAAGCGATTTTCTCTTCAGATTGATCCGGAGTTCAATTACGTTTTCGGTTGTAATGAGATATGAGTTTTTCATCACAGTTCTTTCTAGTTTCCATAAAGGATTTGAAGAATAATACAATGTATCAATGTAGGACATATTACTGCTCGGAATTAAAAGAGCTTCCATGGGAAAATAATCCCAAAGAGCTAAGTAAAAGGAGCATGACTGGGTGTCAAAAGGAAATTTGTACATGTTTACATTACATAAACTTTTGAACAAACCACCAGGTGCCCACTGCACTATGCCACTATGAGATATCCTTCCTAAAAAATCATCATTCCCTATCGCTTCCATCTTATTCGCAGGATTGATCAAAAAAACATTTGGAACCCAAAGCTTTTTCTTTGGAATAAGTAGCTTCATAATGTCACCATAGTTACTTGGCGTCCAAGTCAACCGAAAGTCATGCCATTCGAGTGAGATTCCACCAACAATAGTAATAACTCCAGATACTTCGTCAAAATTGTTTAAAGAAAATATAAATGGGTACAAAGAAATTATAGTTGGTTCAGACAGATTCTGAATTGGCCTAATGTCTGTTGAGTAATTCTGGAATAAATCCACAAGAAGTCGTTCACCATTATTATAATTAGCCCCTCGAACATTAATAAACAACGAAACACTATTTACGAACAGGAAACTATAGAAACTCTTTATCATCATCATCATCATCATCATCATCATCATCAAATATTACAAACAATGTCACGAGATGATTGCGCAATTTCTAATTAGGAATCGTCTTCCACTTCGTTTCGAATCTGTAAGGTGCAATTATTTTATGTAGAAATGCTGTCCCTCCAGTTCGTTTTCAAAGTCAATTGTTGATGACTACAGACACATATGAAGGTTGATAATATATTGCAATTAACCTAAAGAACTTACTGTAAATCCCATAAATAAATTGCATATGGAAAATCACCGAATACACCACTTGCAGGTCATTTAATTGTCTCGTTTTGCTCAATATATCACAAGTTTGGTGACTAGCATTGGTATGACCAATTTTTTTTGTAGAAAATACGTCATCGTCTTCAAATCAATACAGGGCTAATTAATGAATTATTTAAAACCTCAACAATTCTTAATCAATATCAATCTATAACTCAATTAGGTTTAAAATAATCTTTTGAAATAAATTATTTGAGGAAGAATTAATTAAATATAATCAAAAGTTGTATTGATTAAAAAGACCCAATATTCTACAATTAAAGGAGCATGGTAACGAATTGAGCACTTAATGAAAAAAATTATTTTTCCATTTTTGATTTTAAGAATGTTTCGTACACATTTATCTCAGTATTATTCAAATAATGTGTTTGGGGCCAACATGTTCAAATCATTATGAAGACGCAATTAGCCGAAATATTGCTTAAACGACGTGACACAACATACAGGATCGATGTACAACTTTAAGGAATGAAAGTTTTAGGAGGCAAAGTAGGAGCTTTACAATTAGTAAACTAAGAGTTATATAGTGTTATTATAAAATTAAATTCTGCTGTGATTTATGAAACAAATTTTATATCAAATTTCTCTTATTAGAATATAGCAAATCTAAATGAATCTACAATGAAGGTGTGTAATAGCCGTGCATCAATATATACAAATATACTGCACATTAACACAATTGGTATTTTTACAATACTAGTATGCACACTTTTGCCAATCAAAAATTTACTATTAGAATACAGAAACAAAAAAATATATAGATTGTCTTTTTATAAATATGCACCAAAATAGTAAAGTTATTCTCAGTCATAACTAATACTTGAATGTCAATATATCTCAGTTACATAATACAGTTTGTGAAATATCTGGTTACCATATTGACAAGCAAAACTATATTTTCTAATTTCTTATACAATACATCTATCAAAAAAAGAATATAGGAATTTTAGGTCGAACTTTAGGATAGTGGCAGCTGTTTTAACGTTTTAAAGCAGGCGATTTTATGGCGAAGTAGTAAGAATGCATTAATGTTCTTGGTACAATAAAAAAATAGAAGAGATATGACATAAGGTCTGAGGACAAGTTCAGATAGACATGACAATTAAAAGCATCATCCATTGGAGAAAGACAATCAAAAAGAAATAGTACATCAAGACTTGGTCGTATTGCTCCGCTACTCCCTTCCATGTATCTTCCTCTACCGGTTCGACTTTAAGCGGCTCGACTTTACCCTCCCTTATATTTCTTGCAAATCCATCATCTAAATTAGTATTATCCTGAATCTGCGATTTCTTTTTATACTTCTTACATGGAATGCATATAAATTTGAGTTGCAAAATCTTCAGAATAGTTGAAGCTGTTTTCGACACTTTTGAGTTTTTAAAGTGGAGGCGCATAGTGACAACAGTGAGAATGCATATCAACGTACTCATAGTCATTGTCACAATCAAAAAGTAGGACAATAAAGACATTGGCTCTGAGGACTTTGGCATATTTTCGCTGATTAGAGTCAAGAAAACGGCAAATGACAAGAATATTGTGATGGCATATGACACACGCTCACCGCTTTCAACAGGTAGGGCAAAAACCAGAGGGTTAAGTATGGACAGAAGAAGGATGGGCGCCAACATATTGATGACAAAGTATAGCGATTTTCTCTTCAGGTTGATCCGGAGTTCAATTATATTCTCGGTCGTAACAAGATCGGAATATTTCATCACTGTGCTTTCTAGTTTCCATAGAGCATTGGAAGAATAATAAGTTGTATCGATAGTAGACATGTTATTGTTCGGTATCATAACTGCTTCCTCGGGCATATAACCCCACAACGCTATTGTAAAGAAACAAGACTGCGTGTCGAATGGAAACTTGTACATGTTCACATCACATAGGGTCTGAAAAAGTCCTCCGGGTGTCCAATTCACGTTACCATTATGGAATATTCTTCCTAAAAAGTCATCACTCCCTAACGCTTCCATCTTATTTGCAGGGTTAATCAAAAACACACTTGGAACCCAAAGTTTCTTTCTTGGAATGGGTAGCATCTGAATGTTACCGTAGTTTGTTGGTGTCCAGGCGAGACGAAAGTCATGCCAATCAAGAGCAAATCCACCCACGATAGAAATGACACCGGAAACTTCGTCAAAATCATTCACAGAGAAAAGGAACGGGTATAAAGATACTTTGATTGTTTCAGACAGATTTTGACTTGGTCTAATGTCTGTTGAATAATTCCGGAATAATTCCCCTAGGAGATTCTCTGCGTCACTATACTCCGCAGCAAAAGCATTACGATAAACAAGTCCAGCAATCAGGAACACAAAACAACTGTGTAAAAATGTCATTGTCCTCCTTAAAAGAAAGATACGAGAAGAGCCAATACGTTTGAAAATATTAAGCTCCCTAAATTGTTCGTTTAAATTCTGTACGCACTAGTATTCATTTATATCGTAATGTTTTTTAAAACTGAAATCAAGACAGAAACGTTTGAATAAATACCCTGACGCGGCTCAATAGACAAGAACCTAATCTTCTTTGACACTCAACAAACGCCAAACAAAACAAAAACGCAAAAGCAATGACAAGTTGGTTCCACTGAATAATTTTTAATGCATTGACCATATTTACAAAAAGGTTCAATTAATAAATGCATTCAATGACACAAGTTCATCAGAAGACCCATGGTACATCAGGTAAATAGATTAGATTAGTTATCGGTATTTGATAATGAATTTGCTTATGTGTATTCAGAGATAGGATTATATAAATGGTGATAGAATCAGTTAAGGTAATGAATTCAATGGATTGACCTCTACACAGAACAGATTTTGATCTAATTTGTTAAAACGCGCTGATCCAATGATTAGGTAATGCTAATGATAAAGAACTAATCAACCTATTACTTGATCAAAAAGTGGATGTTTACAGGTAATAAAGCATCTGCTGGATTTGTACACAAAGCACTGTTTGCATGTTTCATTAAAACTTTCCTCTGCTTATGCTTTTACAGGAATTTCGGATAAATTTACACTTTTTTAAAATACAAATGTAACTTGCAAAAAGGGATACATAAAGATAAATATAAAATAGACATATATTCCATCAAACAAATGTTAGACCAAATCATCTAAAAGCTTGATTGTATATTTTGTTTGTATAAATGCCAGCGTTTGCATTAAAAAAAACTTTTTTAAATAAATGTGTATATACAAAGATTTAAAGATTAGACCGATAATAACAAAACCAAAATAATCCACACAAAAAATATCAGGACATAGTAGTAGTACATCAATATTCTATCGTACTCATTAGCTAGAGATTTCCAATTCATTTTGACCACATCAGTCTTTTCTCTTTCAATTTGTTCCAGATTACTATTATCTGTCCTGTTTTCTGAGCACTTGTTATTCTCTTTGCTGGAGACTGTGATCCGAGTGCCTTTCATCCTGTATCTTTTAAACAGCCAGCTTAGTTTCAAATACCTCAGAAGCAGTACCAATTTCTTATTAACTTCTTTCTCTTCTTCTTTGAAGTGTAAATATAAATTTAAAATAGTAAATACAATTATAAGTGTGCTCATACACATTATTACAATTAAAAAATAGGAAATTGCTGCCATGGGCTCAGATGACTTTGGCATGTTATCATTGATGAGAGTTAGGAACACAGCAAATGAAAGGAAAATGGTAACAGCAAAAGACACACGCTCACCACTATCCACGGGAAGAATAAACACAAGGGGATTCAGAACTGAGAGAAGGAGTATTGGAGCTAGCATGTTAATAACAAAGTATAAGGCCCTTCTACGCAATGTCAGTTGAACTTGCAACAATGAGCTTCGTGATCCGTTATCCAAAGGAATCAGGATAGCCTTTTTCATTTCCCACTGGCCATTCTCTGTGTAGAATAATGAATCTACGCTAGTAATGTTATCAAGAGGCTCCAAAATAGCTTCCGCTGATAAATACCCCCAAAGTGTGAATGTTATGGTACAGACCTGGGTGTCAAATGGGAAAGAATACATGTTTACATTGCAAAGTGACTGCACCAATCCTCCAGGTGACCAAATCACAGATCCATCAAAGAGTATTCTCCCAATTACTTTCCCATCACCAATAGCCTTCATCTCATTGGCAGGATCTATCAAATAAATGTTTGGTGTCCATATTTTGTCCTTTGGAACTGTTAGAGTATTCACTCCACCATAGCTGCTAGGTGTCCACCCAAGGCGGAAGTCTTTCAACTGCATTGAAATTCCAACCACAGCAGAAAGAATGCCAGAAATCTCATCAAAGTTGTTGATGGAGAATAAATATAACTTAATACCAATTTTTATTGGTTGTGATAGATCTGCTTGTGGTCGTAGATCTGATGAATAGTTTGTGAAAAGATCCTGATACAGAGATGAGGTGTCTGAAAATACTGCACCTTTCACTTGAATCTCACAAGTTGTCCAAATAAGAAACAGAACAACAAAAACTAGCTTGGTCTTCATTATTTCTTGAACTAATGTTCAAAACTTCACGGTACAAATTCTATTGTCAAGAAATCCAATTTGATAGCCAATCATAGGTACATTTATCAATAAGAAATAACTATTCCAAAGAGGCAGGTCAATGCCTTGGGTCTTAATATTTAAAAAATATACAAGAGATCAAAGACTAATCCATTGGTTATGAAGAAAAGGGATTATGGTCAATCCTTTGACAAAAGAAATCATTACAAGTGTTACCTTTTTGTTCTGAACAGTAAGAATTTAATTTACAATGGAAACACCACTGACCAAATGTGGGATAGAAAAGCTCAACCCATTTTAACAGATGAATTGTGATATTTTGGAGCTTATGATTAACTTTCAAATCAATTGGAAAATGATTTAGTTATTGGCTTAAAAGGCATTTATGAGCATCTAGTTGACCCAACTTCAATGACTCAATGTTAAGATAGCTTGCAGGTTTACTGCATGCGAGAAAACATACCCTGAAAAGTTGTCCACTTGATCATTTTGTTTCAAAGTTTCATCTCTAAAATTTATTTAAAATTTGTCTATGTACTTATGATGTTATCATGTTTTAAAGACAGCAATTCTTATCAAATCAAATGAAATATAATTATAGTATCATGCACATTTTAGTCAATAAACACATCTCAAAACTATCCTCATATATCTTAAACAAATCAGACATATCATTTAATTTTACTCAACACAGTAACAGGGGAAGCAAATTTAAATGAATTCATAACAAATTATCACTATGTGTATGAGACCAAATTTTTGCTAATTAACTTTAAAGATTAAGACTTCACAAAAATTTTAATTTTCATTATGACTTTGATAGCATGATGTCATCATTTACTTGCGTCTGAGAACCAAAAAAAAAGGAAGAAAATTTATTGATTTACTAGCTACAAATATAAGAACATATAAATAACGATTTTGGATTAAACACTTCTAACTGACATTCATGCTTTAAAGAACAAAATGTGACCTTAAATGTCACATCTTAAGGTTTCTATCACTTAATAATCAAGTACATGTATTTGTATAAATACTGAGTCTGCATTTAACATTTTGAAATACTTCATTCTATGTGCTAAAGAACATTTGTAATTTTTACAAATTGTCTGATTTTGCTAATACGGCTAACTTTCTATGTTGATTATTATAGTGACATCACCAAACTGTGAACTACCTTAAGGTATTGTAAGCTTGGAAACAATTTACTGTATAGATCAACCCAGTCTTCTGGGCTGCAATATTAATGACGATTTTTTTTAAATGTAAATTACTGAAACATTTCATAAAAATATAGTATCAAAAATCATTAAATCTATGTGCATATTGTTCACTATGATTCCTGGTAAAGTATTTGAAGCCCATGTATTTACCAGTAGTATCCAAAAGTACAATTAAGTTGCATTTTCCTTAGCATATGTTAAATCTTCATGATACAAAGTTCATGCAGATTATTTGTATCAAAACTCACTATTTTAAACTTTTTGTATAAAGAAAGTTTTAATTTTTGTGCTGTATTTCGCTTCCAGATTTGATTGGGATGGGAATATACATGTGTTCACTTACCCAATAAACCCCCGTAACCACAACCAATGTCTGCAAACTCCACTCTGTGAGGGCAGTCTGTGATCTTCTGTCCAGTTTGGTAAAAGTCTGGGTAATGTTCACTCCAGTCCATGTCTTCTGGCTTCACTGGCCTGCAAGACACAAGAAATCAGCTGTTAATGACAACCACATAGTTAAGGTTAAACAGTAAAACTTGGATACAGGCAAATCCAAGAAACCAGTGGAATTATTTTGCAATATCCATAGTTCATAATATCTGTATAACAGAATTGAAATATTTAGGTATAGGGTGCTATTTTCTTCAAGCATAAAAAAACATGCTATGGAGAGAATTTAATAAAAATCCTACATATTAAAACCCAATATATTATCAAATTGTGAATTGACGAATTTTCGAAGATCTTGATATATACTTTTTAAAATTAAAATCAATTAAATATTTTTAACTTTAAAGACTATAAAACAATTTGTTATGTGATATGAAAATTTTGATATTTTTCAGGACACAAATTCAACTTATTGTATATTAATAAATTATTTGAGTCCAAGATAACCATATACAATCTTACTAGGAAATGTGAAGAGTTTAACCAGTTATTTCACAAAACCTTGCTTTATCTGTGTTTTCTTCCAGTTATTACTTCTGTTCATTCTAATATAATAATATTCAATAAAATTCAAAATGTTAATTGAACAAGATTATATTAACAAAATATTTTTTTAAAAATGATATGATGTAACAAAACTATTTCATTTCATAATGGGCATAATTTACAAACACTCATAATTCATTTTACACATAATATTTGAAAATTTAATAATTACTATTTTAATGTATAATATTTATTAATGACATAACCATGAAGCCAACACACCTTTTTTATAGAATGGTCTAAACTGTCTTTTGTCTCTAACCACTTTACCGGATATGATACTGGCAAACACAACTATTTATGAGAATATATTTATTTCAGTAATGTACAACTTTTCATCAAAGGGAAATGCTGTATTTACCATTTTTGAAATGCAATGGAAAACATTCCCTTACAAAATGATTTTAAAACATTGCTAGAGGAGGGATGTAATAAAACAAAATAGCACCAACTATCATGACTAGTAGTTTTGATAAGGTGATGTAGATGTATATTCTTTCCTATTTAAAGTGCTAGTCTTCCATATTCTTTGACCATACAAGTGTTCTCTATCATTCTACTTATTGGTATCAGAAATATATCATTTTGGGTATTTACACGTATATATATTAAAACATTTGCTACTGTAGTAACATCTGGCTCAACATAAATGTCAATGCAAGGTGATGAATATTTAATCTATGTATTATAGGTTTTAGATAATCTAGCAGATGAAAGAAAGTTAGAAGATTTTTTATTGATTTCTCCATAGAAATCCAACATAAAAAATAAACAAAACTGGTTAGTACATGTAAGTACACCAACAAATGCCACTAAATGTCACCAATTTGTGGCTAATGAATCAAGAACAAACTATCTGTATGATGGAATAATGGGAATCAATAAGGAGTTGTTGTCTTATATACACAGTTATATCATGCTGCCAATTATCTTATTGTCCAGTGCCAGCTGCAGCTAATTTGAGTAGGTTTCATATGCTGTGCAATTCCCTAGAACTCAGGGTGATACTATATCACTTATAATTTATATTTTAATCACATAGTGTATTCGAATGTCTAATAAATGCGCAAGGGTATATTGTAGCATTGACCAAGTACAGCTTTAGTTTATTGGGTTACCTTTATTTGGTCAGACAATGTAAGGAGCAGCACCCCAATTCCAATCGCAGGATAAAATGAAACAATTGGCACTTGTAACAAGGTGTATTGGTTGTTAAAACATACTCAATGAGTAATTTCTATCAGTATATTGTTAAGTGTTGGATAGAGTGGGGAGCAGTGTGTTTTAGAATGGAGTCGATGACAGGGTGTCAAGTTGACAAAAAGTGGGAACGAGTTGGCAATTGAGCGAGTTCTTTAATTCATTGTTTTATCAAGTGTCAGACATTTGATAGAAAAAAGGACAGACAGGGTAAACATTTTTAAACTGATGCATTCAGAAATGGGAATGCCATCATATTATAACCTCTTCAAACCAAATTTTAGTTGTAAGTAGCTCAGATTAATTTATAATGAACAGCTGTTAAAACAACTATATATACAGCTGATATATACGTTCCAATTTTATATACCGGGTATATCTACATGTACGTACACATCGAAATTGTGGTCTGTCATTGGATTTGAGTGGGCTCTCTGTCTGTAAAATTTCTTCTGTGGTAAACGTACTGGTTCCATTTTTAAAGTATTAAACAGGACAATTGCAAAACAACGTGCTTCTTTGGTATTCTTTTACTTTCACTTTCATATGAAGACCAAACCCGATTATTAAAATGAGCTCTGTACTTTGTGGATAACAAGTGCGATTAATTTTCTCGTAAAGATCATTTAAATTATCTTTTAAAATAAGACCACGACTACTTTCATTTTTAATATGGCATATTTTATTTGATAAAATTTAAATACTTTTATAATCGGGATCGATATTTTATCTGGCCAAATCATCAAAACAAAACAGGAGGTGGCCTTCTCGATATTTTGAAGAATATATGTGGTAAAGATATCTTGTAAATATAAACATGATAATTTTATTTGAAACGTAATCAGTTTTTCAGATTATAACAAAACGTACTTTTGATATCTTGTTCATTTGTTTGGGAAGTGATTACATAGTGAATGCAACGTAAACATGTTATCATGGTAATAGAGATGGACACGCAAGGTTCATAACTCTTAAACAGGTTGGGTCAAATCGCCTAGATGGATAATAAGTCCGTGTGGGACTTTATAAATATCAAAAAACGGGATGTGAAATATATGTTCATGTACGGTTATTTTTTTTTGGTACTTTTGGTACAGTGTGTTATGAGATTAATCTCCAAATAGTCAAAGACCTACCGAGGGGTAATTCTTCAAACAAATGGGATGCAGATAAAAGATGCTTACCAAAACTTGTTACATTTTATGTAAAATATCACAACCGACCAGATTAGCCAATTTTAGTAGTTGCCCAAACCTTGTTTAAAGTTTGAGGTTAATAATGAGTGTCTTTTTTCCAATGGTAGTTGTCTTTAAAAAGATATTTGGAATAAATTTGCTTTTTAACAAAAAGTGTTTAGTACCATTTGCTTCTATGATAAACCTACAAATTCAATCCACAGAAGAGTGTACATACAAAAATCAAAAATGTACCCTACTAAACTCTTCAAGGTACTATTATCATACTATATGGTATAGTTTATTGCAGAAACAAGTGCCTGTGTGTTTGTACATTAAAAATCCTTGAAATACCATTAACACAGGTTCCATGACAACCTTTGCTCTATTAAAAATTGTCCCCGTGCTGCAGAAAACAGATTCTCTTAGAGATCTTAATCTGTACCATGTTGTAAGTTTATTTTCCAAAGAGATCTTGTACCTGCCTGTATCTTTTTGCATTGGTCATGATATGTACATAATGTGACAGGTTATTTTTTAAGAGTTCTGGGGAATATTCTTACATAAAAGAATATAATTAGTTTATTATAAATTTATGATACACAGATATATTATATGTAGTAATAAAAGTTCTGCTTAGTCATACATTGTATTCGATATGTTTCAGTGTGTATAGCACATTTTATAGTAACTGTTATCACAAGTTTTGTCTAACTTATTTTTAAAAAGTTGGGGTGTATTTTCATTTTGATCAAGTGAGAAGTATTCCACTATACCTGTAATAACAAGAAAAGTCCAATTCAAAACCATGCAAATGTAAAAAGAACAAGTTTTAAAGCAGGAGGAAAAATTCCTTAACTGGAAACATACAATTGCCATGTCAAACCCAGTATAAATGAATACTTTCTTAGTGATATCACACTTTTTGTGTTGGGTTGAAGGGATTAGTTTCATAAAGACAAAAAAAGATTTGTGAAGAATTACCTGCAAATCCAATAACCTGGTTATTTTCTTTGTATATTGTAGATGATGTATTGGTAGCAGTCTAGCATCATGATTGGACCAATCGTGTACTTCACCCTTATACTCCTCACCGTTGTTTGTGCTGCATTTCAGTATGTGGCTCACAGACTACGTAGAGATGCTTCAATTGGGAACAACCCTATGTTTGTCCGGTTTCAGCGTGGCTATTTTGCTGCCTATCTGATGGCCATGTTTGCTGACTGGCTACAAGGTCCCTACCTCTATAAACTCTATCACCATTATGGTTTCCAGGAGGAGCAGATCGCCATCCTGTATGTGTTTGGGTTTGCCTCCACTGTCCTCCTGGGAACCTGGACACCTATTGCTGCCGACCAGTTTGGCCGAAAGAAGTTGTGTATGTCCTTCACAGTCTTGTACTCCGTGTCCTGTATATTGAAGCTATCAACAAGTTACGGTGTCCTCTTAATTGGTCGGATCTTGGGTGGTATTGCAACATCTGTGTTGTTTTCTGCATTTGAAGCCTGGTATGTCCATGAGCATGTTGAGACCCATGATTTTCCAAAAGAGTGGATTGCAGTAACATTTGCCAAAGCATCATTCTGGAATGGCTTAATGGCTATTTTAGCAGGATTCACGACAAATGTACTCTGCGATTGGATGGGCTTTGGACCTGTTGCTCCATATATCCTGGCTATTCCATTTTTAGTTGCTGCTGGTGTTATAGTTATGTATACATGGAATGAAAATTACAGTGGACATACCATTAAGTTTAGGAAGTTATGTGGAGAAGGCTTTAAAAGCATTGTAACAGAGGAGAAGATATTCATGCTAGGAGCTATAGAATCTCTATTTGAAAGTGTTATATATATCATTATTTTCTTATGGACACCAATTCTAGAACCTGCCAAGCCTATGTTAGGTGTTGTATTTTCAACATTCATGATTAGCATACTGACAGGTCAAGCGTTCTTCCAAGTGCTGAATTTGCGCAAAAAATTATCAACCACTGTTTTACTCATAATATCTATTGCAATTGCTCTGTTTGCTAATTTATTATTGGTGTATTCAACTCACCCTGGTGCCCATGACTATGCCCTCTCCTTTTCTGCTTTCGTAGTTTTCGAAATTGCAGTCGGTATTTATTTTCCCGCCATGGGATTTCTCCGGTCTAGAATCATTCCCGATACGCATCGCTGGAGCATCATGAACTGGTTCCGGGTTCCCATAAACCTGATCGCGTGCGCCGTTCTCTTACTGCTCCACGAGGACGTGTTCAGACACGGGAATCAGATGATCTTTGTGATTTGTGTGGTCTTGCTGTTCTTGGCCATTCTCAGTGGTGTTCGGTTTAAAACTCTGACAAACGATGATGAGAGTTTGAAACAAGAGGCTGGATGGCAGGAAAGTGACCATATTCATAACATCTTTTAATAAAACAACGTATCGATGTAAAATTATCACTTTTATTGTATCCTGGCACAAGTTTTTGAATTTTTTTTTTTAGGTTTTGAAATTTTGTAAAGCGTATCATATTTATTCTATGTTGAAAGTACACTTGTACAAAGTAATACTAATATACTCTTTTCACCCAGTCTAACTAAATTCATTTAGAGGATATGAGGAAAAAGAGTCGGATTTTAATCCTGTCATACTATTGTTTAACAAAAAATTTGAAACTTGGTTGCCCTTTTAGATCCATTTTAAGGTATTTATGTGGTGCAAAATATGTGATCTGTACTTTGTTTTCAAATAGACGTGTAAACAACATACAAAATGTTTATCGTGTACATTCATAAATATAGTGATGTTATTTAGATGCTCATATAAAATTGTGTTTAAAATCTAGTTGACTTTATGAATTCCTTTTAAAAACAACTATAGTATACGGAAGCTTATTCAGGCCACGTTAGTATTTAAATTAATTTATATTGCATTAAACCGCAATAGTTATTGCGTTTTAATGCAATGTTTTGCGTTTATTCGCAATGTATTTTGGCAAAAAAATATCGCGATTAAACGCAAAATGGATTCCGTTTAAACGCAAACTTTTGCGTTTTAACGCAGAGTATTGCGTTTAATCGCAAAAATATTGCGTTTCAACGCAAAAAACATTCGAGTAGCGATCATCACCTCGAAATGTTACATGACATTTCATCAATAGAAAACAATGTCCCAGAAAAGAGGGAATCGTGGATAAAAATGTATAAGGAAATTTGCATTCTATATTGTCAACCCGAGTTATTAAGAACTGAAAATTGTTCAAAACAAATTGATCACCATGTTCTTCTATCTGCATGAGTTCTGAAACTTCCGATGGAAACATCGCCTAGCTGAGTCTGTAGAAGACGCCTATGATTTTATGTACATGTAACTGCGTCATGTAGCAAACCACAAAATGCTATACTGTATACGCATACATAAATGTACCATATAATGGCACTATTCAATTTGTTTAAGTGTGGAAACAATTACACCATGCCAACTCTTTATTTTTGGTATTGCATCTTTTAAGTGAAATCAAAAACTGCAATACTTGTATGATAATGACATTATTGAATTTGACGCTGTACGTCATTTGCATACGTATTAGATATCAGTTTCCAAGATAGGACCGTACAGCCTATCGCACGCAATATTTTTTGTCGCCTTTGTTTATTAATGACAATGTGCGTAAATATTTCGAGTTGTTATTAACCTAAAAAATTAGGAAAATAGTGAAAAACCGAGAGTTTGAAGGACGTTTTGACATTTAAGATTGAAAATTGTAACAAAGTATTAAAGCAATATGAGCTGTATTTTTTAGAATTTTATTTTGCTGCAAAAACCCGCTTGTATGATAAGTCTGCATGTAACTTAATTTTTTATGATATTCAAAATTTTAAAAAAAAACTATTAATTTCTGTCAGAAGAAAGATTACTCTTCTAAGGAATATAAAGCAGATCAGTACGACATTAATTCAATTTTGCTTTGATTAAGGCTTCATAAAAGGTTTTTCCCATAAAAACATGGCTAACAGAAATTTAAAAACCATGATATTTTTATTATTTTAGTGGTATATATAACATTTTCGTAAAAAATAAATTCAGCATGAAAATGCAGCTCATATTGCTTTAAACGTGATCGCCAGACAATGATGACAAATCTATAGGCTTTGAAAAAATAAAGTTTCATTATAATATTATAGGTACAATGTACATGTAATTGAACTATGAGGTGCCTTTTTTAGTATTTATTGTTTCCAAGATATTACCAAATTTAAAATGAATAGGTGATATCACCTTTTCAAACAGTAAAATCGTATTTCAATAGCTAATTTCATCTATTCAAACTCAAAGACTGATATCGATACATGTAATAGTTATTGCGTTTAAACGCAATTTTTTTTAATTTTTCTGCTAAGCTGGCCTCTATGAGCTTCCGTACAACTAGATCCTTGATATATATGATATGACTTTGTCTCTAAAAGGTAATTCATATGTCAGTTACCTCAAGATCAATTGTACATTAAGAATATATAAAAACAACAAAATTCTGTCACACCCATGCGCTAATATCATTACTAGTTTCCGATTATGTACTTGTTTGCTTATTGGAATCTTGGATAACTTGCTTTATGAATGAATTCATCGATTTAAAATTTGCTTTTATAAAATTTCAATTTTAGCTAAGATAGATAGATAGATAGATAGATAGATAGATAGATAGATATATATATATATATATATATATATATATATATATATATATATATATATATATATATATATATATATATATATATATATATATATATATATATATATATATATATATATATATATATATAACCTGTGCCTTGTATTATACATGTATGTTGTAAAACATGGTATTTTAGAGTTAATTCTGAACTTTTAAAACTGAACTAAACGCCCGTTCAGGAAATCTTAACATTAAAAAACCTTAACTTGAGAGGAATTTTATGTAAAATGTATAAGTAAAGGAACGCACTGCCTTCTATATGTTTTAATTTTGGTATAAGAATTTACCAACGCAGATTAAAGTCAGCTTTATTGACCACGACAGCTAGTACAGGCAATATTATCAGGAGAGCAGATCCATCTATGACTTTATAAGGATAATCTAGGATAAGTATGTACTAGCATTCGTGGCCATAAAAATGAAACTATTTAACTGACTGTGTTGTTAAACTCTTATTCCAAATCACATGAAAGGCAGTATACAATAAAAAGACCGTGATCGGCCACCGTCTCTCTGGGTAAATCAAAGTACTGAGAGTACTGAAAGGCGGGGTCTTGAAAGTTTGAATTTGTAATAGTTCACGTTTTCCTCCATTATGTTCCAAAAATTAGGAGTTTGAATTAGTTGTTTCAATCTACATGTAGTATGCTAAAGTTCGGATTTTTGCAATTGCCTGATACTTTGTCATAATTTTGCTAAATCCCGACCGGGACTGTTCTTCATAATTGTAGAAAATTGACACAACGGTATATTATGTAAAATAAGACCCCAAGAAATTTTTTTAAAAACTACAACTAACCGGGAAAATCAAAACAACTATATTTAGGTACATTGTATATAATTTAAATCGTTATATCTATTTAGTTTGTGATCAAAGGGAAAATCTTTAAGTCGGACGGTATCTGTTATACAAGGTTTATGGAAACTCCGAAAACTCTCCAACTGTTGAATTACCGAACAAAGTTAACATTTGTATACCGATAACAAACACAGGCATCTAACGTTAGAAATATTTCTTTTTTACAATAAGATTATTCCAAGTATATGGTGGCATATCTCTGCCCCCTGTGTGCAAGTTATTTTTCTCTTAATTATGTTGACATGCAAGATAAAAATGGTGACATGCAAGATAGTTATGTCAACATGCAACATAACTATGTTGACATGCAAGAAGTCTGCAATCAAATAAGAGTTATAAAAGATCTCAAATATCGCCAACATGTGACATCCAAGATGCTAGATACGCTACCTATTGATGTCAACATGCAACTTATTTATGTTAAAATGCAACTTCTTTATGTCGACATGCAATATATTTATGTCAACATGCAATTTAGTTATGTTAACATGCAAGATAAATATGTTGACATGCAACATATTTATGTCAACATGCAACATAGTTATGTTGACATGCAACTTATGTTTCATGTCAACATATTTATCTCGCATGTAAACATTACTTTGTTGCATGTTGACATATTCATCTCGCATGTCGACATAAATAACATGCATATCGACATAAATAAGTTGCACGTTGAAATAAATAAGTTGCATGTCAGCATATTTATCTTGCATGTTAATATAAATAAGTTGCATGTCGACATAAAAAGATAGCATCTAGCATCTTGGATGTCACAGGTGGGCGATTTTTTGAGATTTTGTATAATTCATATCAGATTGCAATTTCTTGCATGTCAACATAGTTATGTTGCATGTTGACATAACTATCTTGCATGTCACCATATTTATCTTGCATGTCAACATAATTAAGAGAAAAAAACTTGCACACAGGGGGCAGAGATATGCCACCATATACTTGGAATATTCTTATTGTAAAAAAGAAATATTTCAAACGTTAGATGCCTGTGTTTGTTATCGGTATACAAATGTTAACTTTGTTCGGTAATTCAACAGTTTGAGAGTTTTCGGAGTTTCCATAAACCTTGTATAACAGATACCGTCCGACTTAAGGTGGCTCTATACACCCACAGTTTATTCCAATTTTCAATAGAAGACCACAAAACATATACTTATCAAATATTAAGATGATGATAGGGATACTATAGGTATTTTTAAAGAATTTTTAAATGTTTTTTTCCGTTTTTGTAAAATAATTTTTAAAAAGTTACCTATTAACAAATTAAGAGATTTTTTTTTGTCATATGATGGATATTTCCTTCGGACACCTAAAAGAAAATATAACACTTCTTAACATTCAAAAATGTTATTATTGCAATTTTTTTTAGTATTTCCCCAAAACGTAATTTTTCATATTGTCTTAATCTGTTGACAAATCATCTGAAAAGGCTGCTTGATGTTATAAGAAAATGTATTTTAATAAATGTCACATCAAAAAATTGAATGAAAATCAATGCAAATAAACACAAAAAATATTTTTAATTTTATTTGGTATGAAAGTTCCTCAGGTAAGAGTTATCGTTCCTAAGTCCCAAGGCCCAAACACCTTGGGGACTTTTCATTTCTGAGAAGAAGAAAATTTCCTAAACATCATGTTGGAATGATAAATACATACATATTTCATAATAGGCCTATATAAGTAGGTATATTTGCTTTAATGCAAAACTAAGTCAAATAAATAAAGGGGAAAATTAACTAATAGGATTTATGTATCCCAACCTGAGAGAAATTCAAAGCCACCCTCCCATCCCCCTTAAGGTGATAAGGAACACCTGTCGATATTAATGTGGATTAAAGTATATTATAATTGATATACTTTCACCGGTTTAGAATTTTCTTTCACAAAATTCAACCGAAAAATACGTTTTAGAAAATTTTGAAAAGTTAAAATATTTATTGTCCTCAACGGGATTCGAACTTATGACCTACAGGTTAGTAGTGAACCCACTTAACCCACTGCGCCACGCTGTTAGATGAATATGATGGGAAAGAAAGTACATGTATTCAAAAAATTATACTTGATTTTATTGTTTATTTCGATAAATAATACGACACAACGTGAAGGTGTCACATACCGCATTATTGTAAGTAATGAATTTTCCAATTATCAAGTTAAATCTATTCAGATAACAATTTTTTCAAAAGAGCGGTCCCCACACTATTCGCCTCAGTTTAAATTAGCTAGTACCGGAAATGCATGCTTCCAGATTAACTTTTTTGCGTACTGCGTCATCAAAAAGTGGTGTATAGAGCCACCTTAAAGATTTTCCCTTTGACCACAAACTAAATAGAAATAACGATTTAAATTACATACCTAAATATAGTTGTTTTGATTTTCCCGGTTAGTTGTAGTTTTTAAAAAATTTTCTTGGGGTCTTATTTTACATAATATACCGTTGTGTCAATTTTCTACAATTATGAAGAACTGTCCCGGTCGGGATTAAGCAAAATTATGACAAAGTATCAGGCAATTGCAAAAATCCGAACTTTAGCATACTACATGTAGATTGAAACAACTAATTCAAACTTCTAATTTTTGGAACATAATGGAGGAAAACGTGAACAATTACAAATTCAAACTTTCAAGACCCCGCCTTTCAGTACTCTCAGTACTTTGATTTACCCAGAGAGACTGTGGCCGATCACGGTCTTTTTATTGTATACTGCCTTTCATGTGATTTGGAATAAGAGTTTAACAACACAGTCAGTTAAATAGTTTCATTTTTATGGCCACGAATGCTAGTACATACTTATCCTAGTTTATCCTTATAACTGAAGTCATAGATGGATCTGCTCTCCTGATAATATTGCCTGTACTAGCTGTCGTGGTCAATAAAGCTGACTTTAATCTGCGTTGGTAAATTCTTATACCAAAATTAAAACATATAGAAGGCAGTGCTTTCCTTTACTTATACATTTTATATAAAATTCCTCTCAAGTTAAGGTTTTTTAATGTTAAGATTTCCTGCATGGGTGTTTAGTTCAGTTTTAAAAGTTCAGAATTAACTCTAAAATACCATGTTTTACAACAGACATGTATAATACAAGGCACAAAGTAATATAAAATTAATTCTAGATTCTAACAACAAAGTCTTCTATACATTCAATTCAACAAGTTTTTCAAAATCCTAAGCTTTGCAATTGATATTTAATGTCAAGTTTCAGAAATAATTAATAAAACTAATAAATTAGAGTGTATCCACAACTCCCTAAAAAGCTCCCATTAAAACATGCGCGCGCATCAGGTAGCCACGTTTTATCTGGCGGCCGCCAAATAATTATGTGGCGGCCGCCAAATAATTATGTGGCGGCCGCCAGATTATTATCTGGCGGCCGCCAGATTAAATATTTTTTCTACGTGGCACCAACGGGCTTCCGTACAAAATTACCTAAAACAAACATTTTTAAAAAATCAGACCCTCTGAGAAGGTTGCTAACTTCGTCCATCTAGAATCAACGGAAGTAAGGGTTTATCGCAAGGAAGATAACTCGTAACATTATTATTTTTTTTTCTCTTTTATGTCTTCCATTGTAATACACTTAGTATGAGTGCCTTTTTTTTAAATTTTCCAGTACCCAAGATGATAAAAAAGTTTTCATGTCTTCGCGGCTTGATTAGAAATCATACTTCTAATGAATAGTACTTTTTAACGAATTTATCATGCAATTGCTCTGTTTTAGAGAGCAGTTATTTTCCTTGCGATAAACCCTCACTTCCGTTGATTCTAGATAGATGGTTCAAAACTTGCAACTTGTCGGTGAAAATTGTCCTAATTTACCCATAAAATGTATTTACACGGGCATAGCATGCAGATATTCAGTGAAGGGAATCACCGGGCTACGAAATAAAGTCACCGTTTTTACAGGTAGATGTATTTTGATAGTACATTTCAACAAATATTCATCAGTGTTCATCGGCAGTGCCTCTCGGCTGGCAGACGAAGTTAGCAACCTTCTTGTATTATATATGAGCCGGTCCTATAATATCGCGGCGGTTAAATCATTTTGTCGAAAAATCTATCATCACAGAAATATTTCTAAAACTAATGTTCTTGTGAGATTTCTCTTAAGCGTGCCTCTGTTTTCTAAGTCTAAAAATATCCCGACGTCAATGTCAATTTCAGCGCGTGCTACTTTTCGTAAACAGATTGAGAAATACCGCGATACCATAGAACCCGCGATATGATAGGAAACAACTATATGTAGAGGCTCTGAAAAAATGTTTGTTTTATGTAATTTTATGCAATGAATGTACAAATTAGATTAGAAATATGTCCTAATAAGATAATTTAATAAAAATAAATCATTATGAATAAAGTCCCGAGGGTCTATATACTTGTGGTTGGAAGTGGGGGGGGGGGGGGGGGGGGGTCGATCAGCTGTGAGCGTAGCTCGACCCCTGGCGAGAGAAAGAAATAGAATTTTTCAGAACGGGGTAACAAAGAACGCGGTTTGACTACATATGTATCATGGCGAAAAGTTTAGGAGGGGTTAATCATTTATCGCGGGCAGATATTCATACATTGGATTGGACATCTTTAGTTAATACAAAAAGTTAAAAATAAAATGGAGCAATTTAATGTGATTTGAGTTTTGATTGAAAGATTTTTTTTTTCCACAACGGGGTGCCCAGGAACGCGGTTTGACTAATTTACATTAAGCGAAAGATATTACAACTTTTGTTTTTAAAAACAATGCAAATTTTAATTTTATTAAAATATGCATACAAGAGCGTTTTTTTTAAAAATGTCATTCATTTTTATACCACGACAGATTGGTAGTAAACCTTAGACATCATTTGTAAAGAAGGAACAGGTTATGTTTAAGTCTATATGAATAAAAAATGTAAAGTTAAAAGAGAAAGGGGGGGGGGTGTCTTTTCAGTCTTATCAGACTTTTATCTAACATTCTTATTTGGGACAGTGATAAAAACTTTAGAATACAATCTAGAGATATGACGTCCTAAATACCCACTCACTGGTTTAAAAAAATCATTGTTATCATTTTCTACTCATGATCAGCTGTTACAAAAAGAATAAAGGTCATGTACATGTATATATCATCCGATACAGTTTAAAGGTCAGGGGCGTGCAAGGCGTTGTAATTCCCCCACTTGGAGCAATAAAGACGAACGATTTTCAGTTCAGTATTGTTTATTATATGTCATGGTGTTAGTCAAACATATGCTTTCATTCTGTCAACACGACAGATATGGGTTTCCAAATTAAGCTGCACAGCATTTTATGCAAAAAACTTGATCGTTTACTGTTCTAAATCGCAAATGATAGGTATAAATGGGTCTTGACTCCATCCTAAAAGTACTTTTATTTAAAGGATAAGTTTTTATTCATTTTTATTAATGATTTATCAAAATGGAGTCTAGACATAGAATGGGTCATAATCCATGGATTTCACCAAAAACATTTTACTTTTATTAAGTTATTTTAATAATTCTCAAACAATCAAAATTATTCACTGTTCCTGTAGTGAATCAGAGTAGCTCAGTGAGATAGGCGGAGGCTTATAGACTAGACTTATCGTATTAGAGGGTGTTCGAATATTAGTCTTCGTTTTATTTTTAATTTCTGTGGTAAATCATTTTGTTTTTAAATTCATACGATTTTTTGGAAAAAAAGATTTAACACCCTCTAGATAATGATAAAAAAATACGTAATGTATATGTTCTTTACACACAATGTCGCATAAAAATAGCGCTAGCATAGATGTGAGATCATGATATTAATGTTAAGAAAACATACTGATAAAACAAACGTGATAAGTACCAAATATAAATGCATACTGGCACTGTACCAGTTATCGGCTAAAATTTAACGTTTTCTTTTCGTAATTCTTTATTTCTTGATATTTTTGGATAAAACTTGACATAGTTTAAAAAGTGAACTCCTTATTTATCAATCTGTTAGTTTATATCATTATTTAGAACCCAAAACATTTTGTTTTGTGCTTTTAAGCACGCCCCGAATTTGCCGAGTTTTAACGATTTACTGTACCAGTTATCGGCTTCGTGATAATAACATAGTAAAAATCCGTGTTCATGTTGAAAGTGCAAAGATGTAAAATAAATATAAAATATGTAAACAGTTCCTAACGTTTAATACATTCGTTTTAGGTTTAAAACTGAAATTTTTACTCCAACGTTCAAAATGTAAACAAACGCTTTGTTTACATAACGAAGAATTTCAAGCTCTGTAACTCGCTTATAACTCAACAAATGACACTCAAACTTCGGTTGCCTATTAAAAATGCCTTTCTGAAGCATTGTAAATATTAAAATCGGAAAAATAATTTTTGACCAAAATCGTGACCATGCCCCTATAAGGCCAGACTTACGTCCTTGACAACGAGCTTCTGCACATGCGCATACAGATAGATAGATATAAACTTGTCAATTGTGTTTGCGTGAGAGAGAGAGAGAGAGAGAGAGAGAGAGAGAGAGAGAGAGAGAGAGAGCCGCAAAGTATTAAGACATATTGGTTACATTTAATTCAGTACATTGTTGTTAAAAATTCATCCTGTTAAGTGACAAAATATCACAGCAAAACTTGCTGAAATGTTTTATTTGAAGGATATATTAGATGAATCATATAGGATATGTTCAGTTGAAATTATTAACTTAACAGAACTATTTTGTTATTGATATCTACGGTGATTTCACCATGCTTCGATCACCCTTGGAATTTTTCTTTTGATCATGCGTCAATTATGTACGAAAGACGAATAGGGCCACTTAAAAAAATATTTTTATCTCGTAATTACGAGAAAAGATCTCGTTATTACGAGTTAATTATCTCGTTATTACGAGAAAAGATCTCGTTATTACGAGATAATTTTCTCGTTATTACGAGAAAAGATCTCGTAATTACGAGAAAAGATTTCGTTATTACGAGAAAAGATCTCGTTATTACGAGATAATTTTCTCGTTATTACGAGAAAAGATCTCGTTATTACGAGTTAATTATCTCGTAATTACGAGAAAAGATCTATTTAAAATGACACGAATCATTATTCTATTCTTTTTATGTAAAGTGTATGAACTACTTGATATACACATACTTAGTATAATCATCGTTTTAAAGTGTACGCATAATTTGATATAAAATCGGACCAAGCAGTTTTAAAGAAATTTCAGAAGAAGTAGCAAAGCAGATTGATTAGTAAATTAATTGAACTATTTATCAATAATTAAGAAGGATACGTGTAATTTGTTTTCAGGCTTCAATATGTTATTATACAGCTGTTATACAAAATCCATTATTTTCAATATACATGTAGGTTGTGTATGAACATATAAAACACAAATTTGGGTAAATCCTGCATATACATATCCATGACTGAAACTATATAGTCACTAAAGATATCTGTAACTAATTGAATTGTGTTTTTACGACTATAGGACTACCTGGTATTTACTTCGGAGTGGGATTAAATTATATATAAGTTGAATAGTAAAACTACATGAAGTTCTTTCCTTTTATTCAGATAGGATAAAAAGTCAAATCCAATCATTATGATCTGTAGAAATTAATGAATAATGATCGTTGTTATTTTAATAAATTAATCAAAATTGAATCAATGTTTCTGGAATGAAAAAAATAGACTGAAAGGGCGATCCAGTCGAATTCTTTTCAGAAACGCACCATTTTATGTAGATCTTTTATAGTAATAACGATATCTTTTCTCGTAATAACGAGAAAAGTAACTCGTTATAACGAGATCTTTTCTCGTAATTACGAGAAAATTATGTCGTAATAACGAGATATTTTCTCGTAATAACGAGATCTTTTCTCGTTATTTCAAGATCTTTTCTCGTAATAACGAAATAGTTAACTCGTAATAACGAGATCTTTTCTCGTAATAACGAGAAAATTATCTCGTAATAACGAGATCTTTTCTCGTAATAACGAGATAATTAACTTGTAGTAACGAGATCTTTTCTCGTTATTACGAGTTCTTTTCTCGTAATTACGAGATAATTAACTCATAATAACGAAATCTTTTCTCGTAATTTCGAGAAAAAAATATTTTTTTATGTGGCCCTTTTCGTCTTTCGTAATTATGGCCCAAGTCTAAATATTTTTTATTTAATTTTCTGGTTTTCTCTTGCTTAATCATTGAAAGAAAATCAGTGAATTTGTTAAAACATAAAACATATAGCGAATTAATGCAGTAATGACATATTTAACATTATTAAGCAAGCATCGGACAACCATACAGTCTTATTTCACGGAAAAAAATACCAAGAGGTTCGGATAAATATATTTATTACTCTCATATTTAGATTTGTGTCAATGTAAAATGTGGAGCAAAAATGACCAAGGAAATAATTGATAAATTCAAAGGCTAATTTTTTTTTACACAATTTGTTTCAGAAGTTAGGTTTTTTTTTTCGAATTATTTAAATGAAAGAGTACATTTTCACTTGGTTCTTTTAAATGCCGAACATTCAAATAACCTTCGTGTAAAATGTGTGTAACCAAATTTTTAATGATGGCGTATTTTTCGATGCCTATACTGCTATTTCTTTGACAATGTGATAGTCAAATTCTTGAAAATTAAAGTTCATCAATTCTGATTCGGGAATAAATAAAACAAACCATAAGAGCATGCACGTTTATTTAATTTGTAAATATTTATCCGAAGTTATCCGATCCAAGGTAAAGATGTATGTGTCCGATATATGGTAAACTCAATATAAACTACCCAACTACACTTACATGTGTATTTAGTATATTGAACGAGGCTTCATTAAAATTTCAAGTTAATATAGAGTAGGTATATGTAACCTACGAAATAAAATCTATTTAATCTGAAGTCAGTGTTTTGCATCGGTTGTATGATAAATACATTATCTAATATTTAAAAGAAATTAAGGACTTTTGACGACTCTAAGACACAGTTAGAGCTTTTATCATATTTTAGTATTAATTTACATTTTAACAATACTGAAGATACTTTTGTGATTAACCTAAGTTTAACTACCTAAGCATAGCACCTTTTACTCACCAAAAATGAAATAAAAAAGAGGAAAAAATAAAGTCAACAATCACTTATAGAGTTTTAAATTTCAAAATATCGCGCTCACACATATTTTGTGTGGAAAAAATGATATGCTTGAAATGCTACACATTTCTTATACAAATACACCTTTGCTCTACATGTGCATCGTGTATGTATATTTTCTGCATTATAAATTGCCAAATCTACTAAATTATATGAAACGTAAATCAAATTATTGAATAAAAATAATCGAATGAAAACTATGTATCGATTGTCTAAATACACTGTATGTCGTTTTAACATATTTAAACGGCAAGTGCAAATATAAAGAATGTGCATAAAACACATCTTCGCTAGCCAAGGGTTTTCGGTTCACTTTGCTCCCCATAAACCCTTGGCGGATTTCATTACGAAAACTTGGTGATGTGGTGGCGCTATCTAGCGAGCAACTTGAGTTGATGAAATCCGCCAAGGGTTTATGGGGAGCAAAGTGGACCGAAAACTCTTGGCTAGCGAAGATGATAAAACATGGTAAGAAAATTTCTATTCGACAATTGGTACCATCTATCAAAACTCTCATTTCTTAAATTCATATAAAATTAATAAAATTTACATGACAAATTATACAATTTAACATTACGGTCAGCACTGATATTCTCAGCAACAGAATTAGCAATCATTTCATGTTTACGCCATAAGTTACGACTACCCTTGGTTAGGCGTAAATTTTTGGCTTAACTTAGGCCGGGTGCAAAATTACAGCTTTTAGTGAATCGGACCTTATATATAGTCCAAATATCTTACTTAAGTCCGGACTTACGCCAGGCGTAATATTACGCCGGGCGTACGCCTTTTAGTGAAACGGGCCCCAGGTTTTTAAATTTTTAAAAATTCGGACACAGTTATATGAAAATAAAAAAAAAATTGGTTCAACATTTTAGCATTGTGGCCGAATTGTGTAAAGTGTGTATTCCTGCGCTTATTTAGTTTGTGGTTTATACTAATCAACTTTTAAAGAATCGGATTAACATTTGTAATCTGAAAATGTGTTTAAAAAATATTACTATTAAACATTTTATAAGTTTAACCATTTTTACATTCATCGTAAATTGTATATTAATTAAAACTATTCAAGAAATTAAATTTTTAATATTTATATCTTTATTTTGTTTTAATTTAAGGATGTCATCTGAACATAATTTCACGTGTTTTGCGATAGCATGTGTGGACATTATAAAACTGCCACTCATAGATATTTTGACTGATTGTATTAAGCCTAAAGAGCTTTGCAACGAAATAAAAAAATCATCCTCGTTAAGTACTGGGAAAAATAAACTTCTCCCAGACCAATTAAAAAAGTGTTCCGTTCTTCCACCCGGCCAGCCTATCTACAAGGAGTTTGATGTTTCTTTGCTATACACTCTTATTAGAAATCTATGCTCTTCATTTAAACCAACACAAGGATGGGGAACAGAGCCAAAAACCACGGATATGAAGGATGGGGATGACATCGAACGTCTCAGGTTGTTTAGAAACAACTACTATGGACATGCCGACTCGACAAAACTGGCTGACGGCGATTTTGAAAATCTGTGGAAAGAATTAAAATCTGTGATCAAAAGACTTCAAACGAAAACATGGAGCAAAACTAATTATGAAGAAGAGTTGAAAAAAGTAGAAAATCAAAGATTTACAAGTAGAGATTTGGAAATGTACAAGTCCTATCTGGAAGTCACACTCCGGTTGTGGAAACAAGCCGAAGGAAAAGGTATATAAGCTTCAAAAACAAGAAACCAACGGGCCACATCGCTCACCTGATCGACAATATATACAAGCTTTTTTATGAATGTTGGCATTTCTGGCACAGTTGTTCTTTAAAAGAAAATTTTTAAACATTTTTTTCATGTAATTCTATTGTAAACTTTGAACCCCGCATTGGGCCTCAGCTTTTGTCCGGGGGCCACGATTTTTACAATTTAGAATCTTCGCTACTTCACTATATATACAAGCTTCTGTGTAAATAATGGCATTTCTGGTGTAGTGGTTCTTAAGAAGAGGAGTTTTAAAAACACATACCCTATACTCACTCTTTTGCGATTATCTCCCGCTTAAAAAGGGGTTCGCCCATTAATTTAGTAATTTAAAATTTGCTTTCCATAAGGATGCTTTGTATCATGCTTGGTTAAATTTGGCCCAGTGGTTTTAGAGAAGAAGTCAAAATGTGAAAAGTTTACAGACGGACGGACGGACCTCCGGTTCAGGTGAGCTAATAAAAACTAAACATATTTACTTTAACAATCAAGAATATGATTTTAAAATGTTTTTGTTCATTCTAAAACATATGTTTTGTATTACAGATGATCCAGAAGTTTCCTTAAGAGGTTCAAATGAAGTACTATGTGGAAACAAAGCGCGTTTTGAGTTGGAAGTGAAACACGCAGATCCCACCGATTATAAAGTCACATGGTATAAATCGAAAGGAAAATCCAAAGAACAAATTGAAACAAGAGATGAGAAATATATTGGTAGTTCCGACGAACAGCTTATTATTAACGTCGTGTGTATAGAGGACGAAGGATATTACGAAGCTGATCTCTCAAGAGAATCAAACGGGAACACATTAATAGTCAGCAATAAAATTCATCTAATTCCTAAAGGAGGTAATCGTTTTAAGTCGCCGAGCTAGAGGATTAAATAAATGTTTAAAATCAAAACAAATTTTCGTCGGAGAAAACTTTTTACCTATTTTACACTTATCTAGTACTACTACAGGACCGTCAAACGTTCTGTTTTGGTCCAGTAAAAATAATCCTTCCTTACTGTAAAATAATTAAGTTCTCCCAATGTCAAACAGTTCACTTTTTAAAAAAATGGAAGGGTGAAGCTCTGAACATGATGTAATATATTTGAATTTCAGTTTCCGAGATTCCTTCGACTATTAACCCATTCCTCCTTTCATAAAATGATGTTTGCCAACATCAAATGACAAATGTGGGGGTAACAATCAGAACAGTTCAGATTAGGTTTTAGACATGCAAACATGAGACTCCCTGAAAAGTCAAGTCATGTGAGCCTCGTGGTTTTTTTTTAAAACAGTGGCCTTCGGACTATAATAATATCAAAAGAGGGGTGAAGAACTCTACAAAATTAAGAGGGGTGAAGAATTCTACAAAATTAAAATAAGTTGAAAATCCTTTACACGAAAGTACATGTACATTAGCTGAATTAGTTTGTTTCTTGTACATACATAAGCATATGTCTTCTAATAACAAGTGTTGCTACAATAAGAATTAAAATATTCAAAAAAGTGTGAACTTTTACTTAGTAGAGAAATGGGGTCTATAGGCCTCATATTATCAAATAAAATTAATAATTATAAAAAGTAAAACGAAATAAATATAATACAATTTGCATATCTAAATTTCAGAAAAGCCACATTATGAAGAATGCAAGGTAACAACAGGAAGGGAAGGAATTACTATTCATTATAATTATAGAGTTCCAGAGAAGTTACCAAAAGTGCAAGAGATAAAGTGGACAAAAAATGGAGCTCAACTGGATTGCGGAGGAGATAAATATAAAGGTGGAGGTTTAAATGACAAGAGTTTCACAATTACTTCACCAGCTGAAGACGACAGAGGTACCTACTCATGTACAGTGAGAAATCCAGTGGGATCGGAGACAAAGAATTTTGAATTCGGTAAATAATACTAATGTTCAATGAGATTTTAACCAACAAACCTCCGTATACAAAACATTTCAAAAACCTTTTAAGTAAAACATTAAATAGCTTTTACTAATGGTATGGAATTTCCAAGAGGTATTCTTTGATAAAAATGTACAAACATTAAATAGTTAAAGCTGCTTGGTCCGATTTTATGTCAAATTTTGTATTTGACATACATGATTGTTATGCTACATGTAAGTGAGCAATGATAGTTATGCTACATGTAAGTATGTGTATAATAATGGACATTGCAGTAGATTTACGGTCAATTAAGCCAAATTTCAATGAAAAAGATATATACAAATTTGTTAACAAAACAAACGACATAAAAAGGGTAACGCATTATTTCGCCTCATGTTAAAATTTGCCCCTTACGTCGAGACCGGTATGGTTGTATTACGACTCTGATATAGCTATACATAAAGGTCATAATGTTCCGGAAAATAAAAATTAACCTCTGTACATTTTTTTCGCTAATATTTATGAAGTTTGTTTTGTTTACAATCAATGCATAATAGGCGGGGTGAATAAACTCAATCATTCGGGGGACGAAACCAAACGGTGTCCTTTTTAACCGGGTTTTCCAACGGAAAAATCCGGTTATTAAAATGGTGAAAATGGCGGGCGGGCGGGCGGCTGCCAAAAGGGTACCCTCATTGTACGGATAACTCCTCCTACAGTTTTCTTTTGCAGATTAATTGTACATATATCATAGGTGTGCATATTGCTAGGATTTTGATTTCCGATAATTTATATTAAAAAAATACCAGCTTTTGAACTTGGTCATTTTTTGGCAAAATATTGCATATAGGGTACCCTCATTGTACCGATAACTCCTCCTACAGTTTTCAAGATAGGAAGTTGTTCTTTTGCAGATCAAGTGTACATACAATGTATATCATAGGTGTGCATATTGCTAGGGTTTTGATTTCTGATAATTCATCGAAAAAATACCAGCTTTTGAACTTAGTCATTTTTTGTCATTTTTTGGCAAAATATTGCATATAGGGTACCCTCATTGTACGGATAACTCCTCCTACAGTTCTCAAGATAGGAAGTTGTTCTTTTGCAGATCAATTGTACATATATCAGAGGTGTGCATATTGCTAGGATTATGATTATCGATAATTTATGAAAAAAATACCAGCTTTTGAACTTAGTCATTTTTTGGCAAAATGTTGCATATACATGTAGGGTACTCCATTTCACTGGATAAGGGTTGACATGGATTATGGATACAGTTTACATAAAAGAAAAACCCGGTTTGCTGTCACATTGACAGCTTTTCACTTGTTTCCATTTCTCTTAGCATGGCACACAGATCTCATAGTATTACATTGAAATCTCATAGCATATCACTTTTAAAAAAGTGCATATCGTTGCATAAAATATAAATGTTATCATGTATTAAATGACTTAAATCCTTTCATAAAAATATTTTCTTTAAACACTTTTTGTCTAAAGCTGAAGAAAAAACAACATATTTTGATGGTTTAAACTGACCCCCCCCCCCAAACCCCAAACCCCAAACAAATTGGATAGAAAAATGATATATTTATTTTTCATTTCAAAGAGAGGAAAGTTTTACTTTAAATGATTTTGCAGACGTTCCAAAAGCAACTATTCCAACAATACTAACAGTTTGTTATGGATCCGAAACAATATTTAACCCCGAAGTTGTATCTTGCCCACTGCCTGACGGAGTGCGGTGGCAGAAAAGCAAATTTGATGAAAACGAAAGATTTGAATGCATCGACATCAACGAAGCAAAGTATTTTGGAAGTTGCCTTGATCCCGAGTCTCCTAAACTTGTTATAACGAAATCAACATTTGAAGATATGCCTTATTATCGTCTTCTTATTTGGAATAAAATTGGAGAGCGTTACAGTAATACTACACATTTGAACGTCACAGGAAGTATGGCTTTTGCAGTGTCAATTATTACTATTTTCAAGATATATTCAACAACTACTGCAGTATTGTATATCTTTCATCTACATGTAATTGCAAAAACTAATCATGTTTTGTTGTAGGAGCTCCTCTTGTTTCGACAGGTCACGAAATCAAAGACATTGTAAAACCTTGGTCGTTAAGATTAATTGGCAAAGTGATTGTATATGATCAATCTCCTACAATAGACACTTTTTACTGGACTAAAGATGGGAAGAAAATAAAAAATTTAGAAGGAGGAGATAAATATTCCGAAGGAAGCACTGAAGATCCATCACTCTTCATCCAAAATGTCAATCCTCACGATGTTGGCACTTACCGACTCACTGCCATCAACGCCGTGGGATCAAACGAGAGCAACATTGTTCTAGGTAAATAAACACGAATCCGTTGTTTCATGAAATGTTTTGAGCGCTCCAGAGCCGAAAGCTCAAAGAACTAATGGATTTGCCTCTTTCGTATGTGTGCGTTTTGCGCGTTTTGGATTGATGGCCAAATCTCAACAAAAGCTTTGCCATTTTTTGACTTTGTAGAAGGTACAGTTTCTTTTAATATTTGCCCTAAAATTCAAAAGTGGTTTAAATCTCATAAAAATACACATATGCTATCTTGAACATGTATGTGTATAAAATACCAAGTTATACACTTTTGTCTTGATTCAAAAAATAATTATGACTTTAACACTTTGGCAAATTTCTACGATTAATTCAAAAATGATGAAAAATGGCACATTTTCTCATAGTTTTTGAAGAGGAAAATGTGTCCGCAGCCGTCGCCCACAACAAAATTAATATATTCTATGTGTCATAACATGATAAAGTTATAATGTGAGTTTCATCGTGGGCGACAGCTGCGGACATAGTTTTCTATTCAAAAAACTACTGAGGAATTGGTGTCTTCTGCTCAGTTTTATGAAAATTACGAAAAAATGCACTGTTTGTGACGTCACAATTACCCTTGTGAAAGTCTTATCAGTAAACTATTTATAGATTCTTAGTTTATGAATATCATTGTGTAGATAAATGTTACATTTCCATTTTTTGTGATATTTTTAAAAATTACTCTGAAACAGGGCAAAATATGACTGAAACTGTACTTAGTTCTTTATATTCTAAGGGCTTTTAAAATTACTTAATTGAAGACGTGTCCTTCATGAAAACTATATAGCTAAGAAAATAACAAAAAGAAGTAATTGTTAAGAGATCGTTTTCCTCAGCACTACTAAACTAACAATTAAATATTTTCGGAACGATGATATGTTTCATATTAAAAGTTTTTAAGGTGCTACCGCAGTAAAAAAGGTTGCTTTTCAAACATGACCCCCACGCTGACATTTTATTATGACTTTAATATTTTGCTCACCATGTTTTATATAAAATAATACCAAATCAATTAATGCATCTTAAAACCTTACGACATGATATTAATGACAATTACTATTCTTAAAATATACAATCATCTGCAAACGATTCTGTTACATGTATAAATTTCACTTGAGCTATGAAACATTTCTGTGGTCATGGTTCTATAATTATATAGTGTGTAATTAAACAGGTGTTCCTCAAATTTTTATTAAAAGAAGTAAAAATCTGCACGACGATCAGTGTTTCACGGCGACAATCAAGTCGATCCCAGCAGCATATGATGCCTATTGGAAGGTAAAGCGCAAAGATGACGATTTGTTTTCACCAATTGATGTCAATGCTGAGGAATACAAAGGAACGTCCAGCTCTCTACCTTGTCTCGTATTAGTTGTCAAAAAGAATGAACTACTAGAAAGCCAACAATTCTGTATTGAAGTACATAATTTTGTTGGAAGCCAGATCCAAGAAATTTCAGGTAAGATTACATTATGTTTTGTGTGTGCTTGACACTAATCTATAGAATTAAATGATATGAATGATTAGTTTCTTCCTTTTTTATGCTTTTAAGAAAATTGGAAAGAACTTTGTTTTGTTTTAGATATTATATACAATGCAACTTTATGTAATATATAAGTATTAATTTTTTATATAAGCGGTAGTAAATCATTTATCAACAAAATTAAATCCTTAAAATCCAGGATAACAAACTATGCTTTCACGTATACATATTTTTGTCCCCCGCCGCAACGCGGAGCGGGGACATAGCAATGCCGGGCGTCCGTCCGTGCGTCCGCGTTTCCGTCCGTCACACTTTTTTGTAAGCGCTCTCATGCCTACAAATTTTGACGGAATTTCATTAAATTTATACCAAATGTTTATACTACTAATACTTTGGTCAAGTTCGAAAATCAGCATTGGTCGATAGTTTTGTTGGAGTTATGGGACTTTGACCACAGTAATGACTCCGTTTTATCCAAAAATTGACCTTGTAAGCGCTTTCATGCCTACAAATTTTGACGGATTTACATGAAATTTATACAAAATGTTTATATCACTAATACCTTGGTCAAGTTCGTAAATCAGCCTTGGTCGATACTATTTGTTGGAGTTATGGGACTTTGACCACAATAATTACTTTATTATTATATCAAAAATTGACCTTGACAGTGCTTTCATGCCTACAAATTTTAAGATATTCATAAAATTTATACCAAATGTTTTATGCTCACACAAAGACGAGCTGGAGGGGGCATATTGTTTTACTCCTTTCCGTCTGTAATTCAGTACAAACGTGCGTCTGTTTGTCCATCTGTATACTGTTATATCGCGCTCCGCCCCATCATCGAATATATTGCTAGTTTAATAACATCTGAAGACATCAGAGATATATGCAAGTATAATAATTGACCGGCGGGGGACCCAGGAGAATTCTATTCTTGTAGTAATTGTGAAGGAAGCGGACCAACATTTTACGGTTTGAAAGATGGTGTACCTGTACAAGTTTTACAAAGAATTTTGCTGTTCATCAGTGTATAACTGAAGAATAAAAAGAATTTTATAAAGCGCTTGAGGACTTGGAACATGCTAAGACAGTGTATAAATGTTGTCGTTTTAAAAATGGTGACAAAAGCTTCATATTCATGGTAAGGGTGGTTCAGATTTATAACGTTGAACGAATTTTTATTTTCATTTAAAACAATCAAATATACATTCAAAACTCAACACACAGCCTTCTTCTTTATCAAAATCACTATTTGCAGTTTATGGATGGGGTTTTTTTGGGGGAGGGGGTACACCTAAAATGTATGTACAGACTTTTAACAAACTTTAAATGAAACGACGATTGACATTTAGATAAATTACCTTTGAAAAATATGTTTTGAACTTTAACTGAAAGCGATCGAAAAAAGTATCCGTACATATTTTATAACATATGAAAAAAATGTCTACGAGTTATGATGACCATCTAACCATAAGGAGGGGACACTCTCTTTCATGACATCGCCTATAAAGTCTAATGTAAAAACAAATTAGAAAGAGTGGTAGAGAGGGCATGGTTTCGGCAACCTTCCGAGAAGTCGAATGCAGACTGACGTTTTTCAGAGTTATTTTAATGCTATAGCTAGTAACCGAATTGTCTACGGATTTTCCCGTTTTCCTGTTTACGACAAAGAGCGGCGGCTGTGACCGGTCAGCAGAGGATGCTAGCTCCTCCATAGCACCTGATCCAACCTCTAATTTTGTAGAGGTCCGTGTTTGCTCTGCTCCTGTTTTGAATTTTTTCTTTTGAGCTTTTGATTTTGAACACTGTTCGTTATCACCCCATTTCATTTTTGATGAATTCCTTTTTCATAACTCTGTTTTTCTTTAAGTACTCGAGCAGCAGGATAAATTCTAGTTAATTCTAATTTTGTTTAAGTTAAGTTCCCATGTTTCTATTCATTTAGATATAAAATGAGATAGATTATAACATCGCAAGAAAAGCAATGTAATCAATCATTTCAATTTTTAGCTGAGGAACATGCTGAAATCCCAGATACATCATGCAGAACAAAAGGTGAGAAAATTTTAGGGTTTCCGTCTGTGATTGTAGTTGCTCAATTTTGCTTTTTGTACATTATTTACAACACGGTATAGAAAAGGATGCTTAAAAGATATTTTCACTTTACAATTAAAGGTATCTTAAAGATATGTTCTATCCTTACATCAAACTGATACTACTCTTTTGAGAGGGGTAAGCGGCAGGTTCCATGTTGCAGCAGACTGTTGCTGTTCGAATATTTAATTAAATGGGCATGGTCACGATTTTGGTCAAATATTATTTCTCCGATTTTAATGTTTACAATGCTTCAGTAAGGCATTTCTAATAGGCAACCGAAATTTGAGTATCATTTGTTGAGTTTTAAGCGAATTACAGAGTTTACAATTCTTTACTATGTAAACAAAGCTTTCGTTAACATTTTGAATGTTGTAGTGAAAATTCCCTTTTCAGACCTAAAATGAATGTGTTAAACGTTAGAAACTGTTAATTAATGCTTAGAATAAATAATAAGAAGAGACAAATCAGATTGTAAAAAAGATTTTTTACTGGTATATTGAACCTACGTAAACAAAAACAGGGCACGAGCCTTGTTTACATGGCCAAGAGTTGTGAACCTAGCCTTGTATTTTGCTCTTAATTCTACGACTGACCGTCAAATTTAACTTGATCATTAGAAATACATTCCTAAAGAATTGTAAATAATAAAGTAAAATTGAATTTGACCAAAATCGTGACCAAGCCCCTTTAAGACTTGCAGCTAAATTGGAGTTAGTGTTTACTAATACTGAAAATAATGCAAAAAGATAAGCCTGCCTAGTACATCTTCTAGTAAGAAATATGTGGTAAAAGCAACAAATTAAGTTAAATTTATTAAAATTCTTGTTAAAAACTTTATTAAAACAAATCTATTATATACTGGATAAAAATTGTTTTGTGGTTATTTTCAACAAAATAACAGTAGAAATATTTGATTTGAGATGAATTTGATAAATGCCGTAAAGTACCTGGCCCCGCCGTCACCAACTTTCCTCAAGTCATTACTCAGCCTCAAGTCTGAGATTTTACCTCAAATTCATGCACTTTTCCTTTGAGGTTTTGAGTTGAAGACTGAGCTGAGGGATTTAAAAATTTTGGTAACGGCGGGGCCAGTACTACGTGTCATACTCACTTAAAAACTAACAATACACGTCAATTGAGATCACATCTTTATTCAATACTTTCAAAGCTATCGACCAAATATATTTTTGTATCTTGTAAAACGAAGGTAGTCCTAAATCTAGCTTTAAATTTAAATTGTTATTTTATTTACTTCTACCTTCATACAAGTTCCATGCATTTCGATTGCAGGTGTCCTTAAAACAATGTTTAGGCAAAACTTTTGAAATCTCAAGAGAAAAAATATACCCCCTTTAAAGTTCACCCATTTATTGAATATATAGTTAGACTAAAAAACTGCAGAGTTTAAAGTTTTTGAAACCTTGTGAAATATTAATGACCGTTCAATAGGAAATTTTAGATTTTTTTATACTACCAATAGATATGAATAAGCACATTTATATTGATACATAAACATAAAGTCAAGAAAAAAAGAACCTTTAATGAATATTGAACTAAGAGACATCGTTATGTAGGCTCTTTGAATATCATCAAATTAACAATCATTATGATCTTTTATTCTCGCGTTTTATAACACAACTATCAGTTTGTAAGGCAAAAGTCATTTTTTACCTCTTTTTAAAGTAGGGATATAAATCATGACTCCATGTCTGTTCAACAAATCAAACGACTGGTGTTTACCTTATAAAAACTCTAGTCTTGCTTTGAAATTAATTGACTTTTGTCCTTTGCAGGATCAGCTGCCTTCCTCACCATTTGGATAGATTCTTTTGAAATGATTTTTTGGTGCTTAAGGCATTCTTCACTTTTTCAATCTTTAGAACAAATATGAAACTTCACGTTAGTTAATTTTAAATTGTAGATGATATGTCATCCAGTATTTTCAATAAAAAAGGATTAACAATACGATTTAATAATCTCCGACTAAACCTCATTAAGAGCCTCAAAGACAGAGATACAGATGTGCATGAACTTAAAGATTCACTTGAGGGTATGTATTTTAAAATCTGTAATGGTTACTATAGTCTGTCCCAAAGTATTTATGCAGCGCATTTGGGCATTTAAATAACATACACTTACCTGTGAAAAAAGTGCAGTTGAAATCGATAAATCATATCTTTGATATCTTCGATAACTATCATTTTTCACTCGGAAAAATTCACAGGAATGAAAAGAGATTTCTTACGGAGATTTAGAATAGGAAATCTTTACATCTTTTTTCCATTCAAAAGTCACTCGGAATACTTCGCACAATTTGTCAACATTATCATCCGGGTACTCTAATCTCACTTGCAATGCAAAATCCCCATAGAGTTTTTATTTTTATCCTTGTATTGAAACCTGACAAATTAGAGTGGAATTTTTAAAGAAAAGTATCTTGAGATTTTTTCACACTATTGAATGAACATCATTTGAACCCAGCTGTATTTAAAAATAAAGAATGATTAAGGAAGATGTGCGGCATAAATATCTTGGGACAGACTATAACTGTTTACGATTTAGGTGATCGACAGAAATACTTTAATTTCTATGTTTCAAACACTAATGAACACATGGGCATTTGGTCATCCTGTAAATGAATGAATTTGTTACACCACCTACTTGGATGCGCTCTTTATTTCATTTTTCCGGGAGGGAGGAATGTCAACATGTGAAGTCAAAAACTCTACGTTAATGCCTCATGGAGAACCTAAACGACGAATTCGACCAACATTTAGAACCATTTTAACAAGACCTTGGGCTTTGAGTAAGGCGTAACTATCTATTCCTTGCGTCAAAACAAATTGAAAATGACGCGATTTCAAGCGATTATGTATCGATTGCGTAGTTCTAGCTCAAAAGCCAGACAAATCTTGTTGATTTCAAAGAGCCTTGGCTTAGTGGCTAGCAGTGAAATAGACAGGCCTATGTCACATTGCTGTTTGACACAACTACCAAAAGTCCAAGCTCTTGTAATTGACAGGCCTACGTCACTTTGCTGTTTGACACAACTACCCAAAGTTCAAGCTCTTGTTGAAATGGTTCTAACTTACCTGTACATATGAATTTGTATATTGTTGAATAAAAAGACCTAAACGATCTAATGAGGTCAACGATTAGCGATTAAAATCATTATATCAAGATATAAATGACAAAAATTGATAGTAAGTGTTTGATTTTGAATTTGTTCTTGTTTGATTGATTTACATGTATCTTTTGGTTGAATTGTAGCGATTACATCGGAGAGAAGTTTATTTCGTAATGTAAACTCAATTGAAGACTTTTTCCGTCAAATGTTAGACAAAGGGGTGTTGAATGAGCGCAACGTCATCATAGTACAGTATTTGATGAGGCAAATAGGCCGTCCAGATCTTGAAGAAATGTGCTTTGAATATGCGTCCAAGAGCAAACAAGTTTTGTGTTATCATGAGAATCCAAGGTGTCAAGGTAGTTTTATTATAAATTTGATGGATTCTAATAAATGCATAACTTGACATTGTTATAAAACGGAGAATCGATGTGTTGCATCAACAAGATATATTTTATTAATTTAAAAATTATTTCATTTTTTAAAAGGATATACTAGTTATCGTATAAACTGAAATAAAGTACCACTCTTGAATGTATGAACTTAATACGCATTTTTAAACAATAATAATAATGCCAGATTTTTCTACTAACTTGAACTAATAACAGAAAAACTACGATTTTAGAGTATGCCTTTTGAATTATGACTTTCCAAACAACTTGGTATCTCACAATTTTAGTTGCTTTTTGTGCGTCTTTGTTTAAATATAATAATGTGAGTATTTTTTTTTTATCTTACTATATGGTCAACATATATCTTATTGTATCTTAATGTCGTATCAAATTATATCTCTCCATAATTGTCAAAATCAGGAATAATTCAATATTGGAAGCAACGAAAAATAATCAAAATATCTTCAATTTTTTTAAAACTGGGAATTGCGAACTAAGCAATATCAATTTATTTTAAAATATGTATTGCAGTATAGATGTAAAAACTGATATACATTGTGTGTATTCATCATCTCGTAGTAAAATAAAAACATTGCTTGTTCTGATTTATCAAATTTTATCCATGTTTACAAATAAGTTTTTGTAGTATGTGTATAATAACTGACATTGTACTAGTTTTCCCAGTCAATTAAGCCATATTTTAATAATAATTTGTTTACAAGACAAACTTTACATTAAAAGGGTACCGCGTTATTACGCTCCTTAAGGTCAAGATTTAGTAAATGAAAGGTGCCTACAAGTTTATGAAATTCAAGATATAAATTCTTTTAATAATGCTTCATAACAATATCTTTGTTTCATATGGTGTACCGAGTCTTAAATCTTTGATAAACACAATGAAAAATCATGTTTTGAACAACCATTTTCTATGAAGTATGAAGGATAAAAGTTCAAAATCTCGGAGTTTTTTCCATTTTTTACTGTTGAAATATATCTAGAATGCCTACAGTCTCTCCAAAAACGGAAATAAACAAGCTCTTGACATCCTCTTTAAAATGATAATTGAATATAGGTACCGGGATTACTTTTCCCATGTCTAAATATAGAATGTCAAAATTGTGTTTTATTTTCTACATGGTTCCATTTAAAGCGGTAAAGTACGGGAAAAGATTCATCAAGTCAATTATGACGTCATAATGGTTCTAGCATCAAAAAGACACTCTGGTTTCATTTTCTAGGTCTTGACCTTTTATAATAAAGATTCGTCCCCAGCGTCAAGCCAGGCGGGTATAATTGTATTACGACTTTGATATGCGCGCTATAAATAAACTGAAATTTTTAAAAATGTTAAAGCTAATCACGAAAAAACCTGAGAACCTTTTTTCCGACCAATATTATTAGTTCACAATTAATGAATAAAGTGCGGGTTGAATAAACTCAATTCAACGGGAGACGCAACCAAACAATTATCTTTTCTAAACATTTCCATGATGTATTTTTGTGTTCCCATACATAAATTAGTTATATTTTCTTTGAATAATTTTATCTTTGAAAGGAAATCTATTCTGATTGTGTAAACAGGTGAAACAGGTCGAGACCACTATATTTTGTGACGTCGGCATAAATTTGCATACTAAATTAGGCACCTGTTTACTTTTATCGACAAACCAATCAGGTGAATGAGTTGCAACGTATTGTGGGCTACTACAAGTTTCAGTGTATACAAAGCGTATTGAAAATATATACCATTTTGAATTGTCCTTTGGAAACTCATTTTGAATGATTTTTCAGAATTTATGAAAGTAATATGGACAATTATGTCTGAACTTCAATTTCTATGCTCACATTTAAAAAATATTGCATATGAGGACTTATATCAACCTATTTAATTACCCCATTGTCAATGTTCAAAAGAGAGGTACGTCCTATTGAATTAAAAGCAATGAGTACTGGTTTTTTTTCACGTGATACCCCATATTTGGGACAACATTAGTAGAACCACGCGTTGATATTTTCTTCAGGGACATTCATCAGAATGCTTAACGGACAAAATACTTTATGCTGCATATAGCTTGTGCTTCTGCGTTTGTATATTTGTGCATTTCTACTACCGTGGCTACTAGTATTCACGTATGTAAAATAATGTACAGTTACCTGTATTTATTTCTAGTGCACAATGATAAAGTCACCAATACACAAATGTGATGTTTTTTTCTTATCAAAATAAGTTTGTACTTGTATGCGTATGTTTGTCAGTCGTTTGATACTGATCATTTTTGAAGCAACAATCAATCAACTAAAACAACAGTATTTTTTAATGTGAGCATGGAACAAAGTTAATGGTACGTAATCTTTAATTTTTTACCTTCTAAAGTAAAAATCAAGATGTACAAACATTCCGGCAAGCAATTAAATATTGTGTATAAAACAGACAAATACCACGTGCGTTTGTTGAATCGTAAACACGTTGTAGACCGTCATGCATTGCAACTCATTCACTGGATTGGAGAATCTGTTTGCCAAAAATACTGTCACGTGTTAAATAATGCTATCCATATAAGGTAGTGTACCCGACCTGTGAAAGTTTATACTTTTTAAAATGGTTAGTTTTTATTAAGATAACTTGATACTGTTTAAGCAAAACAATCGGACCGAGGACCTTTATATCTTATGAGGTCTACGCCACACGAGTAAATGTATCTATTTTTTATCATTCTTTAACAGGTCGGGCACTACCTTATACAGCTGTTTAAGTAGGGTAAAATGACAATGACCTACATTGCTGCAAAATTAAAATGTTACCATATCTTGTTAATGTATTGTCTGTTTGACTGAGTACAATTTCCATGCATTGCTGCATACTGCGTATGAAAAGGCCTCTTCCTAAATGTTTATCAAAACAAACTGGCAGTTTAAAATTTGATCAGAGTGGGACATTACAAAATATTTACTCTTTATTTTTCACCTGAAAAAGAATTGATGTATATATATATATATACTTATATAATTATGACAAACGTTTCCACATGTAACAGGTATTTTTATATTTGATAAGTTGTATTTAGAACAAGATTCACAAAATCAATTAAATAAATCCAAATAACATAACACTTATTTATGCTTATTTTTTTTTTTTTATACATATTTATATATTCTCATTAGAGCAACAGAAGTCATGTTGTCACGACATAAATGTATATTATGTTTGTAGACGAACCTAGGGTGTTATTGCACGTAAACGACGACATAGAACACTTTACTACTATGGAATCCCTTCTACAGACAGTTGCCAGCATCGTGGATTGTACGCTAGATGATATCAAAATTGTTAGATTGCAGCCAGATCAAAGTTTCATCATCATTATTACCATGAGGGCAGAGTTTATAAGTATCCTGAAAGATACAGATCCACATTATCTCAGAAAATTGTTACAATTTAATGTGGACTGGATACAAATTGAAAAATGTGTTGTAAAGATTGTCTCTGGTAAGTACTTTTGTCATGTACTTTTTATTAGGATAGTCAATGTTTCCTTATTTAAAACATTTAACATAACAACATTATCAAAAAGTATATTATCATTAGGTTTGCCTTCAATAAAATTATTAAAAATTTTAAAGATCATACTTTACCTTCTTTCTTATAACTGTATACACCAGAAAGCTAATTTAAGCTAATATGATCTGCACAGGACTACATTTTGGAAGAACAAAAGTATTTAAAAAGTATTTTGTAGGTACTGATTTGAAAATAAAGATTAGAGTAACAAATTCAGATCATGTAATTAGACAATATAAAAAATAAGATGCAACTACTTATGTTAAAATAAAATTCGGGTATAAAGATATCAATGTTTTAACTATGACCTCTATATTATGTAAAAACCCTTCTTTATTAGCCAACTGTTCTTTATCTTAAATACAGAACGATCTAAATATAAATTAATGCAACAATCAACAAAACAGATTTAATTTCAATTTCATTTTTTGCAAAATCGATATGCAAATAATATTCAAATCTATTTGAATACACGTTACAAGAAAAGGAATAGGGATCCTTCTTGGACATCTCAATAATACTCCCCAAGAGAATGTAAAACCTTTTGTTTTACATTCAGGAACACATGCACTTAATTCCACTGACAGTTATTTAGGTCCAATCGAAAACGAAAACTGACAGCTATTAAAATCTGATGCAGTGTTAGTTAATTCCATCATTAATTAATATGTCGGTTTTCCGGGCAATACCTTTTGCGTCGTCATCAAAATTATCCGAATTTACCGAAGATAGGGGCCGTTTTCTGCACTTCAGAGATCCTTGCGATGATGAAGACGGTTCCAGCGACTCCTGGGTTGTTGAGAACGGCTCCAGCGACTCCTCCGATGTTGATATAGGCGGACAAATCTAGAGGAAGTGGTTTTTTCTCTTCGTTTTTTTTGAACGTCACAGTCCAATATTTCCGCAATCAAAATCCATAAAACCGCTGTCTGCAGCGCCTGCATTCGAATTTTTGCAAAAACTAAGATTTTTAAGCCCTTCAAATACGTGATGTTCTGTCCTCTATATTTTTGCATGCCTGCAATATTGAGAATAATACATACCTTTTTCCATATCACAGCCAGTATAAGCCTGACACTCCAATATCAGCCCGAGGGATGATATTGGTCGAGGTCTGATACAGGCTGTGATATGGAAAGGGTATTTATCATTATATTTATTACATACTTTTTAATAAAATTTTTAAAAAATCAAATTGAAAAAAAAAGATTTTAAACATTATTTGAAAGTACATATACTCTGTACATGTATTAAATCAAAATATTGGATCTTATTGTTTTATCAAACATGTAGCTACAGAACCGGAATTTCCTCAGCTTTTAAAATTAACTGCTACAAAACATTTACTAGCATTTGAAGTTTTTAACAGCATTAAAATGTTGACTTTAATAACAAATGTTTTATTTTTTCCATAAAAACCGAAACGAAACCGCAAGGGGTGTGATACGGATCTGTATCAGCAATAGGGCTGATAACCTGTATCAGCCTCGGAGGCCGATACGAGTTTTGTACTGCCATCTGTATCACATATGCAAACAAGCAAAACATATTGACGCAAGCGTCAAATGGACCGCAAAAAATATAATTTTTGTATGAATCATCATTGGTTTTTTCCCAAATAAAATTATTAATCTTATCTTCACTTCAGTTTATGAAGATAATCATGGTTATTTAATTGCATGGGGTTCTCAAAAGTATTAAATATAAACCAGGTCAGCTCAAATTTTCAGGTCAATTCAAATGTTCAGGTCTTTCTTAATTTTCGTAAATAATTGATATGGATGTCAGTTCATGATATTTTCTACCACATCTCACATGGAAATATTATAAATACTTACACAAAGTAATTTATATAAAATATCATGTCATTCAGGACTTAAGTATTCGATTTTAGTATGTCCCGTATACCGATCCCGATACAATGTTTTGAAAAGAATGAAAGACTCCGAAATTTTACGAATAGATTATGGTCTCGATAAAAACGCACTTACATGTAACACGACAGTCTATGACCTAAATTATTTACATTTACGAGTAAAACAAAAATTATGTAATATTTTTAGCTCACCTGAGCTGAAAGCTCAAGTGAGCTATTCTGATCACATTTTGTCCGTTGTCCGTCTGTCCATCTGTCTGTCTGTCCGTCTGTAAACTTTTTATATTTTGAACTTCTCTAAAACCGTTTATCCAATTTCAACCAAATTTGGCACAAAGCATCCTTATGGGAGGGCGAATATAAATTGCAGAAATAAAAGTCCGATCTGTATTCAAAGCGGAGAAAACCTTGAAACTGTAGAAAAAGGGGGGTGCATTTTTAATAATCTTCTTAAGAACTACCGAGGCAAATTCAACGTAGTTTAGCATAAATTATCCTTATGGGAAGGAAAATATAAATTGCAAAATTTAAAGGGTAATTCTGTTTCAAATCTGAGTTATTACGAAAATAATGATAAAGGAAAGGCGTGTTTCAATCAGTTTAATAGCTTCGGGATCGGCATCCGGTAAAATGGGCAAAACAAAAGATTGGCAGTTATTAATCTGCCAATCTCATTAAAATTTCAGGATATTTGACGGACTAGTATATTTGTATTCGCTGTAAATATTGCTGCAAAATAATGCGTATTTGAAATTGACGATTGCCGATCTGCCCCGGCTTTTATTTTGCCAAGGCCCGGGTTTGCATACCCATTTTACCAAGACTCGTATTCCATACTCCTAAAACGAGGTTCTTTGTTTGAAGCAGCCATGACATTATACGAAAAAGTGTCGATCTGACTATGATGAATCTGCTTGTTGTGCAACAGTTCGCGTATGAAGGGAAATTTTGAAACATGCAAAATATATTGGTGCCGATTTTGTGAAGTAAATTGAGGCTAAATATTTCAATGCGTTGGCAGTTTCACACATGACGTTGGTGTTAGCTTGTTCTGATTTTCGTTTCGTTTTCATTATTTACGCTTTGTAACCTTTGTAACAATCGTCTGTATTTCGTGATTTTTACGTATCAAATCAAACAGATACTTCGGTAAATCAAACAGTTAATTGTTTACCTGCGCAAATTAAGCAAAATCTGATGTAGGGGTACTGAAATACAATTCATTCTATCGGTAATTCGGCATTATCTTTTGCGTAATGGTAGATTAATGCAATAGGTTTTGTTGAGATGCTCGACATTTTCCCGAGTTTATTCAGTTTAAATAGAGTTTGATATCGCTGACAGAAATATGTAGGTATATACATGTATATATATGATTCATTTCGAAAAAATAAATTGTGTTCTTTATTTGTTATACATGTAGTGCATGTTTCTTGTGTTTAATTGTTTACATTTTCTATTCATTAACCATATTTGAGTGTTAAGCTTCGAATTATAAGCAAGATACAAAGATTTGCTCACAATTCTATGTTTGTACACAGATCTTAAAAACTAAAGATTAAAAAAGTAAAAAATTTGTCAATATTTATTAAGAAAATTTTTAAAGTCTGTTCTTCCAGAAACCAACTTTAACAACTTATTGTATTGTAAACTTTATCTTTTTAGCTCACCTGAGGGTGGGGCCACAATGGGGGGTCGCAGTTTAACAAATGAATATATAGAGTAAATCTTTAAAAATCTTCTTCTCAGAAACTAATCAGCCAGGAAAGCTGAAACTTGTGTGAAAGCATCATCAGGTAATGTAGATTTAAATTTGTGAAAATCATGACCCCCCGGTGGTAGGGTGGGGCCACAATAGGGGATCGAAGTTTTACATATGACTATATATAAAGTAAATCTTTAAAAATCTTCTTCTCAGAAACTAATCGGCCAGAAAAGCTGAAACTTGTGTGGAAGCATCCTCAGGTAGTGTAGATTGAAGTTGTGAAAATCATGACCCCCGGGGGTAGGGTGGGGCCCCAATGGGGGGTCGATGTTTAACATATGAATATATAAAGTAAATCTTTAAAAATCTTCTTCTCAGACACTAATCGGCCAGGAAAGCTTACACTTGTGTGGAAGCATCCTCAGGTAGTGTAGATTGAAAGTTGTGAAAATCATGACCCCCGGGGTAGGGTGGGGCCACAATGGTGGGTCGAAAATTTACATAGGAATATATAGAGTAAATCTTTAAAAATCTTCTTCTCATAAACTAATCAGCCAGGAAAGCTGAAACTTGTGTGAAAGCATCCTCAGATAGTGTAGATTCATAGTTATGAAACAAATGACCCCTGGGGGTAGGGTGGGGCCACAATGGGGGATCGAAGTTTTACATAGGAATATATTAAGTAAATCTTTAAAAATCTTTTTTCTCAGAAACTAATCAGCCAGGAAAGCTGACACTTGTGTGGAAGCATCCTCAGGTAGTGTAGATTCAAAGTTGTGAAAATCATGACCCCCGGGGGTAGGGTGGGGCCACAATGGGGGGTCGAAGTTTTACATATAACTATATATAAAGTAAATCTTTAAAAATCTTCTTCTCAGAAACTAATCAGCCGGCAAAGCTGAAACTTGTGTGGAAGCATCCTCAGGTAGTGTAGATTCAAAGTTGTGAAAATAATAACCCCTGGGGGTAGGTTGGGGCCACAATGGGGGGTCGAAGTTGAACATATGATTACACTGTATATAGAGTAAATCTTTAAAAATCTTCTTCTCAGAAACTAATTAGCCAGGAAAGCTGAAACTTGTGTGGAAGCATTCTCAGGTAGTGTAGATTCAAATTTATGAAAATCATGACCCTTGGGGGTAGGTTTTGAGCCACAATGGGAGGTCGATGTTTTGCATAGGAATATATAGAGTAAATCTTTAAAAATCTTCTTCTTAGAAACTAATCAGCCAGGAAAGCTTACACTTGTGTGAAAGCATCCTCAGGTAGTGTAGATTCAAGGTTGTGGAAATCATGATCCTCAGGGGTAGGGTGGGGCCACAATGGGGGGTCAAAGTTTAACAAAAGAATATATAGGGTAAATCTTTATATCTTTAAAAATCTTCTCAAAAACTAATCATCCAGATGATTCTTTATAATTGTTAAGACTTTGGCCCCAGGACAATTCTTTGGCCTCACGAGAAGGTTCAGAGTTTAATGTACGTTTATATCCCATATATAAACTATTGTTAATGATCTTTTTGAGAACTGCAATACTCAACATATGATATGACTATAAAATCATCCTGTTAGAAAAGGGACTAATGATTATGAACATAAGAAAATCCAGGGGAAAATGGATTTTATTTATACAGGATCTACATGTATTATTGTACATTGTCCAGATAGTTTGTATTATGACTCCATTAAGCTGATTTTATCATACCTATTGTTCCTCAGGTGAGCGATGTTGCCCATGGCTCAAGTGAGCTTTTCTGATCACATTTTGTCCGTTGTCTGTCGTTGTCGTCGTTGTCGTCGTCGTTGTAAACTTTTCACATTTTAATCTTCTTCTCAAGAACCACTGGGCTGATTTCAACCAAATTTAGCACAAAGCACCACTAGGTGAAGGGGATTCAAGTTTGTTCAAATGAAGTGCCACGCCTTCTTTAAAGGGGAGATAATTGAGAATTATTGAAAATTTGTTGGTATTTTTCAAAAATCTTCTTCTCAAAAACTATTCGGCCTGAAAAGTTTAAACTTGTGTGGAGGCATCATCAGGTAGTGTAGATTCAAGTTTGTTCAAATAATGGTCCCCGGGGGTAGGGAGGGGCCACAAGAGGGGGATCAAGATTTACATAGGAATATATAGAGAAAATCTTTAAAAATCTTCTTCTCAAAAACTATTAGGCCAGAAAAGCTCAAATTAAAATGGAAGCATCCTCAGGAAGTGTAGATTCAAGTTTGTTCAAATCTTGGTCCCCGGGGGTAGGGTGGGGCCACAAGAGGGGGATCAAGTTTTACATAGGAATATATAGAGAAAATCTTTAAAAATCTTCGTCTCAAAAACTGTCAGGCCAGAAAAGCTCAAATTAAAATGGGAGCATCCTCAGGTAGTATAGATTCAAGTTTGTTCAAATCTTGGTCCCCGGGGGTAGGGTGGGGCCACAAGAGGGGGATCAAGTTTTACATAGGAATATATAGAGAAAATCTTTAAAAATCTTCTTCTCAAAATCTATTAGGCCAGAAAAGCTCAAATTAAAATGGAAGCATCCTCAGGAAGTGTAGATTCAAATTTGTTTAAATCATGGTCCCCGGGGGTAGGCTGGGGCCACAATTGGGGGATCAAGTTTTACATAGGAATATATAGAGAAAATCTTTAAAAATCTTCTTCTCAAAATTAGGCCAGAAAAGCTCAAATTAAAATGGAAGCATCCTCAGGTAGTGAAGATTCAGGTTTGTTCAAATCATAGTCCCCGGGGGTAGGGTGGGGCCACAATTGGGGGATCAATTTTTACATAGGAATATATAGAGAACATTTTTAAAAATCTTCTTCTCAAAAACTAGTAGGCAAGGAAAGCTCAAATTTGAGTGGAAGCATCCTCAGATAGTGTAGATTCAAGTTTGTTCAAATCATGGTCCCCGGGGGTAGGGTGGGGCCACAATTGGGGGATCAAGTTTTACATAGGAATATATAGAGAAAATATTTAAAAATCTTCTTCTCAAAAACTATTAGGCCAGAAAAGCTCAAATTAAAATGGAGGCATCCCAAGGAAGTGTAGATTCAAGTTTGTTCAAATCATGGTCCCCGGGGGTAGGGTGGGGCCACAATTGGGGGATCAAGTTTTACATAGGAATATATAGAGAAAATCTTTAAAAATCTTCTTCTCGAAAACTATTAGGCAAGGAAAGCTCAAATTTGAGTGGAAGCATCCTCAGATAGTGTAGATTCAAGTTTGTTCAAATCATGGTCCCCGGGGGTAGGGTGAGGCCACAATTGGGGGATCAAGTTTTACATAGGAATATATAGAGAAAATCTTTAAAAATAATCTGGGAAAGTTTTTGGTCCAAACTCAGTACTTACTGAGAAAGCACAGGTTATGCAGATTTATGTTTGATGAAACCATGATTCCCTAGAGAAAAGTGGGGCCACGAAATGGGAGGGGGGGGGGGGGGGTATATAGGAATATAGAAAAATCTTCTTACAGTTACAACAACAAAAGGGGCTTGGTATTTACCAAAAAATAAGAGGTGGATAAAATTGGCAGATTTTCAATTTTTTTAGCAAGATCTACTGTACTCAGTTGTCAGGATATTTTGATACTGTAATGCTAATTTGATCAGAATTAAGGCAATTGTTGCTCAGGTGAGCGATGTGGCCCCTGTGTCTCTTGTTTAAAGGCATACAACATATTTCTACATGCAAATTTACTTTTAATTCATAAAAATATGCATAATAATAATACTATATATAAAAGCTATCCCGCAAAAACGCAGTTACAATATTTAAATTATATCAAACATGCATTCTGAGAGTATTGCATAAGCAATACACGTCCCCTACCGGTTTGTGGAAATTGTGAAAACAATGCACTGTTATGCAGAATATCGAACCCGAACATTAAAAAATTGGAATATAAAAAATTATCTATCTCGAAAATATGTCAACCAGACGCTAAAAAAGTGTAAACTTGATCTGTAGTTTGACATTTTGAAGCTGTTCAGCAAATTTCATATTATTCCTCAGACGCATAAAGAAAAAACGTGTGGAAAGCTGAAGTGGGACAGACAGACGGACAGACAAACGGACGGACAGACGGACTGACGGATGCAGAGGAAAGAGGGGGACTAATAACGGACCGCTTTCTGGCGGTTGTAAAAAACTGTATTTATTACTAAGTATGTAATAATATCGTCTACCTCGTCCGTTAGGAAATCAAGAGAGCTCATGTCCATCTTATCCTAGCTGTGGTCAAATCTAAACTGATCTGCGGAAAATATGTAATAAACGTGTAACCCAAAAAACGTATAAACCCGGTAATGCACCTGGGTTTTTTTCTTTTGTTTTTTTTTTTTGTGTTTTTTTTTTATTTAGAAAGAAGTGAAATTTACATGAAACTTCTGATCAGTTAGATGTGTCAGATGCTCATTTTCATTTAATCATGTCACAAATCATTTATTGATACAGATTTGGGTGAAGACTCGTGCTACGCACTCGTCCATCTCGAAATTTGTATCAAACAAAGAGTACCTTTCTTGGTCTCTAAATAATCCTTATAATTTGCACATTCTGTATTCTCGAACTACAACCCTCAGATCATTATAAGGGCTAAAGAAGATTTGGGATATCTAGGGGAAATCTTCTACATCTTTATGATCGTACCTTAGGTCAATGTAAAAATCAAAGTACTGAAGTACTGACGAGAGTTGATTTTATCGATTATCATTTATTCAAAATCAACGATTTGTGATTTTGCATGCACCAGAAATCAAAATATTTTAAAAATTGTATGGATCCAGGCAAGATTGAACTCTTGTCTTGTTCAATGAAACGCTCGGCTGTCTCCGTTTATCTCCGACAAGCAAGAGAGACTCTGTTTTGTCGGATATTAACGGAGATAGCCAAGCGTCTGGCTGATCGAGACTACTCTAGCGTAGGAATACATACGACTTTAAAAAATATCTAAACTGTTTGTACAAGTTAAAATCTTATTATTTTCATGGTATTAATGAATAAGTTTCCTTGAAAAACAATGCTTCAGGATACATAGCATCGAATTTATGGATTATTTTCAAGAACTAAGTGTTGTCAGCGGTATTGATTTGTGCTTAGGTCCAAACACTGTTTCACTTTCGCTTTGCCTGAGTAAGTGCATTGGAGAGTTGATTAAAATCAACTCCCAATTAAGTTTAAAAGTAGTAACTGATATAAACAATTTGACTTATGACCTCTTGCTTTTTGTTTATTTATAGAAACCAGTTCCGACTCGGTATGCGATACGGACGGTAAACACAAACAACTTCCCCAGGTATGTTACAACTTTTAGTAGACTTTTCCGTTTTGAAATCAAAATACTGAAGTACTGACGGTAGTTGATTTTATCGATCATCATTTATTTTAAAATCAATTTATCTTGCATGGCAATTAGTTTCTAGTTTGTATTTGAATTACGCACTTTTTTATAATATGAATTTTAGACGTTTCCGACAAGAATTTCGAGAAACCCCACATGAATCAGGTTGTCTAATATTTAAAGATAGATTTCAACTACTAGTATGTATCAGTTATCGAATTAATTCTATAAATTGTGTGGATACAAGCACTATTGATATCGAATTCTAGTCTCGTTTAACTAGACGCTCGGCTGTCTCCGTTAATATGTTAATATCCGACAAGCAAGAGAGCCCCTTCTCTGCCCGTCGCAGATTTACGGAGACAGCCGAGCGTCTGGTTGAACGAGACTGTATTAACTCCGGCGTAGGAATATATGAGACTACAAAATATATCTTAATTGTTCATAGTAAAGGTTGATGAAATGCGACTTTAATATTAAGATTCTCTTAATTTTACTTTATCGAAGCATTGAATAATTTGATTACGGACATTGTAAAGTCTAACCCACAATACAAGCTACTAGTAAAACTTTAAAAATCTGAACTTAATGGACTTGGACACGATTTGACTTAAAATTTTCAAATTTTATTTTTCCATTATCAATGTTTATACTGATAAATATAGACGTTTATAACGCTACGTCAAAATTTGAAAGTCAGAGTTCTCAATTCTTTGTTTTGTAAACAAAGCTCGAATATTGTCATTTTTTACATTTGTGTTGTATTGGTACTACGTTTCAATCAAATATATCTTTCTTTTGTTGATAATAGTATTTATGAAGATATTGAATAAGTTTAAATTGTTTTTTACATGCCATTTTGTCAAAGAAATTGTAATTCTCTACATTACATTTTTTTGTAAACAACTATAAGACTCGAGCTTTGTTTACATAACGATTAATTCATACCTCTGTATCTCACCTGTAACTTGACTTTAACATTCAATATTTTGGTCAATCATTTAAAACGCACCAGTAAACCATTTTATACATAAAAAGTAAAAATAATTTTTTGATTTCAAATCGTGTCCAAGTCCCTTTAAAACAAAATATAATGATATGATCTTTCGCGTTATTTTTACAATGCTTAATTTAGAAATCAATTATCACGTGATATCCTTTATTTTCACCCATCAGCATTAATTTACATCTTTGTACATTTCAAGTTCAATTAATAAAAAAATTAAAATTGTTTTTGAAATATCTTTTCTGTGTTCAAGTAGTTAAATACTATGCTTATTGACCATCAATCATTAAGAAATGTAAACTTATTGTTAACTTTAGCAGCTTTATTGTATGATATAATATTTAGTAGTGTTAAGCATTTCCGTTTAGCGACCTCTGTTTTGAAAATGTCAACAGGGCTTGGTTATAAAGAAAATGAAGCATCCTTAATATGATTTTGTAGGCAGTTTATTGTAGAAGATAATGGTAATAAGCACATGACAACTGATTTTTCTCTAAAAGCGTAAATAATTGCTGTTTACAGAGGGACCGCATTCCATATCTATAGAGTTAGATATCGTATGATATTGCAGGTTAATAAGAAAAATCCATGTATTTAACCCATGTACATGTAGATCTCTATGACTTTTTTAGCGAAGTGGTTATTTGAAATTTTTTCCCGGTTTAGGATAGATTATTTATTATCGCAGATATTACGTATGAATTTTCTTTTCAAATAAGATTGTTGGTCTGACAGAATCGAACAACGTGGTAAGAACAAAATATGAGAAAGAAGCAATGGATTTCGTCCTCAGCTATTTTGATAAGTTAAGCACCGATCGTCTTCGTGTTGGTGAAGACAAGACGGAAATAGCACAGCAAGTCGAAATTCCAGATCAAGGTAACTGATCATTTCTACTTCGTTAAATACATGTGCGCTTATAATAATAATGATATACATGTAAATTTAGTTACATGTAAAACAATTTTCATATAGTGCCTGTTTGGAAGGGTAACTGTTGAAATTGACACCCCGAGAAAACCATTGTCAACCGACGCAAAAAGAATTTTATAGAAATGAAGTGAATTCTACGGCGAACCGTGCGCGCATAATTTACGCGCATGTAACAATTCGTTTTATTATACTTTCATGTTAAATACCGAAATCTGATTGGATTACACGCAGTTGATAATCCGTTCTATTACCCTCAGCGTTAGCAACACACCTAGCAACGGGTAACACAACAAATTGTTACATGCGCGTAAATTATGCGCATACGGTTCACCGTAGAATTCAAGTCATTTCTATATAAAAGCAGTAAAAAATTCTCTAAAATTAAGACATTCAGTATAATAAAATAAATAGTGCCTGTTTGGAAGGATAACAGTTGAAATTGACACCCCTCGCGTCGGTTGACAATGGTTTCTTCGGGGTGTCAATGTCAACTGTTACCCTCCCAAACAGGCACTATTTATGAAGTGTTACCCGCTGCTAAGTATTTTGCTAACGCTGGGGGTAATAGAACGGATTACCAATTGCGTCTAAACCAATCATATTTCAGTATTTAACATGAAAGTATAATGATGGGCACCGACTGTAACAAACAAATTTTGTTAGGAAAATCTCGCTTGCGCTGTTAATTCTTTCACTTGTCCAGGTTTAATTTTAGTCTGGATATATTAGATTAATCACTCACAAAGTTGAGTTGGACAAAACAAAGTTCTACCTTATATTAATTGTTAAACACATATGAGGAATCACGGTTTGCTGTCGTATTAACAGATTTTTCTTCTTGTACCTGCAAAATTACATTACTGCAGCTATAATCTGTCCCAAGTACCTGCTTCTATAGATTAACTTTAAATTCAGGCAGTTAAAGTTGACTGCAACTTATCAGAAAATATTGATAAAACAATTCAGATTGATAACGATTAATATTTACATAAACAATTGATATAAACTAGTTCGTGTTTGTAAAAGTTAACCCTTTTCAAGAGGTAAGCTTGATATAATTTATGTTTTCCACTCCGACTCTCAGCAACACTAGAAATGTCATGCCCGAAGTAAACAAAAACATACAAGCGATGAATTTATTTTTACATTATTATTGTTAAGTTGCATTTATAAAAAAAACATATTAGATTTCCTTTTAATTAATAGTTATGATCAACTTATAAACATAAAAACTATCACCTTTAGAATACAGAATAAAAAAAAGTAATGATGTCACTGTACATTTTCAAAAATAGGAATGGAAAATCCCTTTTTTTTATCATAGATATGTTTCTAAATTTAGATATAGGTGGAAAATAAAACGAAAGTGAAATAACAATTTTGTGAGAGTGCCGTAAGCTAAATCATTCGCTGGGTATTTGGAATATTCTCATGTAGGTACTTACTATAGGTAAGAAATTTATTTACTGGGTATAAAGTGAAGTTTTATAAGATAAAGCATTATTTTCTTAATCTCAAGAAGACACACCCTCTTAGAAGGGGGATATTACTAAAAAGATATTTAGCAATAATTTCTCCTCTACTGCACTTTTTATAACAGGCTTTGTCATATATCTTCCATGAGGTGTAGATTAAAAACCATCAAGACATGCCTCTCTGTAAAATATGGGTCACAGTAGGTACCTATTCAACGTTAATATTAGCTCACCTGAACCGAAGGTAAAAGTAAGCTTTTCTAATCACCCGTTGTATATTGTCCGTCCGTCCTAGAAAGAATAATCTTACCGTGACCAGGCTACGCTCAGGTCACAGTAAGAATTCGTCCCATATACTTGCAATGTAGCAGCCGCGAAGCGGATCTGCTTCGCATCGATTTCTGGTCCGTAGGACATCTGTCATTTTAACGATAGAACATTGGGGAACATTAGAACACCCCAAGTCCGTCCGCCATCGTCGGAAACCTACGGTTGATTACGCATCATTTCTCCATCACTCCCTCTTAAATTTCGATGGTCTTATTGAAGCACGTAAGTTGATAAGTGGCTCATAGAACACCCCAGGTAAATTGGTGCAATCAAAAATCGCTTTTAACGCTCGTTCGTTACTGTAGATCTATACGAATGCAGTATCTAACGAGCAGACGAAATCGCAGAACGATTTGTATTTATAGCTAGACTACATGTAGTACTGTACAGTAATGCAACCTTTATTAACAGAAGAGTTCCATTTCTGTAACGACTATATTGTAATTTGATTAAATAATATTTATGAATATTTGCTTATTGAAATGAGCGTCGATATTTAAAAGGACCCTTGGATGATGGAGAGAGAAACGACGCGTAATCAGTTCTGGGTTTCAGACGAAGTCTGTCTGTCTGTCTTTCACATTTTCGACTTCTTCTCAATAGCCTTTGGACCAAATTTAACAAAACTTGGCACAAAGCACCCTTATTTGGAAAGGTTTATAAATTGTTAAAACAAAGAATAAATGAAAAAGTAAAATTAGAGTGTCTTTAAAATTCTTCGCAAGAACAACTGTATCAGAAATGTCAATATTTTCAAAAGCGTTTGTACATATAGAGATGTAAGATATAAGATTGTTCAATTGGTGACCCCAAGACTAATACAGAGGTCCCCAAAAGGGTTAAAAAGATTAACTTGCAAATATTTAAGGAAAATGGTTTCAAGAACTACAACACTACAGTAACTTGCGCAGTTATCATGGTACATATAGTGTAGAATAAATATTCATGACCCCCGAAACAATACCGAGGCCCCAAGAGGGGTTTTAAGTTCAACATTAGAAAATATATATAAAGAACATTTGAACATTTTAGGTCACCTGAGTAACTCGGGTAACTTATTGCGATTGCTTTCAGTTCATCGACGTTTGTCGTCCTTCATGCGTGAACAATTTTACATTTTCACCTTCTTAAAAACTACAAGACCAATTTAAACTAATTTTATTTTGACGTATCCTATGAAAAGATAAATTAAATTATGAATTGCCTTATTGAACTGAGCATTTGTCTAAATGTTAATTGTCATCCATACTATTGAACTGACTCCAAATAACAAAATTTTAACTAGCGGTATCCAAAGAAATAACCTTTTCCGGACCCACCTTTAGAACACTGAGAACATGAACATTGAACGAAAGCCCCGAAAAAAAAATATCGTTGTCTACTGCGAATAAATGGGAAACATTTAAAAAGAACTTTTGTCGTTTTATTTAAACCATCTTGTATTCATTAAAACCGTTTATCGTGGTTAAAGCATATCAGAGACTCAGTTTAAATAATCAAACAATCTGAAAGGCCCAAATCACTTAACAATGAAAAATCAATCGGAGCAGCAAAGACCATCATTGACAGATATGGAATAATAACTGTATATCAGATTGCAAAAATAATAAACATTTAATCGGGTAGTGTTTTAAGATTAAAAAAGAATAGATAGGTGCAAGGAAGGTTTTTGCGAAGTAGACTCCCATATATTTAATGGTGAACAAAATCGAAAGCAATTTCTAATTTAAAAAAAAATTTATATATATATAGTTTATGAAGAGTATAAAAAAATTGGTCTACATTAAATTATTACAAGGGGTGAAACTTCCTTCAATTTTATGAACCTGAAAGATAACTTGGAACTAAAATATGACTCACTAAACAGAGCAAACAACCTACAATTGCCAAAAGCTGGAAAGCAACAACACTGTGCCGGATAATTATGCCTGTGCAAAGATGGCATTTTTGAACCCGCTTAAATGCAGTTTCGTGAACATTCTTATCTACCTATTGAAATAATAGACAATTGTCAAGAGAGTATATCACCACTTTTGATTTTAGTGTGTCCCATTTGACAGGTGAGATATATACCTTTAAAAATTAATATCGCATAGGGAAAAAAATAATTCTCATGAGAGAAATAATCTTCCTGTAGGAAATATTGAAAATCCCTTAAGATTTTCCAAAAATCATATAGGAATCAAATATCCCTATGAGAGAAAAGTATTTCCTTTAGGAATTGTTTCAGAAGGATAGGAATCCTATAGGGAATTAGATTTCCTATCAGATCTTAATATCCTAAGGGGGGTTTGTCCAAATCCTATCGTAATTTAAACTCTTTTTTTTAAATTTAAAAATTCTTTTAATCCGGTAGAAAATTCCAAATATCCAATAGGAAAATTGTTTTTTCCCTTGGCAAAAATTATTTTCCTGTAAGAGTTTATTTTGTAAAGGAAGATATCTCACCTGACACCTAGTGAGATACATGTACATTGATAACAACGGTGGTTACAAACTCCTTAATCAATGGTCTATAATATGTCATATTTGAATTTTTCGACACCTGCAGCTTAGACGGGTGCAATAATGCCACCTTAGCACCAACATAAATATCCGTCACAGCGTTCAACAACGAAGGTTTTGTACGGAATTTTCTTTGATCTTAATAGTGTAGTTGCTCAGAATCCCAGCAAGAAGACAGAATGTGTTACAAAATGTCTTTATAGCATATAATATTATCCGATGTACAAAAACTATTGCATGATCAAAAGACCAAAACAGAAATGAGAGGGGTTAAACTTTTACATACTAATGCTCATGTGTACACTGCAAAGTACACACATGACAATGTGCTTGAATTGGAATACAATTGATTAATCTTCATATTCATCAGATAAAACATGATTGGGCTTTTTTCTATTTCCTTAAATGAACAAATTGTTATCTTGACGTTGTTTTCACTTCCGTTCCCCACTAGGACACTAGGTTTAGCGGTTTTCCAGTGTCAGAAGGGTATACCTCTTTCGGAGTACAGAAGGGTTCAAAATCTGGATTATAAAAACTCAATAACTGGTTTGAAGTGAATGGTATTATCTTAAGAGAATGTAAAGAAAATAAAAGTTGAAAGTACATATTTCTGCCAATAATAGCAAAAGTCTCACTATTTAATTAATAACCCTCGTATAATTCAACCATAATAGTTTTTCAAAATGAATTAATCATGAGAGGCTTTTCATGTTTAAAATACATGACTGATTCTGGTTGTTTAAGAGAAGATACTCTAGAATTTGTTAGCAGTATAATTTGAGAGGAGTTTTATTATAGCATTAAATGATTTATTTTTGACGTCGTCGTGTCAATAACTGCCGTCAGGTGAGCAGACAAATTGAATAACGCGCGTTAGCGCGTTATGATAATTTGTCTGTTCACCTGACGGCAGTTATTGACACGACGACGTCAAAAATATATCATTTAATGCTTATATTTACATTCCGTTACTGAAGAAATCAATTGTTTACTTAAATAAATCGATATTAAGTGCAGATCACGGAGGGAGTGAATAAGTAACAGCAAGAACAGCTGTTTTGTAAAACCGGTTTAAACTGGTTTTCACATAGACTGTTGAGATGAGATCGACGAGCATGAAAATATAATCCATGAAAAATAACTCTTGAAATGTTGCTTTTTACAATAAAGTAAACTTTTTTGTCGAATAATTATAAAACATGGTGTTTTGACAACATTCATGAAATACATTTTTTAACCGATAACATAGAAATCACTGTTTGAGAACTACTTATGTAAATTACTCGTAAATTCATACGCAGTGAATAGGTGTTGCATTTAGAGGCATTTAACCATCACGGAATTTAATGGAAAAACACAGTAGAATGTAAATATATTGCAATAATTTGTTTTTTCATGTTCATAAATCTTCTTATCTCTTGTTTTTTACTTTGTTAAATATTGTATTCAGTATTTACGTTGCACTGTGTATCCTATGTTTGACTTGTGTAAAAGATATATAACGACTTTTTTAAAATATTTATTGCCTGGTCCCTAAAATGCAATTAAAATTAGACTCTTTGACGTCTCTATTTAAGGGATCTGGACTCAGCTGACGTCAAGCTTTGTGGACATTTTGTAATAAAAAAAAACTTCATATTCTTATCAAAGTGTTAGAATAGTTTTTAACCGGGGTTTCCAACGGAAAAATCCGGTTATTGAAATGGTGAAAATGGCGGGCAGGCGGGCGGGTGGCTGCCAAAAGGGTACCCTTATGGTACGGATTACTCCTCCTACAGTTTGCCAGATAGGAAGTTCTTTCGCAGATCAATTGTACATATATTAGAAGTGTGCATATTAATTGCTAGGATTTGGATTTCTGATAATTTATGAAAAAAATACCAGCTTTGGAACTTAGTATTTTTTTTATTGCAAAATATTGCATATAGGGTACCCTTAGTGTACGGATAATTCCTCCTACATTTTTCAAGATAGGAAGTTGTTCTTTTGCAGATCAATTGTACATATATCAGAGATGTGCATAATGCTAGGATTTTGATGTCTGATAATATATGAAAAAATACCAGCTTTTGAACTTAGTCATTTTTTGGCAAAATATTGCATTTGTGTACTCCATTTCTCTGGATACGGTATGTAGTGTTTATCAATTCAGGGTTGACATGGATTATGGATACAGTTCACATAAACGAAAACCCGGTTTGCTGTCACATTGACTGCCTTTCACTTGTCTCAATATGAATTAAAGAAACTGTGTAGCAACATCCAAAATAAAGTGAATTTCGCTAACCTCAGTGACATTTTAATTACTTTTTTAAAGTTTTAACTGTAATCAGTAATCTGGTTGCAGCTTTTTTGGACCACCTAGCGAAGACATATCGGTGATGTGCTCTAACGGTCCAGTCAGCACCCTCTCTGGGATGGTCAGTATAAGGTGTACACTAGGCACCCGTGATGTCCCGACACTAGTTGGTCTGTATAGGCCTCTGATCGTTCGCTGTGCCCGGGGAATAGAGCTACTCTTTCACTTAAAGGATGCTATTGATGAGCGTATGTGCACTTTATGGTTATTGTTAACCATTTTTAAAAAAACAAACATATATAAGCTTAATATTCTTATGATTTATTATTGTACTTGAATTTGGCACCTGAGTAAAGTTTTTCTACATATTTTGAATAGAAATTTTTTTTATACACAACAAGCATAAAATTTGTTTAGTTGTTTAAAGTTTTAACAAAAAACCCAGCTTATTTTGAAAATAGAGATAGTCGGAATTGCAAGTGGCGACCCACTTCATCAATATCTGTTGTGTATTGTTTCACTTGGTACTTTTCTCTTCCAACAGAGGGCCGACAAGAAGTACGTCAAGCCAGCAGAACTCTAGGGGACATCGCCTCTATGGAATGCTTGCTTACTCATTTAGAAGTCAGCGAACATCCTCAAAAATGGAAAATGTTTGTGGATGCTTTGGAGAATAATGGTTAGGGTTTGTGATTTTAAGAGGGCCAGTGACCATTTTAAGGCTATTGTACCATAAAAAATACCTTTAGACGAAGGGCTTTTAATACAAATATAGGAAATTTTAAGATTTTAAGCAAAATCTCAACTACTGGGTATTAAATAGGAATTTTCTTTACTATAAATGATGATTTAAAAATTTGGGGCAGATCTGATAGAAAAGTTTTTTGTTGACCATTCAGTCTCCTTAAAAGATTTAGTAGTATGTTTGAAAAAAGGGAACAGGCAGATGATAAAATCAATAAAAAAAACCTCATTGCTTCTGAACAAATGTTGATTTCAGAGTACCACTACCTCGCGGACGCTCTGAAAGGCCAGGAAGTGCCAAGAGATGTATTCATCAAATTTCGGAAACTTTTGATGGAACACAACCTTGAGTTCATCGGACAATTTAATCCAACGGACGTCCTTCCAGAACTTAATAGGAGGAAAGTATTAAACGATATGGATAAAGAAAATATTATAGCAGAACAAAGGGCGCAGGGAAACATGGGAGCCACAGGCGTTCTTCTTGATCGAGTGTGGCGGCGGCATACCAATTGGTATGAAGAATTTTTGGATGTTCTTTGCAAAGACTACCTGGATATTGTCAAAAGAATGGACACGGATTTTTATGAGAGTATGTCTATGCAATTTAAAAAAACCCTTTTTTAAACATTTTAATCAAGGCGTTGTTGTCTTAGTATATTCTTTTGAGGAATGTCGTTGTTTAAAAAAAAAGATTGAAATAATGCAACATACAAATTATCATTTAATCAAAGGTTTTGATACAATTTATGCTTCTTTGTATTTGATTTTCGGGGTGTTTTGGTTCTAAATACTATTGTGCAAATTGTTTTGGCTTTTCCAATTTTTTTCGGAGGGGGGTTGGGGGAGTTACATATTTATATGTTAAAAGAACATGGTGGGCATCTTGAATAGACAGCAAATGTGGGACCAAATATTAAAAGAGGAATCAATCTCTTTTTATTTGTTGATATCAAAACCATAGAATCTTATTTAGGAAAAGATTCACGGTTTTTAATTTTGGTTGAATAAGGTACAATTAGACATAATACCGGGTAACAAAAGACCCGCTCAGTTTTAAAACAGATACGTTAATCACTTATATTACTGTTCAAGAATTGCTAGGTAGTATGATTTGTAGCAATATACCTCTTATTTATTTACAGATCATTTGTAAATTAGTAGCGTCACATTTATTTAAAAACTTATCTACAAATGAACTGTTTTAAGGATGGCAGATAGCACACAACAGGCAAGTCGAACTTCCAGTAAAACAACTTGCCAGCTCTTCAGAAATTAGCGACAGCAAAAAAGAGGATTCAGATATGGCACCACCAGAATCTTCACCTAGCTCGAACAGATTGGATTCTTTTGGCAGGAAGAGTTCTTCCTCAATTCGTGAGGACTATATGTCAGGTAAGAGCTTATTTAATTTGTAAAGTGTTAAGTTAGATACAAGTAAAATTTATTAAACATATTCATGGAATTAGAGTGAGTTCTACTACAATATATTATTTACTATGCATCCGGGAAAGATGATAAAATTGTTTTCTATATACAGTTTCGAGAAAAAAAAAATGGTGCATAAAATTTCTTTTTCGTGCAAGTCTGCACCAAATACTGCAAACAAGCCCTTATTATGCATTCAGTTGTAGACTTTTGGAAGGGTAGAAAATAAATAACTACAATCACCACCATTGTTTTGTCTCACTTGTTTACTTTTTTAGCAACGGGTGATCCCCAAAATACCCTTGGTGATCGCTCCACTCCCCCACAAGATAGCATTGCTTTTGAACCAAGTGGCGAGTTGACGTTGAATAGCTTCAACAGTGATTCTGGTGATTATGACGATGAAATAACTCACGTTAAGAGAAGGATTGCAGAAGAACAACTAAATTCACTGCATTCAGTTCAGAAACGGGAACCGGAGGATAAATCTATTGAAGATTTGGGGATTCCAGACACGTCAGGAGGTCATACCTTGAGTTTTGTGTCAACCACAGGTTCAAGGTCAACAAATCTGAGGGCAAACATCCAGGCTGGTGACCAGGAAAACCTGAGTAGTATTTCCTCCCTCAGCGGCGGTGCAACTTCATCTTTGGTGGGCCGGCTGTTACAAAGTATCGAGAACTGTGTCAATGAAGATTTACAGAGAGAAGGGGGCGCTGTTCCCAATATCGTAGGACCTGAACATCCAATCATCGGTACTGAATGATATTCTAATCAATTTTGTTGTTTTAATCCGTAAATAAGATAGTTATACATGTATCTTATCGTATGTCTATGATCTTGTTATGATCACACTAAAATGATTAAAAACAACACTGTTTAATATGCAGAAAAAACAAACGATTGTCCAAGGTGTACATACTGTTAACCTTGATAAATTGTATTTTATAGATACAGAGTCTGTTGACGAAAACAACGAGAGTTCAGACGAAGAAGAACGCATCCCTGCTAAACCTCTAAACTTGCGCAGCTATCAAATGGAGTTGGCGCAAGCGGCCCTGCAAGATAAAAACTGCATCATCGTTGCTCCTACTGGAAGTGGAAAAACACATGTTGCTATGAAAATCATACAGGTGTTTATTTTACAATAATGACTGCTGACTGTCCTTATCTACATTGATTTCAGGTCTGCAGAAAAACATTCTTCTTCTTTGCTAATTTCAGAATCATCGTGAAAAACGGAGGCGTCTGAATATACCGAAAGTCGCTTTTTTAGTTGAACAAAGCGCTCTTGCAGAACAACAGGGAAAAGTTTGCAAAGAGTATCTGGGTTGTAAAATTAAGGTTATCACTGGAGAGAAGCAACGCACAGAGAGCCTCCAGAGCCTTTCGTGTTGGATTCAGAAGTATGTGACGTCTTGTACAGTTATAGTTATGTAATCGGCAAGAAGACATTGGTAAGAACCACACAAGATGAAGGAATGTAATTTATTATGTTATGATTACAGAAAGGATGTACTGGTCATCACTGCACAGATTTTGGTTAATGCGTTGGCTACGGGGGACGTTCAGATTGAAGCTTTCTCCTTGATAGTTTTTGACGAGTGTCACCACTCGCACGCCAAGCATCCATACAATCAAATAATGGCGTACTATCTGGATCTTAAGCTGGAAGATAAGCACAAGCAACTCCCCCAAGTATGTTAAACTAAAAATAATTTATGATAAAAGTGAGTTTTTTTTTGCATATAATTGTAATTGCATCTAATTTGTTTCGTTTCAAAAAAGATTGTAGGTCTGACAGCTTCAGTTGGAGTCGGTAAGGCGAAGAATGAAGAGAAAGCAATGGACTGGATCTTTAGCATGATGGCCAACATGGACGCCGAGGAACTTTGTGTTGTTGAAGAAAATAAGGCGGAATTGGCCCAACATGTTAATATTCCAGATCAAGGTAGGATAATTGTAGTTTTATTTCTGTTCATTTCCTTAAAAAAGTCAAGTATATAATACAAAAACTTGACAAACCTACCCACCGACCCCCCCTCCCCCCCTCTCTCTCTCTCTCTCTCTCTCTCTCTCCCTCTCTCTCTCTCTCTCATACAAATGTCAGGTAAAATTAAGGTTTTCTTTGTAGATGTGGTAAAAACTAACTCAAGAAAGAAAAACGACTTCGGGCGAATCATAGATGGCATCATGAAGGCGATTCATAGATGGATGAATCAATCTATACGTAAGTATAGAATAGGGTTTTTTAAGGGTACAAGTTGTAATGCAATCAATATATTTGCATTGGTAACATATTGCTATGAAAAATGATATGAATGAAAACTCTAAACTGAATTTCTGTAGATGCCAGGGCTCTGACGGACCAGAGTGTGCTGAAGCCCCCGGCAGAGTGTGGCAACGATCAGTACACACAGTGGCTCAGTCGACTGTGGAAGGAGGGGGCAAAAATAGTAGACGAGAAGGCCAGGCGCTTCATCCATTCCTGCAGAGTCAATCTGGATGTAAGTTTGCGTATAGTACACCTTTTACTTAAGTAAATATATGTAAATGATTTTGTGGCTAATCGTATTTCATTCCTCTTGTTTACAGATGTATAACAAAGCCTTGATTATATATACCGATGCACGCACCTCTGATTCTCTTGCCTTCATCAAAGATGAACTGAAGCGTTGGGACGAACACCAAATTCCTGACGATACCGACAGAAAACTCAGATCTTTCTTCGAAAGTAAGTACATGCATGAAATTCCTATGCTCAGTTAATTTAATTTTTCTCTTTTCCTTCTAGTGAATAATGTACTTGTATCAAATTTAATTTTTCGCTTAGAAACCCAAGGAAGACTACAGACATATACAATGGATCCAGATCACAATAATCCAAAGCTAATGGAACTACGGAGGTTGATTTTACAAGCATTTGGGAATGATGCTGATTCACGAGGCATTATATTTGTCAGAACCAGAGATTTGGTTAAAGCAATTCACCGTTGGATGATGGAAACGGATGATCTACGACATCTCAAACCTGTCATGTTTACTGGAGCGCAAGCCAAAAGCAGCGCAGGAGGTTCGAAATCTTCTGATGCTTATCAATTTTTATTTAAAGTATCAGCTCAACTACTAATATTAATATTTGTCAGTTGACATGATGAGTTTAGTGGCATGCTTCTATATTCTAAAACAGGAATGACAAAGGTACAGCAGATTGATGCTCTAAGCCTGTTCAAGGAGGGTCGACATAAGATTGTCATTGCTACATCTGTGGCTGAGGAAGGCCTGGATATCCAGAAATGTAATCTTGTGATTCGGTATTCCTATGTCAGTAATGAGATCGCCATGGTCCAGGCAAGAGGCAAGCTTTGCTGAGTTACATTCAGTTGTGGCAGAAGAAATTAAATTTTAAGTTTTACTGCAAATTTAGTGTTTGAATCTGAGTTGGACTGATAAGGAATAAAAGTTTTTGCATGGGTACAACATGTATTACAGCTTTCAGGTTTATGTTTATTCGTGTTTAGGAAGAGGAAGACGTGAGAATGGAAAATACTTTGTGGTGGCTGAACAGGGTGATAAGACTGCTGAGAGGGAGGAGTTGAACATCATCAGGGAAGCTATGATGAACCGTGCCATAGAGCTGCTGAGGGAGAAATTCAGGAGGGAGCGGAGAGAATGTCTGTACATCATACTTGGCTTGCAGAAAAATGCTAAAACAGAGCGTGACCTTGCGGCGAAAAATAAAGAAGGATTCTTAGTCCGCCAGGGCGAATACGTGCTCAGGTTAGTATGGAGATAGTAATGATATTGTGAATGTGGAATATTTGTGTAACATACTAATTTTCAAAAAAGGAACGTAAAATAGTATTTATATAATGAAGATGCTACTGATAAGGACATTCGATCAAATTTATGTCCACCTGAGAACTTTAAATTTCTTGAAAATAACAAACTTTTGCTTGTTAAAATTTACACGTCTATGGTTATGCAGAAAAAAAAAACGGAATAAAAAGTTGGCTTTTCCGAAAAGATTTTTTTTTAATATCAATTTCTTTAACAGATGTCAAAAGTGTAGTAAGTACATATGTATGTCAAATGAGGTCCGAAAGATCCAGAACGCCCACCATGCCTGTATTTGTGACGACATCAAAGAACGAGTCCTGGGGCAGCGCCTGCCCCGGCCCCAGTTCGAGGACGTGGACCTTAAGTGTGCCGTCGGCAAGCTCCTCTGTCGATCCTGTGGGTCAGATCTAGGAAATATCTCCATCTACAAAAATGCCCAGTTCCCGATCCTGAAGATAGAGGGGCTCTTGATGGAGGACAATATGGGAAGACGAGACGTAAAGAAGAAGTGGAAGAGCGTGCCGTTCTTGGTGAAGGAGATAACTGCTGAAGATATATCGCAGCGGGCCCGTGGAGAGAAACTCATTGATATGATGTGAATGAATGTCAAAAAATGATGGGGATGGGGCGGAATTAGTTTAAGCAGCTTTCAGTGCATTGTAGTTTCTGCTTGCATACTGTTCTACACTTGTAATGAATTCTGACTTAAGACATTCGAGAATACTGCGGAGATTTACCAGTTTTATAATATACATGTACAGTCATTCGTTTTGCGTGACTGAATATCATACATTTTTAGCTATTTGTAAAGAGGTAGAAAAAATGAAAACGTATTCTGTATACACAATTATCATACATTGTAAATTCTGATTTGCTGGTGCACTTCATCCTCTTTCGGACTAGTGTACGAATTTTACCATATTCAATAATTATGTAAAACATATTGCATATGTATTTCTGTGTTGATTTTCATGTTGCCTCTATTTTCTCGTTATCTATATTTATGAATAAAATCTATATGTAATTAGCCGTCTCTACCTGTAAATAGATTTAATGTATTTATGACATTTTTAGGCAAATGACATATAACAATATGTGGTTCTTTAAATGAAATGTATATTTGAATGTTGTGAACATGTTTATTTAATACTGAAAGCAATTTGCAGTAATAAGAAACACTTCTACATGTATAATAAAGATTAGAATAGTAATTACATATACACTGTTATGGAACGATCTGCCTCTTAGTAAAAAACGCGTTTGTGAAAGCAAGAAGCATTGGCCACGTCGTGTAGACATGGCATTATGATTTATCTTAAATGTACAGTATTTATAATATTTTATGAATAATTGTGATAAAACTGTCTTTCAATTTGTTATACATTATGTATGCACATTCATTTGATGAAATAAATTAGTGAATTGATGAACACAACATGTACATGTATATTTGAACTATTGTGCCATTGTCTTACAGATATTTTCAGTAAAAATGAATTAAATAAATTAATAGCTATTTTTAAAACTTTTCTGTGTATAGACCTTCGGTTCAGATGAGACAAAATGCCATGTCGTACTCCTAAAATAATTCCTCTAAAAAAGAATCTGATTAAGTAGAAGCACTAATGGTTGTTAGTATGGCGGCTATGTAATAGAATTTTTCTTTTTAGCGTCGCTAGTCTCATCTGTTATTTCATAAACCGAGAATTTCTATGGTTATAAAAAAAAAATATTTTAAAAATAGCCTGGCCATTGGTATATATGATCAACAAAAATTGTTTCATAAATATTAGAATTGGAGTTCTAGAAAGTATTTCATCGATAATTTCTTGTTGGCTAATGAGCATCACATGTATATATGTTCCTTGGTGAAATATTTACCGTTATGATTACAGTAACATGGATATATATCTATGGATTGTAAAAGATTCAGTAGTATTATAGCCTATTTCATGCCTTTAAAACGCGTCATTTTGTATTCCACACGACTGATAAAACATGAGCATTCTGAAAAATGTTTGATAAGTTGTCAAGTGGGCACCTGACGATAGATTATGAATGTTTCAGGCAGGTTCAAGCAGAGGTGTACAGAAAACTATATATACATGCATCCATATATCGCTGACGTCTGTAACAATAAAACCGAATTTACATTTATCTTTAATATATCGTGTATATAAGTTTTAAATAGGTTTGACGTGTTGAGTTCCCGTTTAAAGCCCTTCTGGTATTTCCGCATTTCCAATATCATTGGGGTTTTTTGTGTATGAATAGAATTTAATTTGTGGAAACGAAAGAGAAAGTAAAAGAGAAAAACATAGAGGTAAGATAAATGTATATTTCTGAGGAAATAATGTTTATACACAAAAACAAAAACAAGAAGAGGAAGAGATAATTAGCGCTTCATCTATTTGCTTCTCTCCTTTCAATTAAATATAACTTGCTTGAACACTGTTGATCAATCTACTTTGAATTTCCATTTAACGTATGTACATTTATAAACAAGGACAAACATTAAATACTTAACAACGAAGGGAGCGGATCCAGCAGATAGGAAAAGGGGATTCCACTCGTGTGCATTTATGTGGGGTTTTATTTTTTTTTTTTTGGGGGGGGGGGTTGTATTTTTAAAAATATATTGAGGGGGGGGGGGGGGGTTGTGGTTTTTTTTTTTTTTTTTTTTTTTTTTTTTTTTGTTTTTTGATGTGATGGTTGTTGTTGTTCTTTTGCGCATACACTGTTTTACCTCCTCAATATAATTATCTTTTAACGTAGAAACTCGTAATCGGATTAAAATTGAGCGGACCCAAGGTTCAGATTGTATAAACTCGTTTTCATCGAGAGGTCGAGGCCATTTGAAAAAATCATAACTGATTATGTTTTAATATAAGAGAAAATAGTTTGGTATAAAAAAAAATATCTACAGACCGTTACTGTAGCTTAATCACATTCAACAATTTATATTCAATGTTGAAAAAGTTCAAATCATTTTCTATAACAATTACAGGGAATCTTTAAACATATCAGAATAAACACATTCTAATGGAACAACCTCCGAGTATTTCATTGTACGAGAGGACGGAGGACGACACAAGTGCTTTAGGAGATGGCATAGCTAAGCTATCTGTAAACCAGATAGACGATCACCCCACAGAAGTATCTTTATTTGATGAGGAGGAAGAAGAGGAGAAAGTATCGGAATCAAAAACGAGTAAATACGCCTATTCCGAGAACGCAAACCTTGCTGAAGAAAACGGTAAAGTTTATGAGACTAGTATGTAACGTTGAAATTTTAAAAATTTCACGCAGAATTATTACAGTGTGGATAATCTTGTTATTTACGAATTTCATTTTTTCTTCAACAAGATTTGCTTAAGAAGCAAAAGAAAAAACTTGTGGAACCAAAGAAATTTGAACTACGGCCATATCAACAAGAGTTAGCAGAGAGGGCCTTAAGGGGAGATAACTGTGTTATCATAGCTCCAACAGGAAGTGGCAAAACACATGTCGCAATAAGTATAATCCAAGTATGATTTGTTAAAAACTCTAGATATGTGAGAGTTTTATCAACGATGAAATTAATACTTCGTGACATTCTTAACTGATATGTAGATATTATAACTTTATGCGACTCGGAAAGGTAAATTGTATCAATCAGGTATTTAAACAAGTTAAAATTCTTTATTTTCAGCATCACTTAGAAAAACTTGAGCGATGGAAGAAAATAGTATTTATCGTCGACAAAAACAACCTGGCCAATCAACAGTCAGAGAGGATAGAGGAATATCTAAAATGCAGATTGAAAGTGATATCCGGGGACATCCAGAGAGAAGTGGAATGTGTACAAGACTGGGACTCGCTATTACCCCAGTAAGGATATCTAGATATCCTATTAGCTTTACTTTATTGACAAACGGCTTATTTACATGTAGTTAACCAAATAATATATGTCTATTGACACTAAATTTTGAAAATTAAAAAAAAAATATGCAATTAACATTCTTGAAAAGATTTTGTTCGACTATTCTCAGAGAAGTTTGGTGTTTGCTTTCTTTGATTTTTTAAGCTACGATGTTTTCGTGTCTACTGCACAAATGTTGCTTAACGCTATTAACGATCCTGAACAGAATGTCTGTCTGGAGTCGTTCTGTCTGTTTATCTTTGACGAATGCCACCACTGCGGCAGGAAACATCCATTTCAACGGATCATGGATAAATACGTGGACACCAGACTGGATCGGAACGGTGATAAAAGTCAGCTCCCACAGGTAAAACACTATTCTCTTTTGAGAAGTAGACAGGCATAGATGTAAGCTTTGCCTGTTCACTTATCAAAAGAGAATAGTAAAGCACGAGTTAAAAAAAATGTTCCTGTTGTTTCGTGTCCCTTCAAGAACAATCACAACTTCTAGGGTCTTAGAGTGTTTGCCAGAAAGTCTTGGGAATTTGCGAGTGCCTTCACGAATCAATAACCCGTACTATAGCACTCACAGTAAACGGAAACTGAAAGAAGTTTAGTACTAAACACAAACTTGTTTTACCTATTGTTATGTCCTTTTTATGTATTTATAACTTTACTTAATGCTAATATGTAAATTATTTTAAATAAAAATACTTGTACAAGTAAAAAATAACTTTTAAGAGTAGGCTTTCTCTATGTGTACAGGTCGTTGGGTTCACAGCCTCGCTCGGAGTGGGAAAGGTTATATCTCTAGACAATGCAGTGGAACACCTCAAGACGTTCTTAGCCATCATGGACGCTGATTGCTTAGTAACGGTGCAGAGAAATAAAGAGGACTTAGCAACGCATGTAAACAACCCAAAACAATGTAAAACCATTTACTTCTTTTCTATGTACCGTATTTGCCTGACTGTGATAACACTGCGTAACGATTTTGTACTACTAGTATACAGCTGCAGGTCTGTAACTCCCGGTTTGAAAAAATTAGGATGGAAGACCTGGGAGCTACAGTGCCTCCCATTGTAAAAAACTGCAATTTACGGCGCAGAAAAAAATGCGCTAGTTTTGGACTGATTAATCTCATTTCCAAACACATTCTGTACAAATGTTTGTTACCAAAAAATTCCTCGGACATTTTACTACAGATATCGTCACTTGTCTTGCCTCTGATATTCTTTTAAACACCATTACCAGCCCAATAAAGTAAAGTGGTGCAGTTTATTTATGTGTAAAAATGGCGACTCTCGATCTCGACGTAAATTAATATACTTCATTTTCTGAGGTCGGATAGCATGTTTAAGAGATAGTCTGAGGCAAGTAAAGTGACAAAATCAGTAGTAAATTGCCTGAAAATTTTAATGGTACTAACTGTTTTCCCAGAATTTGTGTTAGAATAAGGTTAATCAGCCCAAAACATTGCAGTTTTTTACTATGTGAGGCACTGTAGCTCCCAGGTCGTCCATCCAAATTTTTTCAGACCGGGAGTTACAGACCCGCAGCTCTACTAGTATACAGTTTAATAAATTTAATTATTATACTTTCATGTTAAATACTGAAATCTGATTGGTTTAGACGCAGTTGGTAATCCGTTCTATTACCCTCAGCTTTAGCAACACACTTGGCAAAGGGTAACACAACGAATTGTTACATGCACGTAAATTATGCGCGTACTGTTCGACGTAGAATTCACTTCATTTCTATATAAAAGCATTAAAATTTTCTTTAAAATTAAGACATTCAGTATAATAAAATAAATAGTGTCGTTTGGGAAGGTAACTGTTGAAATTGACACCCCTTGAAAACCATTGTCAACCGATGCGAAGCGGAGGTTGACAATGGTTGTCTCGGGGTGTCAATTTCAACAGTTTGCTTATTTATATTCAAATATTAAGTCGTACAATTGCTGAAATTTATTTGAATATAAGTAAAAAGGAATCATTCTCTCAATATTATGAGGTGATTAGTTTGGTCGATTGTGATCAAATCTATCATTAGGCCCTTCGGGCTTATTGGATTTGATCACGCCCCGACCAAAATTATCACCTCATAATACTAAAAGAATGATTTCTTATTCCTTAAATATTTCAACTATTCGTGATTTTTAAACAAGGATGGGTTTTTACAATTTAATTTAATATTGTTTTCATCAATATGTTAGACATCGTTAGTGTACCTGGTAGACGGAGAGACGACTTTGGAACCCGGATAAAAGATTTGATGAGCAGAACTGAAGAATATTTGAAAAACACCGGTGGTACGTGCGCTCCTTAATTAATCTAAACTTTTTCGAAACATTGATTAAATTTTTTTTTTTACCATAATTAAATGTTTGTGTTTGTAATTTCCAGTGGGAATGATTAACATAAACGCCATAAGACCTCAATCTATGAAAGGTGATACACAGTACACAAGTTGGCTGGAGGGCGTACTTCGAAAAGCACAGGCCAAACTTCAGGATCCGGATATGGCCAGGACACTGTTTACTATCAAACAGTATTTAGAGGTCCGATTTTTTCAGCTAATGTAAATTTGAAAATTGATCAAACGAATAATTAATGAGGAAGCATTTAATATTAACATGCTATGTTCCTATTTTAGACTTTAAAAAAATTTTTGTTTACAGATTTACAACAATGCGCTTATTCATTATACCCACGCCAGAGCAATAGATGCGCTAAACTTTATCAAAGATGAAGTAGAAAAATTCCCAAACATATCCAAGTATACAGAGATTGAAAGAAAAGTTAAATCAGAATTAGAGGGTACGTTTCTCTCTCTCTCTCTCTCTCTCTCTCTCTCTCTCTCTCTCTCTCAATATAATACTACACTAACCATTATCATGAATACAAAGAGTGGGTCAAATACTCTTTATATCTTATTTTCGATTTCTTTATGAAAATTGAAAATTAACTCACTGTATTTGATGTGATATTACTCTCGTTTTTCCTCATAAAAGATGAGTACATGACACTGGAAGCATCTGCACTGGATCACGGAAGAACTTCAGAAAACCCACTTCTTGAAAAATTGAAAGAGATCATCATTTCAACATACGCGGAGGAGCCCAACATGAGGGCGATAGTGTTCGTGAGGACTCGGATAATGACCGAGTGTTTGGTGAACTGGATGGAGGACACCGAGGAATTACAGCACATCATGGCGCAGAAGTACACCGGCGCCAAGGCGTCCATCTCAGAAGGAGGTGAATTCTTTTAAACTGTTTGGTATTTTGAATTGTATATAGATACATGTAAATATAAAGTTTCCAAAAAATAAACAAAATATGAAAACTCTACATCAAACATCGATTTAAACCGTATTAACTGCAACACGATGACTTACATATGTATCATAAATTTTACGTTCTGTTTATTTTCTTACCTTGTTCTCTGATCAAATTGGGTAAACCAATAAAAACTGCTACAGAGAGAGTTAGCTCTCCTGGTCAGACTGATTTTTAAATCCATTCTCTGTTCATTTAAATAATATCCTTTTATCAATTTCATGCATATTTATATTGAAATATATTTATTTTGAAACTTAGTTGTCTTAGGCGGAATACCCTGACTTTAGAAGAAATTCATTATTATTCAATGTCAATGTCAATATTTAGAAGCAATTATCTACATGTAGATGTGCATATAACCGCCCACAAACTACTTTGTTGATTATTTATGACGAAACTTTTTATAGGCATGGAAAGGCATGAACAAGTGAGCGCTCTCGAGCTGTTCAGAGATGGTGAGTATAAAGTAATTATGGCGACCACGGTGGCAGAGGAAGGGCTGGACATCAAGGAATGTAACCTTGTCGTCAGATATGACTACGCAGGAAGCCCAGTCGCCATGATGCAAGCCAGAGGTACTTCTAGTTTACTGTTTGATATAATACGACACGTGGATATGAATACGTAAAAATTCGTTTTATACAATTGATGCAACTTATAATGCACAAAAACATTTCAAATTCAATAACGGGTCAGTCATATTTTGGAGATGAGCGTTATGAGGTGACCATTATGGTCAGAACATGATCAAAACCAACAAAGCTCGAAGGTCTTAATGAAAGATTTAATCAGGCCTCGACCATATAAAGATCACCTCATGATCACTGACAATGGCTGTGTTAGTTTTCTAGTTATATCGGGACCCAGATGAAAAATCAAATTTATATTAATATTTAATACCATCAGAATCCGTTATATGTATATATATACTATTTATAATGTAATATTCTCTTGCTGGTGTTTGATGTACGTAGGTCGAGGTCGTGCAAAGAACAGTCGGTTCTACATCCTGGCGTCGGCAGATAAGTGTGTCGCTGAAAAGGAGCAGACCAACGTCACCATAGAGCCGCTAATGGAGGCAGCCATGAAACAACTCCAGCAGCTTATAGAGCTCGATAGCTACACCTTCCAAGTCCAGAAACAAGGGTGCCAGCGTCAGATGAAGCGATGTCGCGAGCTGGAAACATATCAACAGCAGAGCAAAGTGACTGTTCCAAACTATAGTATTTACAATCTCAGGTATTTATTTGTAGCAATGCAATAACCAAATATTCTTCCGACTGTTATATATATGTTAACTTTAGCGGGCTCATAACTGTGTTTAAAAATACATTGTATCCCGATTCTTTGCAGTTGTCTCAAGTGCAATGCATTTTTATGCACTTCAAATGATATACGGAAGATACTGAATCACCATTATGGCTGCATCCGGCAAGATTTGAAATACAGAGTCGTTTGTACGAGGTTCGATCAACCAAAGTATCCGGGTGAAGACATTGAGATGGGGGTAGGTCAGGTAGACTGCAGTGGCAGGGGATGCGCTGTAAAACTTGGAACTATTGCCCTCTATGAAGGCATTTACTTTCCTATTCTGAATATCAAGGCTCTCAAAATTGCAAAGGGCACAATGAAGGGAGACACTCTTAAGAAGTGGGGAATGGTTGAGAAATATTTCACGGTGCAGGACATGACAGAGTATGATATGGAATACCTTTCCAAATCCGACAGACTTATTGAATGGGCAAATTAAAGATGGTTATGTTACGCGAATCTCATGGACCTATTTTATTCCTGGTATAAGTAGATCTCCCACTTCTATTTTTGATTTAGAACGAATTTTTATACACCTATAATGGAATATATACATGTATGACTGCTTATGATGTTGTGAATTGTTTAAAAATAAATATAGATAAAAATATAATTTATATTTTTTTTATCATTTATTTTAAAAATAAATAATAAAAAAAAATAAAAATATGGATATTGTGTTGATATTGACGATTATAAACAGTCCAAGACTGTGATGGTTCAAATACTTTCCAGCTGATGACATCCTGTCGAAAATTTTTGATGATTTTTTAAAAATAAAAATTCACATACTTGTGAAAGAAATACAATTGAAATCGATGAAAGGGAATATATCGAAGATATCTCCATTGAACAATTATCCCTTTTCACTCATAAAATTTCACAGGAACGAAAACAATTTTCTTACGGAGGTTTATAATGGGAAATGTTTACATCTTTTCTCCATTCTGAAATACTCGGAACACCTCGCGCGAGTTTTTAACGTTATCATCCGGGCTTATTAATGGCTGATGCAATGCAAAATCTCCGTAGACTTTCAATTTTGGGATGTGTATTGAAACCTGAAGCGGTAGAGGAGGCGTTTCAAAACAGATAATCTGGACATTTTTCATATTAGTGGATGGACGTGGTTTGGGCACAAATGTATTTACTATTATTGAAATATCAAGCAAAATGTGGTGGAAGCAAAAACTCGGGACAGAGTAAAAATATTCTTAATTTTCTTCTTGTCAATTTATGTGTTTACTCAATCTCATTGCAGATACAATTGGAGTCGTAGAATTATTCGATATATTAACTAGTACACATCCATCACGTTTAAGAATTATATCGACATGTGTCGCCTTCCACTTTTTCAAACGTCAAATAACAATGAAATTACACAGAATCGTATTTCTGAATATTTTCAATAATTGGACAACATCTGTGAAAATAAAATATTTTTTTGTGAAAACTTTGCTATTAACGGTATTGCCAATTGGAATACATGAAACATGAATAAACATGTATTATGATTAACAAATTGACAAATGTCAGCATCTGACTTAATTGATGATTTGCCGGGGATGTCAACAAACTTTTCTCAAACAATTCTCAACTTCTTGATCCTTATAACAAGCTTAAAGTTATGGCGATATATATAAAATGTAAATTGTAAACAAAATCTATATAAAGCGTATTTTTGGTCTAACCTATTATTGTTAAAACATTTCTCCTTCAATGGGTCTTTAATTAGAGTACATTTTCGGAATCCGTACGATTTTTATTGTTTTTGGGAGTTGATTTTCATCAACTCTCCTATGCAGTTACTCTGGCTAACCGGAAGTGCAACAGTGTGGGACTTCAGCACCACCGCTGACAAGACTTAATACTTAAAATATATATATATATATATATATATATATATATATATATATATATATATATATATATATATATATATATATATATATATATATATATATATATATATATATATAAATTCGCTGCAATGTATTCAGAAGCATTGGTTTTCAAGAAAAGCTATTTATAAATACCTTGAAAGTAGTCAAATTTTATATGGTACGAACAATTTAGATATTTTTTATCATATTCTTGCATTTGTCTTCACGAGGATATGACCATTTAATAGTATCTACATTTTTGAGAGCTTTCACCATGGATTCCTTGTGTCAAGGTTAAATAAAAACGTGTATACGGTTGTTCTAAAGAAGAAGAATGAAAAGTTAATGCAAGTGACAGCAGCAACAACAATGACAGCAAGCATGGCAACTTTTGAACTCTCTCCTGCATTACGTTATTAACTACCTCAATTGACATTAACCAGATAAATCCATTCCTTGATGGAATCACAAATGTACACAAAGAAAACGCTACCACCATGGGCAATCAGGGAAGCAGCATCCAACCCGTTTTACATGATTGTATGTTATCAGTGGTTTTATATGTACCTCTAAATAGACAAATGGATTATATCAAAGCAATAACTGCATGATGAGCAAAGCTGATTGAAATGTTTCATGTGAAACACATTGCTGTTTGCGTCTTCCGTTTGTTGTCTGATTCCGATAAAATAATCTTCTTAAGCAGATTTCGAGTACAAAGGACGCAGCGGATTTTTAAAAAAAATCAGTGCGTGCGCGATGAAAATATTCAGCAAAGCTTTACAGGTTATCATATCGTCCCACTAGTTAATTTCATTAAATGCTTAAAGCAAATTGACAAAAAATCGTTTTTCATGTCAGCAATACTTTTTTTTTAAAAGATTGCATTTTCAGTTCAAGTTCATGAAAGGGAAGCACCGAAAATGTTAGATCATAAATCGATATGTAAATAAAAATTGATATACATGTATGAAAAAGCAACGTATCTATTATCAATCAATAAGTAATGAGATGACCTTTGAACCCAGTACTTATTAAACACATGGCATCAATGTTGAAAGAGAAGGATGAAGGCGCCGCAGACTACTCCAAACTCCCTATCTTGTAAAGCAAATCAAAGTACTGAAGAACTGACGAGAGTTGATTTTGTCGATGTTTATTTATTTTAAAATCAATGATATGTTAATTTTGCATGACAAGTACATGTAGTTTCTAATTTTTATTTGAATTACGCACAATTTTATAATATGAATTTTTGGACTTTTTCGACAAGAATGGCGAGAAACCCCCATATGAATCATGTTAAATAATATTTAAAGATAAAATGAATTCAATCAAACTACATTTATGTATCAGTAATAGAAACATTTCTCGAAAATTGTATGGATTCAAGCAATATTGAACTCTAGTCTCGTTCAACCAAACGCTCGGCTGACACCGTAAATCTCCGAAAAGCTAGAGAGACTTTACGGAAACAGCCGAGCGTCGAGTTGAACGAGACTATATTGAACTCTGGCGTAGGAATACATACGACTACAAAAAATATCTAAAATATTCGTACCATTTAAAATCTGACTATTATCAAGGTATATATAAATAAGTTTCCTTGAAAAATAATGCTTTAGCATACATTACATCGAATTTATCAATTATTTTCAAGAACTAAGTCTTGTCAGCAGCGATGTAGTGTGCTGAGGTCCAAACACTGTTTCACTTTCGGTTTGTCTGCGTGACTGCATAGGAGAGTTGATTAAAATCAACTCCCAAAAATGATAAACAAATAAATATATGAGGGCCAATAAAAAAACGAAGAAAATGTGGCTATCTATCATATAATTTTTATAATAGTCATAACTAACAGATTAATTTATGCACCAACGCTTATTTTATTGATATACGAAGTTTCATTCCATTTAATGAAAGGTATTTTTGTTTTGTTGTTTGTTTGGTAATTCTTTAAAAAACAACAACATGTTTCGTCACCACGGCGCACGGTAACGTTGAAAATAACGTCAAGATGACAAACGCACAGTTAATAGAAATACCAAATCTTTTTATTATACTTTTATGTTAAATACTGAAATCTGATTGGTTTAGACGCAGTTTATATAAATAAATAAATAGACGCAGTTTATATAAATAGTGCCTGTTTGGGAGGGTAACTGTTGAAATTGACATCCCTCAATAAACCATCGTCAGCCTCCGCTTCGCGTCGGTTGACAATGGTTTTCTCGGGGTGTCAATTTCAACAGTTACCCTCCCAAACAGGCACTATTTATATAATAATGATATTATTATTGAACAGACATTGTGATTGTACGCCGTGATCTCATTTTCGCAGGAAAAGGAATATATAATTTTTTTGGATTTCAAATTGTTTGAATCTATTTCTAAATTATGCCTACTTAATTTAATGATAATATGACGTGAAGTAACATAGCTATGGGAAAAATTCTTCGTATGTTTTGATTGACCCTCGTAAATAAATTAATAAATAAAACTCAATTCGCAAATCTTCAACATACTCATCCAATTGGTAAAGGGGGTTTTATACTGGTTTCTTGAATTGTTTAAATATATATATTGAATTTCTCTATCACTTACTTTTTTTGTCACAAAAAAAGTGGGCGACCAGTTTGTTATAAATTTATTTTTCTTTATGTATTTAAGAATGTTTTTTTTATAATAACAATGCAAAATAGAGACCAGGCCTTGTTGGTGCTACGAACCTGCTCATTACATTGATGAGCAGCCTAGCTACATTATGGTGGCTGGTAAGGTCAAAATTGGCCTGGAAATCTTCACATTTTCCCATGGACATCCTCCCATTTCAGAGTGTGAAGAAAGTATCAATTTCCAATCTTAGAAATATGAGATTGTCTGTTGGGTCATAGATTTGTCCTCTGCTAAAGGGACTCTTTCACAATATATATTGAATTATAGTCCTTAAACTTTAAAGATTTGCCAGAATTCCTCTTTAAAAAACGTAATCTCAACAATGGTCATAGGTAAAAAGACTAAAATGAGTGAACTGTTCACAATACATTTTTAAAATGCCCCCCATTGATAGATACCTTCCTATGTAAAACTTTCGAGCAAATGGTAATAATTTTAAGAGTTCTTGTTCCAAACCGTTAACGCCACTTTTATATTTATCTTGCGAATGGTAGCCCACCAACTACTTTTGTCAATGGTTGTAAAACTGAATCTAAAGATGCATTAATGAAGGATCTTGCAATACCTTGATGTTACTGCTATATAGGTGGGAACAATAAAAAGTAACCCTGAATTAGGAAGGAACTTCTAATGTCGATAACCATAAAAAACAAGAAACCCACGGGCCTTAACGGGCACCTAAGTACCGTATCCCTTAAACTGACATGTCAGAATCTTAAATTTGCATTTTAAGTTTCATTTTGAAGTCTACACCCTAATCTGAGACCCCTCTGACTGTTACCCTGCTTTTATTATTTGATGTTTGAAAAACAGTCATTCGTAAAATTGTGGGGGGGGGGGGGTGAGTGGGGGGAATATTGGATCACCTATACCTTAGCTCCAGTGGCCAAAAACTGTAAACTTTTATTAATAAGAAACCTGCCTTTGATAGTCAAATGCACACAATATGCATTAGAAGGCTTCGTAGACATGTAACCAAGCATTTAGTTTTTCTAGAATACACATGTGCATATGGGAGTAAAGAAGATCTTCTGTCAATTAATACATTTTTACAATATTACATATTAGAGGCCACCTTAGGGTCTGAACCCGTATGTATTTCACAATTTTGATAGAGAGCTTCATAGCTATTATAAGTTCATAACTTATCTTCACTACGATCCACTCTGTTCCTCTACAACCTTCGGCAGATTAATCAGATCATTGCAAATCCTTTATTCAAAAATTCATTTTTGTGTAATATAAGAGATTTAAAGCAGATAAGCAAAGTGGAGAAGAAATGGTCCAGACGAGGATTTAAATTTTGCACAGAAGATTACTATCAACATGATATTTGACATTTCTTACATAAAGAGGATCATTTAGAAAATCTGCAGGCATGTTCACGAAGCTGTCTTGGGACTATGGTGCGTCCTAAGTACATCTTAGGATACGTCTTAGTCTTAAGTCTGTTTCTCGAAGCTCTCCTAAATTTAGGAACCGCCATAACTTTGTCCTAACTTTAAGACATCACCTACCTTGTCCTAAGACCATCCTAAAGCTATACAATCACGTTTTTGAGGATATTGGGATGTTGTGAAGCTTTTTCTTGAGACCGGTAGAATAAAGCAATATTTTCCCCAGTTCCAGCATTTTCGACAAACATATAATTCCTAATCCGGGGGGCATATTCAATTCTTCTATCATGTATGTTCATTTTATCAAAATGATGTGGAGTGGGACCCCGAACTCTCACCACTTCCCCGTTGCTACATGCCTACCTGGGAGTTGACAAATTAAGATTTCTATTTATTTTTTTGCAAATACTTTCTCTGTTCGACGAATGAAAGTTATTCACTTATTTTTTTATCTACACTGTACACTAAATGAGTTACATTCATTGTTTTGATTAAAATAATTTTTGATAACAATTATTTAAATGTCCTTTGCTATAAAAAGTAAATTTACTTCGGGTTATATAAGCCATGCGTGATCATTCCTAATTTTTATCACTTTATTCTGAAAAAAATAATCTTTAAAAAATTTGTAATGTTGAATGAACTGTATTTATATATTTTCGAGATATATTACAACTTATTTCTTATTTAACATGTTCGTGTATTCTATATATTGCAGATTAAAGGGAAACTGGTTGTGTTTGTACGAGTACATGTGTTTCCCCATGTAACGTTTCAAATTCTATGAAAATCGCGTGTTTATGTATTACATATACTTGAATGACAAATGTAAATTATCAAATGACAACACACACGTGTTGTTTACATAATTATCTGCTTATAAGCCAATTCTGTCCTGATACATATTTTTCTTTTATAAAAAAGAACAGTTATTTGAATTTTGGGGGGCTTGTGATATTTTTTATTTAAATATTTTTTTTTTGAGGTGGGGGGGGGGGGGTCATCTAAAAAAAACAACTTAATTGTTATTGGTAACTGATATATATTTAGGTAAATGTAAAATTATTAAAATGTATACATAAAAAATTACTGGTTTTAGACCTTTTGTGTTAACTACCGAGACGTACAACTTTCTCTGGCAAAATGTTTAATGATTCAACCCTACACAAATCTCTAAAATTCGATCTGAATGAATAAATGTGAAAAATAAGAATGGTTGTAGAAAGTTAGGATATCGTAACTTAAGATGTTCCTAAGTTACCGTCGAGCTACATCTTAAGACGTGTCCTAAGTTGATCTTAGGATGTTCCTAACTTTTTTCCTAAGTCATATCTTAGGAACACACTTAGGTCATATCTTAGGAAAGTTTCGTGAACATACCTGCTGGTCCTTGGAAAAATAAAAATTGTCCAAACAAGAATATTTTTATTACGTTCTGCTACGAGATTTGGGAACGACACAGTATAGCTACAAACAGTCTTTTGCGAAAATCTAAATAAGATTATGCCAAGGGATAATACGTGTATGTACGAACACTTGATTTCAAAGGAATCTGTTATGACCTCCACATTTGACCTAGAAAAGGACTTTATACGGTATTATGCATTTTTCGCCCCCAAAACTTAAGTTTTTTCAAAAGCTTTATAAACAAGGTGGCATATAGTTGAAATCGTATTGAATATAAGTGTGTAAAAAAATTATCACCATAGTAACGTCATAATGAAGAAATGACGTTATGAAAATTGTCTTATTTTGATAAAATCAAATTTTGTAGCAAAGTATGGGTGTTTTCCGATGGAAACATCGAGCACAGGCTTGCTCAAGTACCAATTTGAGTATGGTGTGTATAATTTGAGGAAGAAAAAAATACGTTAAAATCGTACTTGAGCAGACCTGCGCTCTATACTTCCGAATGCAAAATATAAAGAAAAATGGCAATATCGTATGTTTTTGCAAAATTGCGGTAATTGGGTCATTTAGGTGACGTCATATATAAACAACGAATGAGAAATAATGTCAAAAATCAAGATGAAATTGATAGGCATCCTCTGTATACTGATTTCTGGAGATTTGAATTTGATACGACACTATTTAAAAATTGGTTAAAATTGGGGCAGATATTAAACCATACCAAATATAGTCCTTTGTCGAGGGTCACTGCACATCCTTTAACAAATGCACTCTATATTGGTCAGATTTGTAAAGAGGGTAGAAAATATGCTCCGGACAAGTTCTGTCAGACGAAGAGACTGATTTCTTAAGGGCGTTTGCGGAGCTCTTAACTACTGTGGTTTCATTAATATTCAAGGGTATCAATTTTCGTGGATAAAGTGAAAATCACATGGTCAAAGGATATGTAAATTCGTGGAAAATGATCCTTTCAATACAAATTGATAGTAGAAATTGCACATCAATGAACATTTAATTTCATGGATAAACTTAAAAATGAAATCCACGAAAATTGGTATGCAACGAATATTGATGAAACCACAGTACATGAAATACGAGTAAAGGCGGAGCAACTAAACTTTCTTTTAGCACCTTATGTTTACAATCTCTTTAATACATTTATTGTTAAATAGTACTGTTCAAAAGATTTCTAAACTTTATCTTTTCTCTATTCACTCTTTTCATGTCATGCTACTTGTTAAAAAAGACCAGCTGGCTTTTTTTCGACAGATCAAAGGAATTAAAAGTACTTATCGATGATTTACGCTTTGTTCGTAAATAAATGGTCGAGGTATTGATTTTTTTCTTATCTTGCTATTTGTTTTACGACTATAAAGCATCTAATACATATTGATTTTTCAAATTAAATCATTTCATCGTCTAATATTAGTTGACGTTTTTGTTTCGATAAAACTTTGACTGTTCACAAGACTTTCTTCAAATTACAATATTCATCGAGCCCGAACAAATAAAAAAACCTTTTAAAAAAACTATTTTATTACATGATTCAGAGATTATAACGATACAAAGATAAAACTAAGCAGTCTATTTACAGACTTAAGCTCAAGAATGTACATGCATGAGTCCTACTAAAGAACACTTTTATACTTAAGTACCATTTATATTACGAGCTCTTACCAAAGAAGGGAAATGGAAATACTCGGTTGGTCTAAATCATACTTTAAGTCAAAATATTCTAATGAAAAATGATGTATTGATGACAAAAGTCGATTTAATTATTTTTCTCGGAAAAATTCCAAAAAGACCTTGACGAATAAGCCTACTAATTTACTAAATTTTACATATTGATTTTCATCTACATATTGCTTGATCAGTCTCTCTCTCTCTCTCTCTCTCTCTCTCTCTCTCTCTCTCTCTCTCTCTCTCTCTCTTCAAGTAATGTAAGGCACATGATGTTCAGTAAAACGACTCGTAATTTGAATAATACACTTCTAATGTCTTTCCTGTTAATAACGTTTGGCGATATAATGCTGATCAAATCTACTACCGTGGCTCCACCGCCCGAAGAAAAAGCACTTGAAGTATATATCAGTGATTTGCCATTAAGTTACCTTGTGATCATTGCACAGAGTACTATAGAACGGGTGATCACAAATAAAAATTACAGCAAAACTAACCGGATCGCCATTTTTTAATGGTTTTTATAAATCAATATTAGTAAACATATACGTACCTTGAGCTATAAACTACGGAGTATTTTTTTTTACAGAGTGAGGGAATACTTTATCAACATTATTGAATTTAACTTTAGTTTTTTATCGAGTTTTCTAGCCGTATTAATTATTTTATTGTTTAGGAATAACGTGATTAAAAATTAATCGCTAACACTCGATATAGACATGTGGGGTGCCGGGTTGTTTGCACAGTTGACAAAACAATTCAATACTTACACAAGACACCTTATTCACTTTTATCAGCATAAAGGGTCATCTCCTAGTGGGGTTTATTAGGATATTTACTTTAGTTCGGACACGTAAAGCGGCACATTTTCTGCAATGTAATTCTTCAAAATTAAAAAAAAAAATTAATAGAAAACTTTATTTTAAAGTCGCCATTTAAAGGGGCATGGTCACGATTTTGGTCAAAAATTATTTTTCCGATTTTAATGTTTACAATCCTTCAGTGAGGCATTCTTAATAGGCAACCAAAATTTGAGTGTCATTTGTTGAGTTATAAACGAGTTACAGAGCTTACAATTCTCTGCCATGTAAACAAAGCTAATGTTTACATTTTAAATGTTGAAGTGAAAATTTTAATTCAGACCTAAAATGAATGTGTTAAACGATAAGAACTGTTTATCTATGCTTGAAAGGAATAAGGAGAAAAAAAATCAGCTTAAAAAGGGTTTTTATTGATATACTGAACATATGTAAACAAAAACAGGGCACGATCCTTGTTTACATGACACAGGTTTGTGAGCTCTGTATCTTGCTTAAAACTAAAAAAAAATTCATTTGATCATTAGATATGCATTTTTAAAGCATTGTAAATAATGAAAACATAAAAATAGAATTTGACTTAAATCGTGACCATGCCCGTTTAATACAAAGGATTGAACAAGTGAAAAGCTGTCAATGTTACAGCAAACCGGGTTTTCTTTTATGTGAACTAGTGCATCCATAATCCATGTCAACCCTGAATTGATAAACACTACCTACCGAATCCAGTGAAATGGAGTACCATATATGCGATATTTTGCCAAAAAATGACTAAGTTCAAAAGCTAGTTTTTTTTCATAAATTATCAAATATCCTAGCAATATGCAAATTTCTGATACATGTATATGTACAATTGATCGGCAAAAGAACAACTTTCTATCTTGAAAACTGTAGGAGGAGTTATCCGTACAATGAGGGTACCCTATATGCAATATTTTGCCAAAAGATGACTAAGTTCAAAAGCTGGTATTTTTTTCATAAATTATCAGAAATAAAAATCCTAGCAATATGCACACTTCTGATATATGTACAATTGATCTGCAAAAGAACAACTTCCTATCTTGAAAACTGTAGGAGGATTTATCCGTACAATGAGGGTACACCTTTGGCAGCCGACCGCCCGCCATTTTTATAACCGGATTTTTCCGCTGGGAAACCCGGTTAAAAATAAATTCTTACATCTGGCATAATGCCTAATAAAAAATGTTAAAATTTCAAGCATCGACGATTAACAATCCAAATAAAATATATTTCTTCAAATCCTATCGGAATTTAAATTCTTATGGGATATTTTTTTTTATTCCGGTGGGAAACTCCAAATATCCCATAGGAAAGTTGATTTTTCCTGTTTGCAAAATTATTTTCCTGTCGGAATTTATTTTTAAAGGTAAATATCTCACCTGACAGGTGAGATACATTTAAAAACAAAAACGGTTATAATCTCTTTTAACAATGTTTTATCGTATGACACCTTTGATAATTATAATTTCGATGCATGATGACCTTAGCGTAAGACGGGTGAAAAAATGGCGAGGTATGTCCAATACACGATGTTATATCAATATTGTCGACATCGCAATACGGGTGCGATCGTCGACATAGCAATGTTGATTGACATCGAATCGACATCGTACCACTTATATCCTGTTCACATCGTCGACGTTGTCGATATTGCAATGTTGACTTTCATCGAGTCGACATTGTGTCTACATCGTGTGCCTTCTTTCCTGTTTACATCTTTACATCGTCGACATCGCATTATTGATCGACATCAAGTCAACATCGTGTCTACATTGTATCTCTTATATCCTGTTTACATCGTCGACAATACAATGTTGAGTAACATGGAGTCGACATTGTGTCTACATGGTGTGCCTTTTTTCCTGTTTACATCGTCGACATTGCAATGTTCATCGACACGAATCAACATCGTGTCTACCTCGGACCTCTTAAATGCTGTTTAAATCGTCGACATCGCAATGTTGACAAACATCGAGAAGACATTATGTCTTCATCGTGTGCCTTCTTTCCTGTTTGCACAGTCTGATTAAAATCAAAGATTCCACTAGCTCCTTTATTTTGATGGTCGCACTGCCCTCCGACGAGCTGAATTCTCTGGGCCGACTTTGCAGGTCCACCCGTTTCCTTCTATAAGTGGTTTCACGTACTCTTGAACTCTCTCATCAAAGTTCTTTTCAACTTTCCCTCACGGTACTTGTTTGCTAGCATCAAAATAAAGGAGCTAGTGGAATGTTTGATTTTGATCAGATTGCTGATTGCATGACATCGTCGACATTGCATTGCAAGGGACAACGTTAAGAAATATCTGCGAAGTAGACAAGGTTAAACCAATATCGGTTCAATGTGGTATACATCGCGATGTTGACAATGTCGGCGATGTCAACGTCAAAGAAATGTCGTCAATGTAGACAATATAAGCTCGATATTGGTTAAACATCGTCGACATTTAGATGTCGACAATGTCGACGATGTAAAGGTTAAAGAAATATTCGCGATGTAGACAATGTATAGAATATGTAGACAATGTAAATTGTTATGATGTCGACGATGCTAACGTTAAAGAAATATCGGCAATGTGGACGATGTAACTCGATATCGGTTCAACATCGTCAACGTAGCGATGTCGGCGATGTTAACGGCAAAGAAATATCGGCAATATTAACAATGAAAAATCGATATCATATCAATATTGTATACAACGCGATGTTGACAATATCGAAAAAGAAATATTTTTTTAGGGGGGCCAAAATCTAAAATTGCACGTTCTTGTAATCCTTCATGGTTTAAATCCCACCCATGGTTCTATTTTGACGGGGCTGTATCAACTCATATAATCATTTTTATTAAGTACATACTATATATACTTCTTGAACACCAGTTCCCAAAATATCGATGTTAATCAATAGAAAATGTCATAGTCAGATAATATACAATGTATCTACGTGCAAGATAGCAACAAAATATGAATACATTTATCCAGGTTAAGAGAACCCGTACAAGAGAACGACCTGTACCCGGGTAAGACTTCTCTAAGACAATCCATACCCTAAAACATGAACTAGGGTATGAATCTTCTAGGGTACGTACAGGTTCTCCAAGATATGACTTCTCTTTGACTAGCATTTATTCCTAAAATTTTAAGCACCTGCGATCTATAGTTCTTGGGGGGGGGGGATCAGAAATTGGTTACGATCAGACACTCAATGATGAACAGTAATTATATCCCCTTTCTTCGGAGCGGAGGTATAATAACCATCTTTCTGAGGTACAGTAGCAATAACGTAAGCTGGATGGTCAGCAAATTACCCATCATATTTGTCTTAAAACACGACAGTTACAAACGATTAAATACTACTGCAACTAAGGAAAAATATGAACATATAAGGGTTATAATTTAAATACGTGCAGGATAGCAACAAAATATAAATACATTTTTCCAGGCTAAGAGAACCCGTACATAGTTATGTAGAACTCTTCGTTCAAAGTAGATTAATACAGCCTAAAATGGCCTCGTTCATTCAGCTCTCTTAGGAGAAGACTGCCAAGTGGTCAGTCAGTGTCTCAAGTTCGTTGTTCTTTCACCTGTAATTAGATCTGAAATTTAAATCCTTTATAATTCATCGTCCCATGGCCTACATTGAAATCCTAATTTCTTCAACAAATACAAATACCTTGATTACTGTAATTAAAATGACTTACGTGCGGGCTATTGATTATATACCATAGGCATATTCCATGACCAAACATCGCTTAATATATAAATTAGTATAGCACAAGGAAAAATAAGATAGTTCGATATCAATCAAAGAATTGATTATTTAAACGCATGTTTAGACAGTTAGGAAACTTCCTCCGATAATGACATAAAGATCAATCGGTAGTCGCTCATACATCACAAGACGTTTTGGATCCAGTGTGCGGAGAACTTTTTGAATGAAATATGAATTTCTTTTTTACAACAGAAATAATTCTGTTTTTTACGGTTTTTGTTTTTCGAATTCGAACTTCAATGGGAATATCTATTCATCAATACAAACGCTTGGAATATATGAACGACAAAATAATTTCGGGACAAAACTCATTATTCACCAGAAAAGGTTCTTTAATTAAGTGCGTCAAAGATTGTGCATTAATTCCAAACTGTGTATCAGTGTTTTATTCAAAGTTGGTTTGCAAAGGATATCCCGTTGTTTATCAGCCATCCTCTCCAAATCTTATCTCGATGCAAGGGATTCGCTACTACGCCTGTGTTGAAATCTATTCTGGATTTAGCATGACAAGCAGTACGGACATTTTTGTACAGAACTCAACTACGCAAATCAGCACTATTAATTCTAATCAGGAAAGTATTACAACGGATGTCACAACGAAAGAAAGCTCAGCTGAAACAACTTCTAAAACAACTACAAACATTTCCGTACAGGACTCAACTACGCAAATCAGCACTGATGATTCTAGTCAGAACACTGTCATTACGGATGTCACAACAAAGGAAAGCTCACCTGAAACTACTTCGCAGCTCCCAATTAGTACGGTAGATACATCGAGTCCATTGTATTCTACAACCCTAATGACAACGACAAGTCTTCAGTGTAAGTCTTTACTCTCTTTTTTGGTGATCACCAGTCTTTGAGATATCAAATTTATCAAAGAAAACAAATTCAAAAAATTTTACTTTTTAAAGCAATATGAGCTGTATTTTTTAGAATTTTATTTTACTGCAAAAACCTGCTAGTATGATAAGTCTGCATAAAACTTACTTTTATGATAAATAAGATTTGAAAAAATCATTAATTTTTGTCAAAGGAAAGATTTCTATTCTCAGGAATATATCAATTTTTGTACAGGACGACAATAATTCAATTTTGCTCCAAATAAGGCTTTTTACCGGCCTTTTCCACAAAAATATGGCTAACAGAAATTTAAAAACCATGAATTTTTTGTCATTTTAGCATAAAAAAAAATTTAAGTAAAAGCTGCTTGGTCCGATTCTATATAAAATTTTATGTACGCGTTTAAACGATGGTTATGCTAAGTATATGTATAATAATAGACATTGCAGTAGTTTTCCCAGTCAATAAAGGCAAATTTCAATGAAGAAAAATACGCACAAAATTTGTTAAGAAAACAAGCGACATAAAAGGGTACCGCGTTATTTCGCCTCATGTTAAATTTCACCCCTGACGACGAGACAGGTATGCATGTATTTAACGACTTTGTCATCGCTGTGAATAAAGGTCGAAATGATCAGACAAATTACAAATAAAACTGTGTACGTTTTGTTTGCTAATATTTCTGAAGTTTGCTTTCTTTACAATCGATGCATAGCATGCGGGTTGAATAACCCCAATCATTCGGGAGACGAAACCAAACGGTTTCTTTTTCCAAACATTTTCCGTGATGCATTTTGGTTGTTTTTTTCGATTGCCCAAAAAGAAATGATTTTTATTTACTTTGAATATTTCTAACTTTGAAAGGAGATCGATTCAGCTGTTGTAATTAGGAGAAAGTCCATAACTTTCTATGATAAATGGTTTGTATGGAAAAAAATTTGATACTGTAATAACCAAAAAATCGGACCAAGCAGCTTTAAGTAAAAAAAAAATTCAACATGAAAAATGCAGCTCATATTGCTGTGATAGACACAATTATAGAGGTGTCTTATATGGAATCAAAAATATACGCTAATTGATTTTACGTTTTGTTTTTGATAGTATATTGTATCACGTATACAGGTTTTTCGCCCGATGTTTTTCGCCCCTTTCTACATCTGCAAACAGTTAGAAATACCGTATATAAATGTACTCTTTCTAAATACCAAAGTTATTTAAAAATTATTTAGAATTTACCCAGTCCTGAATTTGTCCACTGACAACGAGGTTGAACTGTGCGGAAAAAAACGGAGGCAAATGTTCACTTTAACTTTATATTTATAGCAATCTACAATATAAGAGAATATTAAGGTATTGCCAGTTGTTATTAGAATATTTATATGTTTCGTTTTTAACTGACAATCGGACAATTTAACAAATATATGTACATGTACCTACATCACCTATAACGGTTTTCTTATTTATTAACATACATGTATCTATTTAGAGTATATTATATCATGTACATTTTCATGTTCCTTATACTTAAATTCTAAATGAATTTTGAAACAAAGAAAGTATTAAGCTCTTTTCTATGAAATATTCAATGTTTCGACTGTTTGTGTCCACTCCGACGTTAAATAAATAGACCAATGGTGAATCGGTACTGTCATATTCTGGTAAACCAGGCGCAACATATCGTGTGCTAGCTTCTTTGGTTGCAAATTAAACTAATCCTTATTAGAAATACGTAATTGTTTGGCTTTTTCAATATCTTCAAGGAGCATTTGTTGACAGATGCATATATTTAATACAGATCAGTGATATCAGAACGACAATTTGAGTCCGACTGATACATAAAAGAGATGGAAAAACAAATGATGGAGGTGTGCTAGTACAATCGTTTTAATTGTAAAAATTTTCTATTACAGCGTCATGCAGTATAGCTGGTGCACTTGGCTACAGCTGGGACAGTATCTACAGCATCTGCTACAAATTTAATGCCACTGAGCTCAATGCAGTAGAGTCCAAGGCCAAGTGTCAATCGGATTATCCAAACAGCCGTCTCCTGTTGGTCGACTCGGACAATGCCTACAACTTTGCTGTACATATAGTAGGTAAGCAGTTTCACGGATATTTTACACATATCATTACGAGCACGGATATTGAGATACAGAGATCGATGATCGTGATTCACTTAAATTTCACATAAAACGGGCATATATCCAAATTTGCCCTTTTTCTTCACATGGATTTTAGTTTTTTTATTGCTTCAACTTGAATTTTCTGTGCTTTTGCAAAAGACTTAACAAAATGAGGGGTTTTATATGAATTATTTATTTTAAAATTTGAAACGTTTCACAATAAAAAGAAACATGTAAGACTATTTGCTAAAAAATTGAGTTTTTCAAATTAAGAAATTATGAATACACCATAATATTGAGATTTGATTCACAAAGAGCAAATATTTAGATCATTATACATATTCTAATACATGTGACATATTCAATTCCATTTGCGAATGGAATATTTACACAGTACATAGTCTACATTAAATATGAATAAATATGTTGTGAAAATCAAACTTAGATACCAAATTCTGAGGAGGAAAACTTCATTGAAATATAAATACTTTGAAGATGTATATATAAAGCTATTTAATTGTAATTTTAGTTTTTAAGACAATTGGATATTTTTCTACACTTACCGAAAGTAAGAAAAAGGAAGCAAACTCATAAACCCCATGCTCCCCCATTATCTGTCTATGCTACACATAATAAACAGCAGGATATGAATTAAATACAAAAAATAATTTGAAAAAAGACATAACCCGTAAAAATATTCAGATGAAAAATTCCTACAAATATGTACAAAGCCATGTATTCCTTTATCAACAAAATTTTAAAATTAAAAAAATGCGGAAATACATGGTTATTTGTATATAACATTCTCATAACAAAACGGCCGAAATTCCCCGAAAAATAATGAAATCATAATTTCTTAGCAATATGCATATCTACACATTGTGCCTAAAAACCTTCAACGTTTTACTAAATCCGTTCAAATTGAACGGTGGTAGAAACCGGATAATATAATCTTATATCGTTTAATATAATCTTATATCGTTTATTTGTACCATGTCGATTTTGAAATAACTGAAAACTACAAGATTTTCGTTCGACTAGGATCATCATGAAATACGACGAAAAAGGGACTCTCTAAGCGGAACACAATATCAATTTCTTGATAAGTTATAAATGGTTTATCAATTTCAGTTTATTTCAACATGAACAGACAAAGATATGTAAAAAATCCCCTCAAGGGGTATCACTTACAAAATGGATTTAGTTGATAGCAATCCCTGTGATAAAATTAGAAAAGAATGCACAAGCTAGAGGTACTGTGAGAAAGCTCACAAATGATACCCCCCGTTAAGAAAAAATCATAACTCAAGTATTTTTCTATTACAGAAAATAATGGATGTTAACTCTTTCACCGTCCATGTTCTATAAATAAATGCTAAAATGAGTACACAAACCAATTTCTATTCTTTTAGTTCCATTTTATTTGAACTTAACTGTCAATGAATGAAGTTATTTGCATCCTTATAATAACAAACATGAGTGGAATCAAACGATAATCCACATGTCAAGCAGCCATTAAATGTTTTGAATTTCAGATATACCGAGCCCAATTTTTTTTCCGAAAATATTTTTCAATACAATTCTCCCCCCCCCCAAAAAAAACCCATTATGGCAGCCAATTTTCAGAGAGGCGAGCAGGGATAAGAATCTAAAAATTAATTTAATGTTTCCTGACACAAGCAAGCTTTGTGTGAAATAATAGCTTCTTATAATTTAATCAATAAAAGGCATGACACAGACAGGTCAGCTATTAAGCATTTTTAAACGATGACATTGAACTTGCCCCCAAATGACCTTAGGTCAAGGTCATGACACACCTTCAGCTTATAAGCAAACTTTGTGTGAGGTAAAAACTTCCAGTGTCTCTTCATAAGAAAGATATGGGCCGGACATTTTGCACAGACAGACGGACGGACGGATAAGGTGATTCCTATATACCCCTCCCCCCCAAAAAACTTCGTTTGCGGGGGGGGGGGGATAAATACATACTTACAAAAAGTTCTGGTTATTAAAAAACTGAACAATTCTTATCTGGGAGAAGAAGAAAAGACATATTTCTATCAACAAACCTGTCCAGGGAATCTTTTCGAGCCATGCATGTGTTTTGTATATAGTAAATACGCATGCGTAATAGTAAAGGAGGCGAAACCCCGTTACACTTTGCAATATATATATTTGAGTACCTTAATCTGAATGAAATAAATAAATTGATTTAATGGAGAAATTTGAAGTTTTCTGAAAGTTTATTCACTTATGAGTACTACAAAAATTCCGAACTTGATCGGATTTTTTTTTTCAAGTTGGTTTTTAATAAGATGGGCAGCACTGTCTCTTTAAGGTATTCCACTCCTCAATGTTTTTGTATCAAGAATTTCTTGAGAAGTACATTATTGAAATTTGTAGGCAGAACATACTTAAAAAAACCAATTAATTTGACCTTTTTGCACATAAAATGCAATTTCAGTCTAAAAAACATTCAGCACGAAAAATAGTCCCCCCCCCCCAAAAAAAAACCCAAAAAATTGTTTGGTTCTTTAATTAAAATGGATTTTCTTGATGAATGTTGTGTAATTATGAAATATTAATCTTTCTGTAATGATTAAATAAATAAAATCATACTCATTTTAAATATAATGATCATCTGCGCAATGAAATCAAAACGTGAAGAGTGAGATAAATGTACCTTTAGAGGAGTTTCGTTTTTACACATTTCATTTCTTTATTCAATATATATTTTTTAAAATTCTAAGATAAAGAGGATCAAATTTCCACCTAAAAATAACGGAATCAGAATTCCCTGGTAATATGCACATCTATACATTGAGCCTTGAATACCTACCAAGTTTCTCGAAATTCCGTGCAGTGATTTAAGAGGAGTTACGCTTACAAAACAAGAAGACTGACGGACTGACTGAAGGGTAAAAAACATTATATCCCTCATTGCTCCATTGTGTTTGGTATAAATACATGCATTTGTTTGCTTGCACTTATTTTAACAACGTTATCCCGTTATATACTTAACTTTACTTGTACATTTTAGTAACAAACAGCATCGAATCGATATATCTACAGGGAATAAGGTCGGGAACAGAGTTTGTCGATGACCATGGCAAAGTTATAACGTACTTCAGGTGGAATGACGGGGAACCTGGAAGTGGAGAGCACCTCCAAACAGAAAGGGACTCGCGTTTACAAGAAGCTTCATCGGGAGGGACGCCACATCCCGTTCTTTGTCGTTTTTATGGTTAAAATCATAGACGTTGTCAGTCTAGCAAATGTTTTAGTATTCCAAATACTAATAAAAGTTAAAAAGTTACAATATTGCTGATCAAAATCAATTGATTTTGGAGTACAAGCTCTTTTAATTTCAAAAAATTTGAATTTCATTACCACTCTTGAATTTATGAATTTATTTATTTAAAAAAAAAGTTATTTATTTTTTGCCCCCCAAATCAAAGTTTTAGAAAGAGCTTTAAAAATAAGGTAAAAAATATTAATGTTAATCCGAAATACCCCCAGGAAAGTATGATATGTATCAAAAAACATTTTTTAAAATATGAAACATTTTTATTCAAAACGTGAAAATGTCCATTTAATCGTCTGTATTAGAAAAGTATTGCAATGGGATTAATTGAAACATTTGAACCATTTTAAATCGGTGAAAATTCATCATAAAAATATCTCCTTCCTTTCAAAAATGATATTATGGAAACTTTAAAGAGCGAAAATCTAATTTTCTTTAAATGATCTCAATTAATGTTCTTTGTCTCAGTGTGCAACTCCTCCGGCTCGTTTGTTTCAACATTACGCACAACAAAATTCTACATTAATATACAAATATTTCCCCCTTCTCATACCAAGTTACAAGTTTTCTTATTCTGTAATATGAAAGAGATGACGACGATTTAATATTCAAATATTTCCCCCTTCTCATGCCAAGTTACAAGTTTTATTATTCTGTAATATGAAAGAGATGACGACGAATTCATTTCTGCATTAGTGTACATAGAAATTGAACTTACTGACTCTACGGGTACCAAAAACGAAGACAAAGAGTTTCTTGATGAATATGCCATTAGACTGGAAGTTAAATCCAATCAAGAAAGAAATATCTCCTACCAAATGGTATATAACAAGCTGGTACCAGGGCAACATATGTCCATTAATGATGCTTGGTCAGCCTTTAAAACATCACTTAAGAACTATGCGTGTTGTCTTAATAGACCTTTGCTAAATCGTATTGATTGCCCGGCTTAAAACATGAGGCCAGTCACAAAATTATACGAATTGCAATTAATTTCAAATTTTTCTATCGGTTTTTGTTTTATTTTAATACATTTCATTACAAAAGCTAGCATCGATAGTCTGTCCCAAGATATTAATGCTGCATATTTGTACGATTTTCAATAAAAATACACATACTTGTGACAGAAGTGCAATTGAAATCGATGAAAGGGAAAATTTCCAAGATAACTTAATTCACACATTATCATTTTTCCCTCGTAAAATTCAAAGGAACGAAAACAGATTTCCTACGGAGATTTATATTGCGGAATGTTGACATTTTTTCTCCATTCAGAAGTACTCGGGACACCTCGCGCAATTTTTCAACGTTATCATCCGGGCGTCTTCATCTCCTTGGCAATGGAAAACCCCCGTAGACTTTTTATTTTTAGACAGACGCGATTGGAAGGAGAGAACGATCACAATAGGGCGACCGCAGATTATTTAAACTATATTCTATTTTGCAAATAAAATACATAAGAAATTAAACAATATGCTGGGCCTTTACACATCTTCTCCGAAAGGAACAAGGTTATACAGGATATTCAGTTTTATTGAATTTAAAGAAAAGTAAAAACCAAATTGTAGAAACAGAAAGTAAGAGCGGGAAGCTAAAGGTATCCGATCCATCTTAGGACCTAATTTTTCTAACCCTGAATATTTATCATGCTTTTTAGAGTAGACAAGGCCTTACCGAGAAAATTTTCCAAAATATTACTAACTTAGCAGTAGTTATAATTAATGAAGATTGCATTAAGGTATAGTTTGACAAGCATATTTTTTAAAATAAAAAATACTAAAAATATCAATAAATGCTTTAGTGAAAAGATTAATACCGTATATATTTTTTAAATTTATTTTCATTGATTAAAATCAAAGGAAAATCAAAGGGGGTAACTCTTCAGGAACAGGTCATTTATTAGGACACATTCCACTCCTTTACATAAAAATTATGTCCATGTATACTGAGTATAAAGCCCATACATATATGTTCTGCAATATTGAATATTGAATATTGGGCTATTATGAATCAGATACCTTAAGTGAGCTTTTCTTATTACAGTACTATTTGTCCAGTGTCCGTCTGTCTGTCAGTAATCTTTTAACATTTTTTGACTTCTCCAGAACCACTTGCCAAGGCAAATCTGAACTAAGATTAGCAGAAATCACTTTTAGGTGAAGGGATAAGTTTGTTAAAATGAATGACAACGCCGTCTTCTAAAGGCAGATAATTAGGAATTTTTGAAAATTTGTTGGTATTTGATAAAAATTCTTCTCAAAAAACTATTATGTCAGAAAAGCTGAAACTTATTTGGAAGCAACCTTAAGTGGTGTAGGGTTTTGCCGCAATTGGAGGGGGGGGCTTATTTTTACATAGGTATAAATAGAAAAAAAAACCTGTTATAACCTTCTCAAAAGGCATTTGGCCAGATCTAGAAAACCTATAACTTGTGTGGAAGCATCCTCAAGGTGGTATTGATTCAAGTTTGTTTCAATCATGATCCCCGGGGTAGATTGAAGTTACTTTTTGGTTGGGGGGGGGGGTTATTTTTTACATAGAAATTTGTCAAAAACCATTTGGCGAAAAATACTGAAACTTGTGTGGAAGCATTTTCAGATGGCGTAGATTCAAACCATGGTTCCCAGGGGTAGGCTGATTTACCATCTTAGTTTTTGTCAACGTTCTTTGATTATTAAAGCTAAAACATTCAAAAGAATATTTAACGGCGTTTTCACAAGACAAATATCCTCCATTACGTCGGCGAATATCACACTATATCAAGCATATTAGATAATTAGCTTGATCTAATTGAAATGCTGTTGCATTCGTTTTGGTGGATATATGTGAAATTTGGGATGCTTTTATTTACGAAGACGTTGTTACCATAGCTTTGTTCTCGTTTTGCACATATCTAAATGTAAGATATGGAAATTCGTGAGATAAATGCTTAATTGCTTAAGTATGTATTGCAGTTCCTTTCAAGGGCATTACCGTAAAAATAAATAAAACATATTTACTCGCAATTGATATTCAAATTTATTTTATGTTACAATATAAGTTGCAAATACTGACATCCATATTCTTAACTTAAATTTTAACATAGAATTACTCATACACATTTTCATTTATCAATTTTATTTCTCTAAACTCTGAAGATTATTGAAAAAAGTTTTTACACTGTTTTTAACTTACGTCATTCAGGAAGTACATATAGAATAGATGCTTCTGAAATATGATACCATGTATTGATATAAACTGGTAAATTCAAGAACTTGTAGTGCAAGACAGTAATACAAACCAAATCTTTAGCGATGATAAACCACATAGTGTGAGTGATTTATTTGCAGAAACGCTGTTGTTCAATTATACTTTATGATGTTAATGCTACATAAATAGTGACCTTAATACATGTACATGTGAAGTAATTTTCAATGAGATACGTCATCCTGTGGTATTTTGAATCGCGTCTCGTTTGTGTTCTCGGACTTTTAAAGCGTCGTTATTCAATGAACAGAACATTGACAGATGAAACTACCCTACAGTCAAAAGCTATCCGTTACAATTTTAAAGAGAAAATGTCATCAGTTAATAATGAATTTGCTGACGTAATGAAGGACATTTGTTATGTGGAAACGCCGTTAAATATTTTTCTAATGTTTTAGCTTTAATAATCAAAGAACGTTGACAAACTGTAATATGTTAAATCAGCAATTTTATATGTTTCAAGAACTGTAAAGATTTTTTTTACTAAACTTCTTTAAATGTAGATCTAATTTATGCCTTTGAAAACATTAACAGATGAAACTCTAAAGTCATAAGTTATCTGTTTGGACTTTGAACAAAGGTACTATACGTTAATTAACATAAAATGGCGATAACGAACAGTGTTCTAAATCATAAGTCCAAAGGAAAAATACAAATTAGGACAGAGCAAACACGGACATCTACAAAAACTGGAGGTGAATCAACCAGGCTGAAGCTAGCAGCCACTACATTAAACAGCAGCCACTACACGTAACAGCAGCAACTACATATAACAGCAGCCACTACATGTAACAGCAGCCACTAAACTCGTAGAAGCTAACAGCCAATAAGAAAAACAAGTGAAAAGCTGTCAAAGTGACAGCAAACCGAGTTTTCTTTTATGTGAACTGTTTCGATAATCCATGTCAACCCTGAATTGATAAACACTTCCTACCGTATCCAGTGAAATTGAGTGGGTGTTGCTAAAACGCGGAACGGAAAACGGAACGGAAAGCGGAACGGAATGGAATACGGAAAATGTTATATAATATTTTTTAGTTGATAGCTGTGTTAAAGGAGCCTAAAACGATACACTTTAAGTAATTAAAATATTGTTTAAACTGCTATCTATATTCAAGTCTATATATTTAGAAAATGAATGATTTTCTCACAATTAACATTACATGTATATATTTTGACCACAAGATCCAGTTTATCAACTAAAAACATATCCAGCTGTTTATTCGGATTTAGCTCCAGGAATGTAAAAGCACGTAGGTAAACGGACGCTGATATTAGAAGAATTCTAAGGAGACTTTGCAGGACATCTAGAGCGTTATTGATCCAATGAAATGATTCTGTTTTCGACTAATAATCGTTAAAATAGCCAGACTAAAAGGTTAGCGAACAGATGTCGCATCAAAACTTCGTAACAACGACAATGAATGTTGTTCGTCTGTCACGTTTTTTTATATCAATAATGCTATTAATAATTTTTTTTAAATAGTATGAATCATTAAAAAGTCAATGTAGATGAGGGTATATCATGTTTGAATTTTTTTCAGAATAAATATATAATCCCAAGCAAGTTTCGAAGTCATGAAAAACACAACCAAACGCTTCAATCACCTGCTCTACACTATTTTTTCAATAATATTACAAACGAAAAATAATTAAAAAGTTATTTTTATAGCTTTTTTAATCACAATGTGTGTACATATCATTTTTTTTTCTCCGTTTTCCACTTTATTAAGAAAATTGATTGCAATTGTGATTTAGTTGATAGACATTTCGTAAGAATGATATCAAATAATTAAGCAACCTTTTGATTGATAATAATTATTCATAAATATTACAAAGTTAAAGTTTGTGCCAAATCTTTATTAATCTATATACAGTATTTAAGCGATAAACGTATTTTCAGAGTATTTTCCGTTCCGTTCCGCTCTCCGTTCTGTTTTCCTTTCCGCGTTATAGCAACACCCAAATGCACCTATGTGCAATATTTTGCCAAAAAATATCCAAGTTCAAAATATTGTTATGATTCCTGGGCTGAGACTGTATCATCATTTGTTTTAATTATTTGTGTGTTGTTGTGACTTACTTGTTTTATTTACACCTTTAATTCCATTGGAATACAGACTTGTTTACTTTCGTTCGGACTAACCGCCATGCTTGCGGTATATTACGGACTTTGAGCCAGATGTTTAAAATTATTTAAACTCTTTAAAACAAAATAATGACAATCGAAATGAACGATAATAATTGATGTTATTTAACTTTATTAATGGTAATTTTGTATTATAATGTAAAAATGTTAAATGTCATGTATTTTATGTCGGTACAACGTTATCATATACTTATTATGAGATAAAATGCGCCAAGTTAGTTGACGCTTATGACGTTAATCGACGTTGTCAACGTCTCAGCATCAACATAACAAGTTATGGCATAAAAAGACGGTGTTTTGAAAGCAAAGTTCAGTTGACGGTGAAGAGCAACTCGCTTGACAGTGGTATGTATTGACATTACCAAGTCTTTTAGCTATTACAGTAAAGTAATATAACTTTTGTATTAGGGCGTCCTGGATTGGTTCGTCGCTATACATATAGGAGTTAATAACGTTGTACCAACCGTACTGTATAATAGTAATAATTATACGTTTTTTATGGAACCATTCGTTCGTTGCAATAAATGGTAAAATCTTTATACGGAGTATTTATATTAGTTTCGGCAAATTGAATATAATAAGTGAATCAACGATTTCTATAAACTGTGACCAAAGTTAATTCTTTTTGAACCTTGACGCAAGATAATAATTAAAAAGCGACCCATAATTAAGTTTAAGCGTTTACCCGTACCCTCGGTTCGTTAAATTGGTGGCAGCGGTGGGATCAGCTGTTTAAAAACTGCAACACTTTTACAATTACGACGATGTCAAGGAACGAAGAAGAAGTTATAGAGGAAAACGACCATATTGAAGAACCTCATCAAGGACAATTCATTGATGGTACCCCAAGTAGAGAAGTTCTTTTACGGGTCAATAACAATAACGACCACAGCATAATAGGCGATAGTACCAGTGTAAACCCATGTACGCAAAATAGTTTGCGCGTGATTCTAGACGAAATAAAATCTTTGAAATCACAAATGAGCTTGTTACAAAATCAAGTAAAACCAACAAGTGATGACAAGCGATCGACAGACCAAAATAATGTGCGTTTTGGCATCAATACCATGTACGAGGACGAACATACGCACAACGCATACCAGCCGTACAGAAACACATCTATGCCGAATTCGTACGATGAACCTCGTAATTATGATTATTCCAGAACCAGTTCGTCATATCCAATGACATCAAGAAGTTCTATTAATCACGGGAACGATGAATTTCGCCCAATCATGCGTCCATTTGAAACCATTCAAGAGAGAACACACGATCGTTAAGAACACGACGTACCTTACGATGGCTACTCAAGACGAGCACCGGAACCTAGTTCAGACGAACACAGGAACCGAGAGGAAGAAAACCGGCAACATTTGATGGTACTATGAATTGGAACGATTACATAGTACATTTTGACATGATCGCTGAACTCAACTACTGGAATGACGAAACTAAAGCACTAGAGTTAGCTACGAGTCTAGGGGGACCGGCATTAAGCGTTCTGAGTGATCTACGACCAGAGTATCGATATAGTTTTCGTCACCTCATTTCTGCACTATCGGCAAGATTTGAACCAGAAAATCAGAAAGAGATTTACAAGACACAATTAAAGAGCCGAGTACGGAGGAAAAATGAATCTATCACAGAATTGATGCAAGATATCAAGCGACTTGTAAGGATGGCTTACCCAAACGCACCCCTAGATTTCCGCGATCAGATTACCAAGGATTCGTTCATTGAAAGTTTAAATGAACAAGAGATGGAATGGTCAGTGTTCCAAGGGAGACCTAGAAATTTAGAAGATGCAGTACGACTAGCATTGGAATATGAGGCATTTCAACAAGCGCGTGGAAGACGAAACAGAGTCGCGGTACGGATGCAGAGAGAAGAACCGATGGATGCAAATATCAGAAATGATGCACACCAAATAGCTCTCATCAGCCAGAACACAGAAAAGAAGTTCAAATAGAAAGGTCCATTTTTCTACTGCAAGAAAGATGGTCACATCAAGAGTGAATGTAGGTTACTACAACGACATCTGGAAGCAGAGAAAAACAAGAGTCAAAGAAAATCGGGTCACACCAACAGCGTAGTGACCAAAGTACCAGAGAACCAGGAAAACGTGCAGTAGTTGACGCCAGCGGCCTAACGTCAACTACACAACAAAAAGGGCCACAAGTTTTAGAAATAAAGGGATCAAGTAATAACTCATTAACACTTGATGTATTTGTTTACAATTTGAAAATAAACTCTATCATTGACACTGGTTCGTCTATCACAGTCATTCATCCAAAGAAATATTATGAAATAGACAGATGTATGAGACCAAAGTTAGAACCAAATTATAGTAATTTAAGAATGGCAAATGGTGACCTTGTTGTCCCAGAAGGTCAGACTGTACTACAATTCAAAATCAAAGGAGAAATAATCGAACACAGAGCAATAGTTGCTGACATTGATGCACAAATGATACTAGGCTTTCTTTTCCTCAGAAAACATAATTGTCAGTTACACCTAGGGGAAGGAACTCTTACACTTGGTGACCAGAAGCTAGTATGCGACGCTGTCAGTGATCAAAGTAGCGTGTTCAAAATTTCTATTCAAGAGACTTTATCTATTCCCCCAAGAAGTGAGATGATAATTGAAGGGAAAGTTCACCCAAATCTAAATGATAAAGAACTCCTCATAGATGGAACGAAACGTGACCTTCAACAGTCCGGATTATTAGTTGCAAGATGTCTAGTAAAACCCAAAGAATGTAAGGTACCCATTAGCGTCATAAATGTTAGTGACCAAGAGCTGAAAATTTACAAAGATACTTCTGCAGCTATAGCTGAAATAGAACCAAATGTGAGTGAAGTGACAATAACTTTATTTTATTTCAGTACCAATGATGTTATCTTGTAAAACCTGCTTCAGGATGTACCCTACATGGCGCCAACTTAGCAGACACATCAGAGATAAGCATGACAGCCAACCAGTATTGTGCAAATAACTCCCAGTATGGATGTGTTTTGGCCATGTCAAGATCAAGAAAGAGCCAATTACTGGCTCATGAAGCAAAGTGCAAATATCACCCAGTCAATGGTGGACCAACTATAAACCATAGAATTCATCCACAAGTTGAGAGAGATATGCCAGGGACACCAGTTCAGGATGAGCGGCCTGCAATCCAACCGCCTGAGCTACCTACCACCCCGTCACCGAGGTCCTGCATAGCGTTATTCAAGACCACCTCACCTCTGCTTTCTCCCCTAGCTCAATCGCCACAGCCAAACCATATTCAGGATCAAGAAATGCGGGAGATTGACGCACCAGCAACTATCATCAGCTCCATGGATCAGAAGAACGAGACAAATGAAAAATGGAGAGATCTGCAACCTATGGATAAGAAACAGGAAGGAACAAATGTCCATGACCACCTCCATCTGGACCCAAGATTTTTCTTCTTGGGGGCTCCATCCAGTTACAGAAAAGAACATTGTGCTGAAGAACTTATCAAGGTTAGGGAGAGATCCATTCTTACGGGGACCAGAGCAGTATCATTTTTTCCACCAACCCTGGATCACATCAGGAAGGAGGAAACAGCCATCCTACCTGATGGAACCACCTACCAATTGCGTTCCTTCTGGTATCGTACATCGACGACAACTAAATGTACAGCAACCCAGACGGAGGAGGCCATCAACTCCTCTTCATCTGTGAAACGTGATGCGCAAAGTCAGTGTTCTGTCCATTTGCAACTTGCTGATTGAGTGAACCAAGTGGAACGAGGACGTTTCAATTAAGAGGGGGGTAATGTTATGATTCCTGGGTTGATACTATATCATCATTTGTTTTAATTATTAGTGTGTTGTTGTGACTTACTTGTTTTATTTTCATGGTTATATAAATCCTTTTATTCCATTGGAATACACTTGTTAACTTTCTTTCGGACTAACCGCCATGCTTGCGGTATTACGGACTTTGAGCCCGATGTTTAAAACTATTTAAACTCTTTATAACAAAAAATGACAATCGAAATGAACGATAATAATTGATGTTATTTAACTTTATTAATGGTAATTTTGTATTATAATGTAAAAATGTTAATTGTCATGTATTTTATGTCGGTACAACGTTATCATATAATTATTATGAGATAAATGCGCCAAGTTAGTTGACGCTTATGACGTTGATCGACGTTGTCAACGTCTCAGCATCAACATAAAAAGTTATGGCATAAAAAGACGGTGTTTTGAAAGCAAAGTTAAGTTGAGGGTGAAGAGCAACTCGCTTGACAGTGGTATGTATTGACATTACCAAGTCTTTTAGCTATTACAGTAAAGTAATATAACTTTTGTATTAGGGCGTCCTGGATTGGTTCGTCGCTATACTTATAGGAGTTAATAACGTTGTGCCAACCGTACTGTATAATAGTAATAATTATACGTGTTTTATATGGAACCATTCGTTCGTTGCAATAAATGGTAAAATCGTTATACGGAGTATTTATATTAGTTTCGGCAAATTGAATATAATAAGTGAATCAACGATTTCTATAAACTGTGACCAAAGTTAATTCTTTTTGAACCTTGACGCAAGATAATAATTAAACAGCGACCCATAATTAAGTTTAAGCGTTTACCCGTACCCTCGGTTCGTTACAATATGGTATTTTTTCACAGATTATCAGAAATTAAAATCCTAGCGATATGCACACCTCTGATATATGTACAATTGATCTACAAGAGAACAATTTCCTATCTTGAAAACTGTAGGAGGAGTTATCCATACAATAAGGGTACCCTATATGCAATATTTTGTCAAAAATGACTAAGTTCAAAAGCTGGTATTCTTTTCATAAATAACGCGAAATCAAAATTCTAGCATTATGCACACCTCTAATATATGTACAATTGATCTGCAAAAGAACAACTTCCTATCCTGCAAACTGTAGGAGGAGTTATCCGTACAATGAAGGTACCCTATATGCAATATTTTGCCAAAAAATGACTATTATAAAGTTTGTAAGTTGGTATTTTTTCATTAATTATCAGAAATCCTAGCAAAATGCACACCTCTGATATATGTACAATTGATCTGCAAAAGAACAACTTCCTATCTTGAAAACTGTAGGAGGAGTTATCCGATCTTATTGTCAAATAAAGACCTTGAAACTGATATCAGAACCCTCAAATTCTAAAGGTATGGAAACTAGAAAACAAACACAAATAAAAACGCAAGTATATTGTGCCTTACATATATCGAAAGGAAGGAATTTTCCAGTTATGTTAATTTTCTAGTGTACGTAAAGAATTTCGAAAGATCAAACAAAATTTTCTGGCATTACTCGATATCGAGAAAGATTTATCATTCGTTTTTAAGGACATAAAAGCTCAATCATTTTGTATAACCTAGGATCTTCGCGCCTGATTAAAATTGAGGGAGATAAGATTTCGATCAAAGAGCAGAGGCTGGAGATAAGACGGGTTTGAAGAACTTTTATGCTTTGTTGTCTTCTTTCAATGTTCAATCTGTTTGTAATCTTTTATACACTGCTTATGTTTTTCTACAAATATATATGGAAGTAGAGAATAACATTATTATGATTTAATACATTTTCATTTTATTGTCACATTGGCCCCGCCCTAGGTCATGAACTCCAGAATCTTCTACTCTACTCCCATATATTTGAGTAAACTAAATGTATGTTTATGATACCCGTGAAGCCCTCTACCTAAATTATGATATTCATTGTCCTTGGGTCAGGTTTCAGGCCCTAGAATGGGCCAAACTTGGGGCAGAAGTTGGCAATCCAAAGTTTATAATTCTTTTTATGTTAAGGACTAGACCGAAATAAGTGGTTGTTTCAACTGAAATAGGAAAGTTCAACAGCAGTTTTTGTCAATAAAAGTAATCTTATTATCTTAGGAACAGATGGTGTCATTTACATGTAGTGTGACTACCTCTTTTTCAATTTTTCCTGCAAAATGAAAGCTTGCACTTTCAAATATTTTAACTCTCTCAACTATACAAGTTCTGTACATGTACATCGATATCAATCTTTATGACATTAACCTCTGCAGATGTAAAAGCTTTGCTGATTATCTTTAATCCAAATGAACTTGGTTTTAATCACAACTCACAAAATTAGATCATCAATTAGCACAAAAGATCCCTTACACAGACCCTTTTGGAATAAAAAAAAAAAACGGGGCAAAAAACAAGTCTTTAAGATGAAAGGACTTTATATGATATGGGCCTATCATGATTGGCCCCCTAAAATGAACATCATCATACAACTGTAAATCTTTGTTTTCTTTGTTCAATTATATATGTGACGTATTTACATTATGTTCATTTTGATTCAACTGGCCACAATTTAGAAATATGACATCGTAAAGACAACCCTTTCCCGCCATTTTTTGCATTTTTAGCATAAAGCAGCTTGTTTCAAGCAATTTTTCTTTCAGAAAACATAGAGTGCATACTTGAACAAAATGTTTTATTCAGAGATGTATCTAGCCAAGGCCAATGTGACAAAAACATTTTCCTTGTTCAAGCATGCGCTCTATATTTCCCATTTATAAAAAGATCAGAAAAATGTCAATTTTTGACTGATTTTGATTGAATTCTAGAAACAGCGTCACTTCTGACGTCATATACTGCCAGTGATTGCAAGGAAATCAAACAAAAAGGGTGAAAAAATATAATATACACAAACTCTTCTAAAATATGACATACATTTTATTGTACCAGAAACACCAAATAATTGGGGCCAAATTTAACTCATATCATATATCGTTCTTTACATATTGATATAAACCAACTAAAGACAAGTTTTTGCAAAGACGTACAACATTCAAAAGAGAAGGGGGACCTGCTGGTTGTTACAACAACTCTGTGGGGTTTTCACTTTTGTTGTTGTTTTTTACGGTTATTTTTTTATTATAACTATTAGAAGCGAAATTTATGCCCCTATTTGCAGTTTAATCATCAACAGTAGCGTTGAAAGATCCTCTTCTTGCCGAGTTAAGATGACGTATTCAAAATATAATACATTCTCACTTTCCTTTTGAGAAATATTAAATTAATCTTGCATGCAACAATAACGACAGATGCTAATTATTTTTCAAAAAAAGCAACCATGTAACGTAATGTCGAGGCGTTTTCCGAATATGTTGGGAAATTTAGTGAAATATGTTAAAGAGGCACTTTTTCCATAGCAGGATAAAAAAATAACCTCAAAATAATGTCAATAACAAACCGAGAACCATCTCAAAAATCCATTAAACGAACTGCAAATTCAAAGCAGAGAACACGGACCTCAATAGATAGAGGTAGGATTAGGTGCCTAGGAGGAGTGAGCATCCTCTGCTGACCGGTCAAACCCGCCGTGTGCTCTTTGTCGTAATCGGGAAAAAAAATCGGAAAAGTCCGTTGACAATTAGGTGTTTAATTATGGTCTAACAATTAGTATGAAAAACTGAAGTCAGCATGCGACCGAGTGGAAGATTGTATTTGCTGTATCGACAATAGAACTTACGAAAAGATGACATCAAGCGAGACTTTTGAAAGTCATATTTTATCAACTTGTTTGTCAGTAGCTTGCTTCGTCTTAGAAACTGTTCATAAGAAGAGCATGCCCTTGCGTATCGAATCAACTGAGAGACAAAAACACCATACGCAGGAGATGAAGGTATGTTGCTACATAAGTAAGGAAAGTTGACTATAGAAAAATTAAATTTATTGCGTTTATCATAAAGTTTTGTTGTTAGGTTACCATCAATGTCCATGTCCGGTAAAATATCCAAATATGAAACAGATGACGCAGACTCTGGATCTTTTTTTCTTATCTAAATTGATATTCCTGTTAAAATATAATGTTGTTTACTATTTATCAGCGAATATAATATTATCATCGCCTCTTAATGAATGTTTTGACGGAAAAGACTTTAAATAAAATAAAACCTTTACAATTGGGGTTATTGTAGTTCGGTATTAATATTATCACAAATTGTGTAAAAGTATTTCACGGAATAAAATTCTAGAATCGACAATTCAATTGTAACAAATTTTTTTATTAAAATCAGAGTATGTCGTTTATCGGTTTCAAGTTATGCTTTGTTCATTGTTACTGTCTGTCCTGTTAATTGTATTTAGAGAACAAGGGTGGAAAAAGTAATCAAAATCAGAGTGATTTAAAATTAATACCTAGTAAAATATATACGAGTTCTGATTTAATATTTTTTTTCATCAACTTTTTTAATAATGCTACAACACTTAAAATTCATATGTAATTCAAGATTTAAACACTAAATAAACAAATACATTTAAAATTTGAAATTTTTATAAAAATCATTCTCATTCCTCTGCGCCCATTTTGTGCAGGACTGATTTCATGGACAACATACAGATACGTCAGTTATTTCATCTCCATGTAGCAGCATTACCAGCAAATTATTCTCTTTGCCAGGGTCAGATTGTATAGTTTCCACGGCACCATGACTTTACCGTTTACCATTTTTTAAAAGAATTGGCCTTTTCTTCTGTATCAAAACAATGAATTTCTACAACTTTGCAAACGTGGTCCTTTATAGAACATGACTTAAATACTCTTGAATGTGGAAACGACAAAACAATGAAATTGGTAAGACTTCCTCTTAATACCATAATTCCGGATCCTTTGTCACAAAGTGTATTTCTATATCATTATGTTTAATTATCCTAAAATGCAAATAAGTCATCAGATTTTAAGAGAAAAAAATGTCTTTAAAATCTTTAGCAGATATTCAAAGAATAACAAAGGAAAAAAACAAAACTGGGCGAAAAAGCCAAAGTTTATTTATTAAAGCTTTTACTTTTTATAAAACTGGGAACAATTATATCAGAGAGCTATATGTATAGGTTACAAACACACTGGAAAACTGCAAACCATGTCAACAAAATGTGTTCCTTTTGGGTTGGAGAGGCTAGAGGCAAAATCAAAATGTACTGATATGACGAGCACTAGTGACAGAAGTAGAACAACTGAAGACGGAGGTTTTGCATAACTGTGGCAAACAGTATTATAAATACAATGAAACTAGTATTCGAAAAAAGGTCAAAATAGCGAAGAGTATACATGCTTAGAGAACTGAAATGTTCTAATGAACAAATAAAATTTCTCAAATGTTGGAGGATGAGGATTTGCAGTATTTTCTTGCTTTTAAAAATCCTTCAACCAAAACGACAGACTGGGACAAATTTGCATCGAGGTTCCATTGAAGAGGCAGTCAACATCAGACTTCGAAAAAGCACTTCGAGGCTGCAATTACCTTTCATCTAAAAATTTAATTCTATTTTTAAATTCTATTAAATTCAACACTTTTTCATCACCGTTTTTTTTTTACTCGCTTCATGTTGACATTCGAAACTCTAGGGATTTTTCAAAATATCCAGATGATTTCCGGAATTTTTTGAGGAATTTTCGTTGATTATTAATTATCGAAGATTGACTGAGAAAAATAAAAACAAATTGGTAATCTTCAAGTACCAATGATGTTTAAATTATATAAAACAAAAGACGGTACTCTTCAGATTTATCAGTATTAAAGCCCAAAAATTCGAGTTTAAAATATTTCTTTAATATAGTAGTATAGATATATGGGAGTTGCGAATGTTTTCAATGACTAGTTCTTCTCATATGAAGAGAGACTATCCAAGATTTAATAAATTTAACTTTGTGGGCATATTGGCCTCAACTAAGGCCACGAATTTCACTTTATAGTGAAGAACTTAATGGACATCATAACCATGCATTCAGTTTTTTCCTTATTCAGTTTTTTTCTCACACGTGTGGGAGTGAGAAGATGTTGAAAATTTGGCCATTTTTGCATGTTTGGGTTCACCCCCTAAGTGTTAACGAACGGACGGACGATGCACTACGATGGACGAAAACCAATGGCAACGGCTTTGCTTAAATCCTGACCAATAAACTGGACTAGGCTTGCAAAGAAAATTAATCTAAGCAATTAATCCGTGCACAAACCTTGCATATAATTGTGCATAATAAATGTACGTTCGTGATAATAAGGGAGTGGATGATACCTAGCGAAGACAGATGAGATATAAGATTACAATTTTTTAACTAATGTTTATTGGATAAGAAATGTTATGTATAACATTGTTTTAGTATTTTACGATAATAACATGAGAAATATTGAAACTATCAGGTATACAGGCAAACACATTCTGATGTTATAATTTTCCTCCATATTAAACCCTCTCATTTGCCGATAGGAGCTGGCACGATATGAAAACCTTCACTCAAGCCTTTCACTGTCATTGATGACGTCGCAATTCCCTGTGAATTGTTTGGCCATTTCATTAGTTTGTTAAAATAAATAAGGCAAGCAATTTATTTTTAGGTTTACGAACCACAAAATGATATAGTTCCGTAGGAGGAGGAAAACATAAAAACACTTCTGACCATCAATCTTCTTTTTATTTTAAGGTTTACAAACCAAAAAATTGTTAAGTTCTGTTTTCTGAACAGTATTCAAAATTTGTCAGCTGACAGAACATGTTTTAAACTTATAAGGTTTTAGATTAGGATATCTTTCCAAAAACTCCTTTCTGATAGCTCTGGTAGAAAACACGCATTTTGTATTTAATTTTGGTCACTACTTCTAGCTCTTCTTCAGCACCTATTTCACTTGAATGCGGCACTTTCCATACAAATAAGGCATTTCCAACATAGATCCCAAAACTGATTGAAAACAGTGAAACCGTCAAAGGTAAAATGTTCTCAAGTCTCAGTCTCCATTGGCGCCTATCACTCATCTCAGTGGGCTCAAAAGTGTCGACTGGGACAACTTGATAGTTCTCCATGGATTCGAGTCTTGAAACTAAAGATTTAGACACTTGGTAAGGACTGATTTGGATTACCTGAAATAATTTTTTAATTCTTTGTTAGAAAATGTGAAATAAAAATTGTCGCAATTTTTGGGGGGAACTTGCAATTATATTCATTTTTAGCTCACCTGAGCTTAAAGCCCAAGTGAGCTTTACTAATCACATTTTGTCTGTCGTCCGTCCGTCTGTCCGTCCGTCCGTTTGTCTGTCTGTCCGTACTCTCCAATATATATATAGGGTTTATTTAACAATTAAATTGGCCTGGGAAGGTTGTGGACAATAAATGACAAAAAGGCAAAGATATTGATTTCCGACATTGACAATAAACATTTCTGCAAGGAAAACAAGAAAAATACCTATTAAAGAGGAGTTACAGAAACGAAATGATAAAGAAACATGCAGATAATCATATTACAAACTCGTACAGTGCCCCCCATAATAAAAATCTGAAATTTACAGCGCACTAAAATTTGCGTTAGTCTTGGACTGATAAACCTTATTTTCACACAAATTCTGTGGGAAAAAAATATCAGTACTTTACTTGCCTCAAACTTTCTCTGAAACACGTTAACCGACCTCGGAAATTAAAGTATGCTAAATTCACGTCGAGATCGAGTCGCCATTTTTACATGTAAACAAACTGCACCACTTCACTTTACGAGGCTGGTGATGGTGTTTAATAGAACACCAGGGGTACGTAAAGTTTTTATATCTGTAGTAAAATGTCTGTGGAATTTTTTGGAATCGAATGTTTGTATAGAATGTGTTTGGAAATAAGGTTAATCAGTACAAAACTAGCGCAATTTTTTGTGCGCCGTAAATTTCAGATTTTTACTATGGGAGGCAATGTAGCTTCCGAATTTTTTCAGACCGGGTGCTACAGATCTGCAGTTATCCAAACATATTAAACAAACGTCATTATCTACCGCAAATTGTGCGTTTTCTTCCCTTGGACTTAGAAAAATTCCAGTTATTTGCAGTTTCCGCTCATTTTCTTCGCAGGGGATGAACATATTGAAATGAAATTTGGTATACAGGTTTATCATGATAATATCTAGGTCAAGTTCGATATTGGGTACCATCAAGCTTATTATAAGCAATTTTCAAGAGAGTTATGGCCCTTGGGCGTAGAAAAATTCGAGTTATTTGCAGTTTTCGCTCATTTTCTTCGCAGGGGATGAACGTATTGAAATGAAATTTGGTATACAGATTTATCATGATAATATCTAGGTCAAGTTTGATGTTGGGTACGATCGAGCAATTTTCGAAAGAGTTATTGCTCTGGGACGTAGAAGAATTTTATTTGCAATTTCCGCTCATTTTCTTTGCAGAGGGTGCATATATTAATATGAAATTTGGTATACAGGTTTATCTAAATAATATCTAGGTCAAGTTTGATTTTGGTATGATAGAGCAATTTTCGACAGATTTTAAGCCCCTTGGACTTAAGAAAAATTCCAAATATTTGCCGTTCACGTTCATTTTCATTGTTGATGTTTCCAAGAGGGGGGGGGGGGTAAGTGTTTCACAAACATCTCTTGTTAAAAGTAATATTAATGATGCAGACAAAGTAAACGATGCAGTGTGGAACTTCACAGAGACTAATATCAATATTATGTTTAAAAGTTTACCCTCAGCTTCTTCGGCATGGTTTTTGATTCTGGGAATCTTGGCGAAGAAAAATATTCCAAACAGAAGTCCCACAATCATAGCTATTATGCGAGTTAAAATGATTGCAATACCCATACCCTTAGAAACAAACAAAAATATATAAAAGAAATGATTTAAAAAATCCTTACATCCTATTTGCTTTACGACAGCATAAACGATATGTATTCTTAAGTTTACAAGGACAAAGCATTTTAACACTGTATTAACAGGTCTAGGCAACCTCCGTTTTTGGAGGATAGATTTTATCCTCCGTTTTTGGAGGATAGATGTATGCGCCCCCTGGTGGATCTTTTCGGATGAAGGGCAATTAACTCTGTTTTTACAAAGGGAGTTAACTATGAATAAAATATAATTATTATACTATAAAAATATCACCTTATTTAGCTATTGATAATTATAATTATTGATAATATTTAATAAATATTTAAGTTTAAATAATTGCAGGGCTAATTTTAAAGAAAAATATCTTATGTGAAGACTCTCACATTTTTTTCAATATTCTGGATAATTGATATCTATAAATGGTATCATTTTGATTAATAAAATTTAATAATGTCTTTTTGTGTGAAGGGATTAAATTTAAATGATTACTTAATAACATGTGAATTAATTAGAATAAGAGCTACAAAGTTCCTAAGGTATATGCAAACATTTACTTTGTACATGTACAATATAGCAGATCAAGATATCTATTGTGTGTCTCTCAACGTGAATGAACTCATTAATGTTTTAATGAGTAATAAACATCACTATTTTGTGATTTTTATTAAATGAAACATGTAAATAGTCTATGTCATTTGTAAAACTGAACACAGGAAGTACACACTTTCAAAGCATATTGTGAAAATACTATACATAGAATTTCAAATCGCCGCATACAATCATTAGTTTATTCCCTTAACTTTAATTCCCATGTGGTCTGGTGCTTGCATTTTCTCATTAAAGATATGCACGAAGCCTTTGAAATATACCCATGCTATCCTCCAAAAATGGAGGATAATTTCACCCACAATGCAAAGTGACTTTCCATATATGGTATAAATCAGCAGCCATCTTGAAATTGAGCTATCCTCCAAAAACGGAGGTTGCCTAGACCTGATTAAGGCGATATAACGTCAAACTTTGCAAAATCGTTTCTTATAAATAAAACCATCTGTGATAATATTTGCAATTGCTTGTTCTTGAAAGACATGTTGATCACATCATACTACTTTTAGTTGTCAATATCAACACTGTTTATGAATAAAATGCAACTGATTACGGTTAATTCCATATACCAGAGGTAACAAAATAGCAAGGCAATACACTACTTTAACTCTGATTAAATGATATCAATGTACAGAACCCAATAAGAGTTAGGCATTTGAACCTTGTTCAAATAGAGTGACAGCCTCCCCCCTAGCCCATTCAAAGGTGAAAGGTTTAAATAATTAAAAATAAATTTGATATAATAAAAAAAAAATTCTCACCAAAAAAAAATACTCGTAGAATTCCAAACTGCAGAAGAAAATTACTTGGATATGTTTTAATGATAAGCTTGAATATATACATTTGCAAATATGCTTCTTTATATGTGTACCTATAGGATAGCGTCATATGGTCTTGTTAATGGAAATCCATAAATGATGGGCTAACACAATACAACTTGTACAGTAAAATTATATTTTTTATCTATATTAATCATGATTATCTTCATGATCTCCGTTTATAAAATCGACCTACTTCTCTGTCACCGACTCCCATGCCATCATCTTCATGTTATTTGTCAGACACGGCGAGAACTTCCCATATAAAATCTTGTAGCTAGTTCCCACCGCGTCCACTTACACCTCCACCTCCAAATCACTAAAATTGGCCTTCCTCTGCTTCTTCGCGTCCATCTTTAATGCACCAGCAGACGATAAACAATAATTTCGCTCACTTAAGGTGAAAAGAAACTAATAACTGCGCATACATGCGTTCGAATACATCGTATATCTGTGAATTCGTAAACTACGTCTACGTCTAGGAGTAGCTTAGTAAATATCATTTCACGTGTTCGTCACTTTAATCTTACGTCATTCGTAACTTCTACGTCAACGTTTACGTCTACTAACTTAAGTACATTTAATTGTCCCTTAGCTTATTTGTATTGTTGAAGGAACTTGGAGACATTAAAGTTTCTGTCACAAACACCGGCATATTCATAAATATCACTTAGATAAACGGGTGGACAGCTTTTCATTCGATTACGTTTGTCTTGCCAGTTCTTGTGGAAAAAATAGATCTGGTATGGTGGTCCCGTTAACATTCAGTTATCTTTGACAATCTAACTGTCTGACCTTAAGATTTCCGCTGCCAATGGTATTTCTGGCATTGTCATTACATGGGTTGAATAACATAAGACTGCAAGTTCTTGCTTGGCTTTGTCTTTCGCAAGTCCGCTTTTCCTAAAGATATTAATGTAATGCTTCGGTTTTCCAGGTCAAATATGCACCCAAAGTCAAATTTTGATCAATTGTATCCATGGTATAAACAATTTATACAAATACATGTATATGAAATTTAGAAACTCAATAAATCCAATAGCACTCGATATCAAAACTCTAAGGACGCCATTTCTAATCAACTTGGTTTTCCCCTTTGAATTTTCACACCGACGCCATATTGATTATAAGATTATATTGCATACGTGTGGATTGGACTATTTTCCTCCGGTTATATCTTTATATTATACGGTACCTGTCTATGGTATAATACCAAGCTTCGGTCTTATCTTTTGGCGAAAAGAAAAGATGAAAATTTTCCCTTCAACACATTTTTCTTCTCTTCTTGTTCAACAAGCAGTTAAATTTTTGCCTCAGACCAAGCCGTCATCCATGTTTACGTCTGCTACTTTAGTTTTCCCTGCAATTTAGGCATTTTAGGTAACCAAGAACTCGTATGCCCTATATTTTATCATAGACTGATTCTTTGTCTTGATTGAAGGGTTTACTTGAATGATAAAGGTAGGAAATTCTTGGAAATCAACTGGGACGTTTTCAACGATCCTTTTCTGACTTTTTTTGCTTACAGTCGGTGCATAACAAGACTGAATAAACCCAAGCATTCGGAGAACCATACGTTTTAATTACACGCTCATAACCTACGAGTTTGGGGAGGGAGTGGTTTTTTTTTTTTGTGGGGGGGGGTATCATCATGTAGATATTATTTTTAACCAGGCTTACCAACAGAAAAATCCGGTTATTGAAATAGAGAAAAGTGCGGGCGGTTGTCAAAAGGGTGCCCTTCTTGTATGGTAACTCCTCATACAGATTTCAAGACAGGAAGTTGTTCGTTTGCAGATCAATTTGTACATATTTAAGATATGTGCACGTTGCTGGGATTTTGATTTCTGATAATTTATGAGAAAAACAGCTGTTTAACATTGATTTTCTTGCAAAATATTGTATATAGGGTATCCTTCTTGTACGGATAACTCCTCCTACGGTTTTCAACGTAGGAAGTTTTTCTTTTGCAGATCAATTGTATCTATATCAGAGGTATGCATATTAGTTATTTTCTGGAAAAATATTGCATAAAGACTACCCTATTCTGGATAGGTAGTGTTAATCAATTCAGGATTGACAATTGAATTATGGATATTGCTTAAACAAAAGGAAACCTGCCCTTGTGCATCGAATTAACTGAGAGACAAACACACCATATGCAGGTGATGAAGGTATATTGCTACATAATTTACACTTATTAAGTAAGGAAAGTTGACTGTACAAAAATTGAAGTCATCGCGTTTATCATAAAGTTTAGTTGTTAGGTTAGCATCAATGTCCATTTCCAGTAAAATATCTAAATATGAAACAGATGACGCAGACTAAGTGGTATCTTTTATTTCAAGTTCACTGGGATATATCGAGTCGCCGTAAGTATGATTATAACAACTGTTAATTGATAATACGTCGTCAACATACCTGAATGTTGAGTTGAAGGCCACAGCGTGAAAATCCAAAACATATACCTTTACAAGGTCGCCGCCATCGTGGATTTACTCAAAATGACTGATCATCATTGAAACTGTACTGTAGAATTATTTTGCGGCCCTCTCCGTCTTCCACGCGGACCTCCAGTTTGTAAGCTTACTAATAATGTAACCAAAATTGCGCAATACACCTGTTATTAGTAAACATCGCCCCTTATTCTGCATTTACTGCTTCAGATATTCGATAAATGGTTAAAAGGGGGACGGAAGTTTAGATTTTTAAATGACACTTCGGGTAATTCTTTCCAATATAGCAAAGCTGCGCATATTCAAACGGCGTTGATATTGTTCAAGTCTGGAAGATGGTGATGTTTACTGTTTAAAATTATAATTTTAATTACAAGTTGTTTATAAAAACATTTATCTTGACATATCAACACAAACACACGGTGTGGGGGAATCTCATTTGCATAAGAATGTAACTTCCATCATCCATGTGCTTAGAGCATATTAATAAAATAAGGAAAAACATAAATCATTGCTTATGCATAATGCTGTTTTGGTTAACTCGGTAGTAAGATTTTGAATGACCCACTGCAAGACGGAGAAGATCAAAAAAATAATTTTATTATTGAGGTTTCAGGTATCAAGTCAGAATAGTGTGACAGTTTAAAACTAGACAACATTGAAATGGTGACTATCTCAAAGGGCTCCACTTAAAATTAGACAATAGATTGAAACGATTTTCGGAGAATTTTGCTTTGACCTTGATTTATACATTTGTAACTCTCCAGCTGGCACAGAACTTCTATTTCAATCTCATTACCCCTTACATACAGACACCAACCTGAGCTGGATTAAGCAAATGGGAAATAATCTACAGTCTAAAACTGATTATAGATAAATCCACCATGACCTTCACTTTGGTTCAAGGTCACTGCACGCCATTAATTAAACAGCTCTGTTTAAGTATATTAGCCAAATAAGATTAATTGTGCATAAGCTCTTAAAAAGGATTTTTGCATGGTCTGATATGGCATTGACACTTGACCTATCATTCAAGGTCACTACATATCCTTTGATCAAAGGCACCTTGTGGTGACTGGTAAAAAGGGAGAGAAACTAAGTATCAGACAAGGATTTTTCATATAATTCTGCTATGACCTTCACATTTGACCTTACAAATCGGTTTAAGGTCACTACACACTCTTTCCACAAAAGCTCTGTTTCTGTGAAGTAAGAAAACATTTGTCAAGGTGGAAAGTAAATATGCTCTGAAAATTTAATTTCTTTTCGTTAGCATATGGAACTATTTTGTAAGTGTATTTGATATGTTTTCTAGTGTAAGGCGTAGGATTTAAATAATGCGGATGGATATGCGTGTAATATGTCACAGGTATTTAAACAGGTGTATCTTACATTCGAGTTCGTGTTCAGCTTTCAATATGTCCGATATTGAAGAACATAACTCAGAACAGCGTAAACGAAGAAGTGAAATAGAGGAAACAGACAGCGCAATTTCTATTGAAGAGGCATTGTCGTTATTCACAAGTAGATTGAAAAACGCGCTCCATGACAAGATGCGACAAGAACTGAAAGAGAGAGTCACAAAATTGCGGAAAAACTTAGTCCTGAGTAACCGGAGGAGTCGACCAATTTTAAGTATACGGGGTGTAAATCTCAATTTGAATTTAACCAACGTAGAATCAACGAGTTAGAACTGGTGGATGAGTATCTAAATTTCGGAAGAATAGAGGACACCAGAGAAATTCTTAAGTCTACAAGACAGAAGTTGGTCGAGAGGAACACGCACGTGCGAATTACAGACAAGTATGGGTGGGATACTCTGGAAGAGTATGTTGGCGATAATCTGGTGGATGGTCCCGACGAGGCTACTAAGTTACGGAAGCAGACTCTCGAGCCATCAAGAAGAGGAAAGAAAAGTCCGATAAAAAGCCGTATGACAGGAGCGGTGCATCCATCCGGAATGATCTTTTTCGTATCAACAATAGAGAAGCTGGCCGACAACATTTCACGCAAGCAGGGAATTTTTCCCGCGCCTGGACAACAACGCCACAGATCAACATACCAAGATTCCCCCTCGCCAAGTCTACAGTGTGTTTCTACTGCTTTGAAGAGGGACACGTGGCACCACAAGGTCCACTCAAAATCCAAGGAAGGACATATATGCTAAAAGCTACCATTACAAAAGAAATCACTGACAAAAAGTCTGCATAAAGATTCTACAGAAATGGTGAGCAATATTTTTGAAAATGAAAATTGTAAAGCCGAAGTAAACGACAAAGTTATATGATCTTTCATCAGGATATCACCATATTGATCTACACGCTTCAATGTATAAATATTTTGGATTTTCTTGGGATAATTGTTTTTATGTTCTTTCTTCTTTACCTTTTGGTTTATCCTCAGCACCATTTATTTTTACAAAGATTCTGAGGAATTTAGTAAGATTTTGGAGAGAACAAGTTAATTATATCATTGTTTATTTAGATGATGGATTTGGTTTTTCAGATTCTTTTGCCAATTGTGAGATTTATTCTTTAAAGGTATACAATACATTGATTAAAGCAGGTTTTGTTGTAAATACAGAGAAGTTTGTGTGGGTGCCTCAAAAATGTTTAGAATGCTTAGGATTTACTTGGAACATGGAAGAAGGTTGTTTAGAGTTACCAAGTGTTAAAGAAGAAAAACTTTCATTCATGATCAATAATATTGTAGATAATGATTTTTGGGTAGCTGCTACGTATTTAGCAAAAATTACAGGGAAAATTGTATCTTTTTCAGAGAGTTTGGGTTCAGTTTGCAGGTTAATGACAAGGCAATTGCATCTGACTATATGTTTTAGAAGATCATGGGATACAGTTTCAAAATTGAACAAAGAATCTATTGTAGATTTGAATTTTTGGAGATTGAATTGTATGAATTTACCATTTTAAAAAATTGTCCCAACTATATTTTACAAGAAAGATTGATTTATACAGATGCTAGCTATCATTCGGGAGCAGGATTCTGCACGGAAATTCTTGGGAAAATTGTGAGAAGGGCATGGATAAAATCAAAAGCTGAGTTGAGTTCAACGTTGAGGGAATTAAAGGCAATTGAAGTGACTCTAGATATGTTTAAGGTCGAATTGCAAGGTAAAAATGTTAAAGTTCATACGGACAATCAGAACGCCGTAAGGATAATGGAAGTTGCATTGGTAGTATAAAATCAGATTTACACAATGTTGCGTTCGCTATTTTTAAGATTTGTATGTTGTCAAGAATATCTTTGAAAGTTTGTTGGATTCCGAGAAATGAAAATGTTATTGCTGACTTTTTCAGTAAAATATATGATGCAGACATCTGGGGCATTGATGATAGAATTTTGAAGTTATTTAACAGGAAGTGGGGTCCATTTACGTGTGGCGTATTTGCAAACTCTTCCAATTTCAAGGTAAAGAAATTTTATTCAAAGTTTGTAGATGGTTTGTCAACTAGTATTGATGCTTTTTCGTTTGATTGGAAGTTTGATAACAATTGGATTGTTCCATGGTATGATTAATAAGTAGAGTAATTTCTCATTTGATTGCGTGTAAAGCTACTGGGGGTACTTGTCGCACCGAAATGGACCTCTTGTCCATTTTGGTCATGTATTATCAATGACGGTAATTTTAAAGATGTTGTTAAAGAGTGTGTAGAATTCAAAGAGCATCTAGATTTTTTGTCAGAGGTTCCCAGCGGAATAGTGTTTTCAATGAGAAAAATGTGTTTAATGTTGTTTTGAGATTAGATGCAATAGAATTGTGAAGCAATTTTATTGTTTCTGCGCATTTATTATGTCATTATTTTATGTATTTTGATGCGCTACATATGTACGCCATGCATCTATATATATCTACGTCATTCTATGTTTTCGGTGCGCTATGTCATGCATCTATAGAGCTACGTGTATTTTGTGCATTGTTGCTATGTGCTTGTGGACGCTATGTGTAAAGAATATTTTGTATTATATAAACTTTATTGTTATATTATTAATTGCATATTGTTTTGTGTAAGGTTTATTATTTTGTTGTTTCATTATTAGTTCATGTTTGTATTTTACAGGAGTTGTCTCCTTCCACTTCGCAATTGGCGGATTTACAAAAGATAAAAATTGACAATCCTGTTTTAGCACCATAAGTAGAAGATGTTATGCCATAGCCAGGGCAGGTAAATCGGAGAATACAATTAAACAGTATAAATGATTTATACCTCAAGAAGTTTACATAATGGTGTTGTCATTACAATCAGCACTTCCGGCAGACGTTTGTACTGTGGTCTTATATATTTCATATTTGGTTAAGAAAAACGTTTCGGTTTCTGTTTTGAATTCCAATTTTTTCAGCATTTCTTGGAAACATAATTATCATTTGTTAAAAAATCCTTGTGAGGAAAAGTTTGCTATTTTTACGGTGGATGGCGCTAGAAAATTTTTATCTAAACCTATTACAAAGAAAGAACCCATTACTGTTGATATTATGAAGAAGTTGTACGATCATTATGGTGTATCATCCGATTTATCTGATCTTAGAATTTATTACATGTTTAGTTTAGCATTTGCAGGTTTCTTAAGGTTCAATGAACTTGTAAACATTCGTTTTGCAGATTTAACTTTCTTCGATTCACATGTTCAAATTTTTATTCCCAAGAGCAAAACTGATATTTTTAGGCAAGGGAATAAATTGCTTATTGCAAGAACAGGCAAAGAAACATGTCCTGTTGTTTGTCTTGAAAATTATATTAGAATTTCAAAGATTGCGAACAAGGAAGAATTTTTATTTAGAGCATTACAGTATAAAAAAGATAAACATTTGCTAAGTACATGTAATAAACCTATTTCCTATTCCAGGGTTAGAGAATTGTTCCGAACAAGTTTAGATAAGATTGGTTAAGACAAAAGCAAGTTTGGTTTACATTCTTTGAGAAGTGGAGGCACAACTTCTGCAGCTAATAATTCCGTTGCAGATCGTTTATTTAAGACTCACGGAAAGTGGCGATCTGAAAACCAAAGATGGTTATGTTCAGAATGATGTAAGAACAAAACTTTCTGTTTCTTTAAATTTAGGAATTTTGTTTAACAAAGTTTATTAAATTTATGTAATGATTACATGTATATGCACTTAACGCTTTGTGTTTTCCAGCTGAGTACATAACTCATGTCTATAATAAATTGTTGCATTTGTAATATGTTTTTGTTATTAATTGCTATAGAAAAGAAATTTTTATTTTATTCGCGGATGAACAAAGTGAAGGAGAAAATAATTTAATTTCTTTTTGTTAGCATATGGAACTATTTTTTAGGTGTGTTTGGCATGTTTTCTAGTGTTGGGCGTAGGATTTAAATAATGCAGATGGATATACATGTTATATGTCACAGGTATTTAAACAGGTGTATCTTACATGTGGTCACTCGAGTTCGTATTCAGCTTTTAATATGTCCGATATTGAGGAACATAATTCAGGGTAAATCTAAATTTATATTGGTTCAGAGTCTTTATTTTGTTGAAAACTTTAATAGACAAACGTCATCAAGATGTGGAGAATCCTTAATTAAATAAATATTTGATTTGTATATTGTCTTGCAGAAGACCAGGAAGAAGACAAACGCGTTGATATGTATTTATAATTAAAGCTGAGTACATAGCTCATTTCTATAATAAATTGTTGCATTTGTAATGAGTTTTTGTTATTAATTGCTATAGAAAAGAAATGTTTTATTTGCGGATGAACAAAGTGAAGGAGAAAATAAAAAGGATTTTAGCGTGGTCCAATATGACCTTGACCCTAAACCTACAAACTTCATTAGCGGTCACTGCACACCCTTTTGAACATAGACACTCTGTGAAAGAAGTGTGAGCCAAATTGGACAAAGAATATAGAAGATATGCCCCGGACAAGGATTTTTCAGATAATTCTGCTACGACCTTAACCTTAGACGTAGACACATGGTTCAAGATCACTGCACACCCTTTATCCAAAGGCAATATGTTGGTGAAGTATGAGCCAGATTGGGCCAAGGGGAGAGAAGATATGCTCTAGAAATGAGATATCGGACGGACGGACAGGCTGATCACTAATTGTAATTGAATTTTCAGAATTAAACAATATCATTCCATTCAGCATAGATTAATAGCACAGAAAAACACGAGAGAAAAGTGACATATCCCATTGTTGGTATTATAACAGACTGTATCACCTTAGAATTGATATACAATATAATAGTTATTAATTATATTTTTAAACAACAAACTGATTTGAAGTTGTTAAACAATGAAATTCAATGTGTAAACAATTTATGAAAGTTTACTTTGGATAGTTAATGTAGAAATAAACACGGCAATTTCCGGGGAAAAAATGTCTGAAGTTCAGCATTACCATTCCAACTTCAGACAAGTCCGTCTGGTTCTACATACTAGTAACTGATTTGTTTTGATTAAGCTCACAAAACACTTTTTCTAGCTCATTTGATTAATTCTTATTATCAAGCAGGTCAAGGTCATTCTCTCTCCCCCTCACCCATATCATGCACATCTTCCACAAATGTTTCTCTCTTTTCTCTGCTTTTGTACAATAGTGACATTTCGTCCTCTTTCTCATTTAATGTCAGATTTCTTTGTTACATTTCATGTTCTAAATCTCTAATAATATTTTCTCTTTCTCTAATCATTCTCTTCTTTTCCACAAGCTCTCTTTCCAACCTCTCAATCCTTTCAATAAATCTGTTTCTTTCATGCTAGACGCTGCTGTTTTTATCCCATCCATTGTTGCTTTGCATACCTTAATAAAAGTAGCCATGATCTTGATCTTTTACGTCTGTACACACTTACCTAGAATTGATCTTAATATATGTATGAACTAAATCAACAGACAATCCGACGAAATAGCCAAGTTGTAATTGATCTTGGAAAACATGTAGGTGTATACTAGAAAAAAAATTAAAAAAGGGGGAAAAATAAACAAGAAAAGCAATACAAATCTCTCAAAATCTATACCAACACTTTAATTTAAAAAAAAAAATAAAGGAGAAATAATTTTCCTAGATCGAATTTAGAAGACAGAAAAAAAATTCAATTACAGCGCCAAAATGCACGAACTATTGTGTGGGGTATTTAATCTGAAAAAAATAAGATCTATCCGGCCACTTATGACACCATTGTTGTAAATGTATATATTTATTAATGATACTCACAAATATGAGTTACGAGTTGTTAAAAACCTCTAAAGTCTGAGGTCAAAATCGACGTCCAAACTTGGGAAAGGTACTCGTAACAACTGAACTTTGTTTACAATGGATAATCTTAATTAGTCAGGTTCCCGAGACCCCTCTGTTTTTATTATTGGGGTCAGGCAGCAGCCGACGCCATCTTGAATTCCGCATGGACGCATGGTAAGTTTAACCGAAGATTCACATGGCACGACAAAATTTTCAATTTTTAACCAATTTGACTTTTTTGAAAAAAAATTAAGTGCAATCGATCCATTAGTTTTCAGTGAATATATTAAAGAACATTTAGTTAAATGACAACCGCTCATAATTTTTTAAAAGTACATTATTTACATGTAAACAAAAGTGTCACGCAAGCCCCCCAGATGAGTACGAGGTCGATTACAAAAGTTCTAGGTGTGAACTAATTTTTAGCTATACATAGTTTGAAAACTTAATGTTTTTCCTTTCTATTGGTACCAAACAAACTGGTAGTGCATTCGTATTTAATTCAAAATCCGACTTCGTTAATCCAAGTTTGCTCGTCATCTACAGTTGTACAGAATTAATTCGTTATACAGACGCGTATTGTATATTTACACTATAAGTTAAGTGTGCAATGAATTTTTAAGGTTACAGATTATAGAAAATTCATAGCTATTTTTGTTACATACCAATAGAAGTATACAAGACAATAATCCCTGGTCATTATCTAAAGTTTACTGTTCACTTGATTTTAGATGAATATGGAGGAATGCCGCATGCCAAGTTATTTTTTTGCTTTACACTCTTATGCGAAACGTGAAGGCTCAAAGAGACGAAGAGCTGAATCTTCACCAACAGGGAAGACTCCTGTACAAAAACCAAAAACAAAAAGAGTTTGAACAAGAGAATATAGTTGATTTAATCATTTAATGATCACAATGTGCTGGTAATTGAATTTATTACTATCTAATGCTGTCTTATTTGATTCTCTTTAAAAAGGTGTTATTATTTAATAGGACCCAACTTTCTCAATGAAAAAAGTGGACAACAGCAGAAAAAGAATTTCTTCTTTCTTTCAGCCGAAATACAGAAAGCTTACAGAGAACGAAAAAAGCAGAAAAAGGGGGAAGAGTATTTATTAAAAAAGAACGACAAAGGAGAATGCAGTATTATAAACCCAGCAGAGAATTGACTCGAACCGAAAGAATGAAAAGAAAAAAAAACACTGCGCAAGTGGCGTCAAAAGAAAAAAGAAGTGAAGACACAGCAAGATCAGGGCCATGGCTATGAAGATGAAAGCGAGATATTAAATGCTTCAACAAGTGGCAAAGAAAATAACTCTTCTATTCTTAAAGAATAGAAGAAAAATGCATCTAGGGTCCGTGTTAGCAGGGCACTTTCAAAAGCTCACCGACAGATGAATACACTTAGAGTAGAAAATGTCAAACTAACTAAGAGAAAAGATTGAGAAACAAAGTACTCCCAAATTTACCAAGAAGAAAAGCCAAACAGCTAATAAAGACGACAGGACTCTCAAAAGAACAATGAAATAAAGTAAGAAAACATTTAATACTTGGAAATACTGTCATCGATGAGGTTCGTGTTGCTCATCAGGAAATAACAAGAAATCGAAAAGGCGAAGTTCAGACATTGGGAAACATTGTGTCCGGAAAAATTGTAAACAAATATAGAGCAAAGAAATGGCTAAGTGGAGTAACTGGTATCGGGCGAAGAAGTCTAACGTGCCTTAATGGAAAGAAATCCGAGGCTAAAAAGGCTTATACGAGGAAGCGAACACGAATGGTGTGTGAAAAAGAGGTGCAAGACTTCTTAGAACGCGATGACAATAGCAGATGTATGCCAGGGGAAGCAAATGTAAAAAAGTCAGAGAATATCAAAAGGCAGACAAGAATACTGACGGACTATTTGGCAAACTTGCACATGAAGTTTATTGCAGAATGCCCCACAATTAAATTGTCAAGAGCCACATTCTTTCGCATGCGCCCAATTCATATCCTTACGACTAGTTGTAGTTGTATCAGTAGAAGTACGTGTTTGTGCACTAAACACCAAAAACATGGTTCTATTGCTTAAAGCTTTACGGAAACAAGACAAAGAGGTACCGGCAAACCCAGAAACATTTGCAAAGGAAGGAATAGCTGAAGAAATGCTACGAAACAAGTTGTCCGATCATGTTGTATTCGAAGTGGAAGAAAATACAAATAATTGAAAAAGAGAAGAAAAATTTGTTACCCGTATCATAGAAAGTTAAAAAAGAGAAAGAGGAATTCATCGAATACTTTATAGATCAAACAGAGGAATTCAGGGGTCATGTTGAAAGAGTCCGTAAGCATTATGAAGAAATCAAGAAGCTGAAAGAGAACTTGCCACCTAATCATTTATTAGTGCAGATGGACTTTGCTGAAAATTATTCCTGCAAAAGTGTGGAGGAAATACAATCTGCTTATTGGAATCAAACTGGTGTGACACTTCACCCTGCTGTAGCATATTTCAAGGACGACAAAGGGGATACGCAGCATAAAAGTTACGTTGTTGTATCTGATGAGATGTCTCATTCCTAAAGTACTGTGCATGCTATCCTAGAGAAACTGATATCAGAAATGACAACTTTGATATCAAGTATAGAATTCATCCATTATTGGACAGATGGACCGACAAGTCAATACAGGAATCGACAAATCTTTTTTACCTTAGCCAATCACATGGAAATGTTTGGAATGAGAGCCAGGTGGAACTATTTTAAAGTAGGCCATGGGAAAGGTCCATGTGATTGACTTGGTGGAACAACGAAAAGGATGGCAGATAAAGCAGTGAGATGTCAAAAGACGTGATTCAGGATGCTAATGATTTCTATAAATGAGCTTGCACCTCCAACATGAAAGGCGTACTGTTTCTTTTTGTTTCAAGTAAGAAATGCAACCGAATGGAGGAATTGTTAAAATCCAGAGAAGTAAAGCCAGTAAAGGGTACATTAAGGTTGCATGCCGTTGCTGATGCTGGAAAATCAGCTGTGCTTATAAGAGACATGAGCTGCTATTTCAATTTCTGTTTAGAAGGCAATTTATGTGAGGGATGGAGAAAAGAGATCCTACAGAAAAGCACAGTTCAGGATGTAGATGAAAGTGATTCTAACCATACGACAGCGCTGACAGAAAAATATGTAGCAGCTAGATACTTGGAGAAGTGCTATATTGGGAAGGTCACCGATAAGGATGACAATGAATTTGAAATTTCATTTATGGAAACAAAAAAAATGCACTTGCTAAAGAAGAAAGACATTCTTTGGATCCCCTCCAAGGAAGTCTTGTTCGTTGTTTGCTAAACCTATGCCGATAGGGAGAAGCGGGAGAACGTTTGAACTGCAACAGCAAGACAAAGAGAAGTTTGGTGTCTTTCTGAGTTAAATTTAAATATTGTGACGTGACACTGGCTTAAGTTTATGAATACTTTGTATTAAAATTTTTTGTTACTATTCCTATTAAACACCGCACCAATTTCAAATCTAATTGTTGATTTATTGATATTTTTTTTATTCATAACTACTATTTTGAAATGTGCGTTACCAAATGCAATCTGTTCAAATTATATCTTAAATGCCTGCTATGACTTACAAAGCAATTTTATACTTCAAAACATTGCAAATTAGAAAAAAATGGACATGAAAAAGCCGAAATTTATTGATTTATTCCAACTATGATAGATTATGAAATGTACGTTACAATTATATAACATATTGAAATTGTCCATAAACATATGCAACGAATAATTATGATTGTCAAAAAAATTTAAATGATACATGTTCATATTTAGTTGCAATATCCATTCAAAACAAAATAATTCAAACTTCATCACCAAACAAATTGGCGATAAGAAAAATAAGAAGCATTTTAAACAATTTTTTAATTAACTTAGATCACAAAATTACACATTGTTTAATAAATAAAAAAAACTAGATGGTAGTTTTCATATGTGCAAAGAATGTTTTGTTGATTTAGTTGTATGTATGATTTGTTAACACAACAAAAGTCTTAAATTGTACCTGAATATATAATTGTCTTACCTGTAGAATTCTTTTGATGATTACAGTAGTAGTAACGTACATTTCCTCTACGTTATTTTGAAGAAGAAAAATACACTCTTTTCAATTTATTCCCGAGAATTTTAATATCAATATTTGATAAAAACATGGCACAAAATCTTCAAATACTTTATTTTAATTAAATCTTATAATAAATGTATATTCTTTCAGTGTTTTTTTTTCTCAAAATGAAAGAAGCTATTGTGCCTTAATATTGAGAACGGGCGAGTAATGTGTTTTCAATGATGCATCAGTTCAACAAATTGTGAAGTTTTTAAAACGATCTTATGTTAGGAATGAAAACATAATTCCAGACACAGAAAGAAATAATAAACTTTTGAATGTTTTGACTGTACCAAACACGTCAGTTGATATATTTGTCAATCTTCTTCTACAACATCAAACGATAATGACTAGCTTGATACCTGCTATATTATCAGAATCCAGTGTTGGAGCTTCATCAAGATGTGTGAGATCAAAGGAGAGTTACCTTTATGGCAGCAAGTATACTGACTTGAAAGACTTTGATTTTGCAGGCGTCCTAACAGAAATGTCAACATATCAACCTTTGCTGAAGAATCATATGTTGAATGTTTCAGTTTCAGCAAACAAAATCATCAGCAGCTCCAATGAAAATTTCTTTTTAAGCTTGGTACCCAAACTTACACTGATATACAGCATCTTAATGATATGAATTGTCCAGAATGCAGAAAGTTATATCTTCCACATTGATTGATGAACGTTCATCAAAAGGTAATACAAAATACTGTTTTTTAAATTAAGATTTCTGTGCTTTAGCAGTTATTTTGTTTTATTTTATATTTTCTTTCAGTTTGTCAGTTGGATTTATTTAAGAAAAGGGCCATGTATTTAGGGGTATTGTAATTACTGCATATTTCATTTACATGGCCTTTTTAATGTAATGTTATTCAAGTTTAAATCTGTTTGATGTTGCATATCTTGGATTTACTCCTATTAAACATGAATTTGAATTTGATCAAAGTGGGTAGGCATTTACCTTATACATTTGCAGTGTTTTCCTTTTATTTTCTCAGCTTTGTTTAACATTTATTTAAACTTATTAATCTAGAGAGAAAACAAGCCGATATTTGCAAACTCATAAATGTCGAACAATTGATTTTTTTATTGCCATCTGAAAAGTTTACTGAAATTTTGTTTCCTCCATCAATATTCCAGTTATAAAAATTCTTGCTGAATTATTTTACAGGTGTTTGACAGGTTACAAATAATGGGAGTTACAACATCATACACAGGCGCTAGCAGAATAGATGAATTTGGAAAACATAATCATGATGAGATTGTTGACTTTGTACGGGATGGTGGAAAAATAAGACTTATTGGAGACAATATCAATATACATGTGGGTGTAAAACGTCAGCGTCCTGACCCCCATAGTAACATGCTCAACTGGTTTGCATCTGCTATTATTGCACAAAGTAACCCATTTTCAGAGCTTAATAACCAGCTCAAGGTCAAGCAAAAGATCTTCCTATGGAAGCTTTTCATCCAACAGAAAGATGAAAAAATCCTGAAAAGTGATTATGGTGTTCATATAAGCGGAATTGCCAAGGAACTTTGCCCCCATTTACAATTCTTACATGGAAATGCAAAAGACATCATAAAAGGGGAGTACAGAGACACACTACAGCAGAAAAACTTGTTTGTTCCACTCCCAACACTTCCCTTGAATGAACAAAAGTATGCAGAAGAAGTTGATATTTTAGACAGCTATGAGTCAACCCTATCAGAAATTTTCACTGCTGCTGAACAGGATGTTCCGAATGTTCACATTGATGGAGACCAACTCACACGTGAAAGATTTTCTGGTGATAAAGGACTTCGGACTGGAGGAGCTACACCCCGGCAGAGATTTGACCTCCTGTATCCCATTTCATTTGAAATGTGGCATACAGGAATGAACTTTTTGACCTTGATGTTTAAAGTCTTATTTTCACCCGATTGATTTGCGAAATGGACCCTTAACGCCGCTAGAATAAAACTTTCAAGGAAAACTGTAAATGTAGATGTTGAAAATCACTATGATCATGATACAGATTTCTTTATTTCATTCTTGAAAAGTTATGTTGTTGAAGCATATAATAAAAACAGAGGGGTCTCGGGAACCTGACTAAATTTTAATGTGATTATTTATGTAATCCCGAATCCGATGATAAAATTCACTACAATATGAGCCAATCAAATTCTGTTTAACTAATGACTATTTATATGTGGTATATCAATTTTTCGTACTGTATATACTTCAAATTCCGATAAAAGCGAAACACGGGTTGATTCGAAATGCCCCAAATGACATGAAAGCAGGTCGTGTAACAATCCAGTACACAATAAAATAATTCCAATTATTTTTAAGTCAAATTTAAGTTTCATTATGTGAGACATACAGGCTAGCGTCACTGTTTTATAAACGGAAAATAAGATGTGATGATGAACTTAGCTAAGTGGACCTCTACCTTTATTAAGAAAAATGTCGTGTATATTTTTCTACTTTTAAAGCTTTAAAGCTGCAATTTTCATGCTGAAATTTTTTTTCACAAAAATGTTATTTTCTACTGAAATGACCAAAAATATCATGGTTTATTAATTTCTGTTATTTTTGTGGAAAAGCCGTTAAAAAGCCTTGATTGAAGCAAAATTGAATTATTGTCGTCCTGTACAAAAATTGAACTGCTATATATTCCTTAGAAGAGAAATCTTTCTTCTGACAAAAATAAATGATTTATTCAAATCTTATTTATCATGAAAGTTTAAGTTACAAGCAAACTTATCATACCAGCAGGCTTTTGCAGCAAAATAAAATTCTAAGAATTACAGCTCATATTGCTTTAAATAGAATAAAATTTGTATTTTTTTTTTCCCTTATATTTGATGCGAAAATGATACTTTGAGACAATTATATTTATTTTTAGACCCAAGTCGTACATTTGCGTATTGATTCGTATACAAATGTCGAATTCTGCGACATAAATTGAGGATGTTTACATACTTCTCTACAATATCCGGCTTGGCATGCTGTCGATGCATAATGTATGTTAAGACGATTAATTAGTGTTGTTTGATTAAAAATTGATTTTTGAAGCATATATAACACAACTTTATGCCATTAATATTCATGTAACTTTTTTCAATATTATGAAGGATACATTCAGTCTACTGCAGGATTCCACTAGTTAACTAGTCCCTTCTCATCCTGTCAGTGTAAACATTTGTAACAATGAGTCGGAAAGGCAGAAAATGTACATATATTTACGTATTGATTGTAATTGGTAGTGACCTTGGGATTATATTGCGTGAATACCTTTCAGCTTCGCTGACGTCAAGAGACACTCTTGCTTGCTCATTGTAGCCATTTTGAAGTTCCCTTGGATTCATGAACAATTAATATCCCATTCACAACAATTGCATTTCACGAATTATTCGAAATTGTTCTTGTTTCAAGTTATTAAAATGCAAAGACGTCGGAACCGGGGGGGGGGGGGGGGGGGCAAAGCCTCCCACCTTTTTTTTTTTTGTTAGACATAACTATTGCTTTCTTAATTTTTTTATTTATCATTTTTTTGCTTTTCAAGATTTATGATAAGTCTAACCAACACCACCCCCAACTCCCCAATTTCAGGGGTTTTTTTTACGTCACTGGATTGTTGAAATGTTTATTATAATGAACGTTGCAGGTCAGCCAACAGAACTCAGTCAGTCAATTATTTCTAAAATTCAAAGTCTGGTTATACAAATGGCTTTTAATTCACATTGCCACTTACCAATCAAACTTCCAAACTACTAGGGCAAAATGTCAACAAAGTTGTAATGTAGATTTTTTTTTAAAGTTTTGTAATAAAAGTTTTGAAGCATACATTGTCAAGGTAATGTATTGTTGCATGATATGAGAGTTAATCATCTTGAATCGAACAAGAACATGAGATTTTTTGTTAATAACGCCGTAAAATCATTGTCCATATTGTTAAAGATTTTCGTTTTTTCTCGATATTTTCAAATAAGTGTTTGAAAAAATGATGTAATAATAGTGAAGGAATTAAGGCAATTATATTCATAATTTACAAAGTAGGTGCAGGGGCTGGCCACAGACGTTTGTTAATTTCAAAAATAACTAGATAAAGTTTTGCTTTATAAAATAAGATGAGGAAGAGCGCAGGTCTTTGTAACACTGGTTTTAAATGACAAGACGAAAGATAAATAATGCATGACAGCACTGGTGTTTCTTCTCGGCAAAACAAAAAATTGGGAGCTTTTTATTGTGAGCTTGTAGTTTTAAAAAAAACCCATAAATATCAATGAATAATATCAACTTCAATTGAAGTTTTGAGGAAAGTTATCAATATTGTAAACAACAAAAATAACGGCAACTCTAATATAAAAACACTGAATAAATGACGTGTGTTTTATCATATTAAAAAAAATTCATTTTTTGGATTTGATCTATAATTCCGTGGTTTAAAAACATATTTAGGCTCTCAGTATTATTTGATATGAATTTTTCTCATTATTGTTAAAAAAAATTGTAATAACTGTTCAGACTACATTTTTAAAAAATTATTTATTAAAATATAAAAAATGTGTTAGTATTTTTAAAGCTATATGCAAAATATTGCATAAATAAGGGTATATTTGTATTTGAACACAAAAAAATGAAATGATCTATAATATAAGCTTTGGTGCAGCGATCCATCTTGATAATGACGTACAGTCCGGTTCTTCTTTAAAAAAGGAAAATACAAAAAATCCCGTAATATGTCAATATCACATCACATCAAATTAGCATTTACCACGACTCCCCCAACACAGATTATCATGGTAGCATATTTTACGTCGATGATTACGCCGAGTTTATCTAAATAACATAGTTATCATTAGCGCTACGTGGAGAATTGATTCACTACTTGTTTAGAGCCATTAGGGAATACCCTCGTCCGTCTATCTACGAGCCTCGTGTGCAAGACACCCTACTTACTCTCCTTATGCTGGACATGCAAAAACTAGCACGCCACCTTTGTGCATTCATTCCTTTAATTATAAACTAATTTCCAAGCAAAGCACGTGGGATAGACATATGATTCCCATCAGTTTTATCATTTTTTAAGTTTTAACTGCAGAGAGTGCAATAGCTTTTATTTGTTTTGCCTTGAGATTTGTTGCCAGTCGGTGATTTTAAGTAGATAGCTAAGTTTTATCAGAACATGCTGTAATCGTCTGTTAAGAAAATACATTTATCGTATCCGAACACATTGTGCCCCTCATTAGCCGAGCCAATATTTAAATAGGGCTTGATATAAAGGATTCGGGCCGTCTTCGATTGCTGTTTGATTGTTTTGGAGGAAATCGTTCCCGTTTCTTCTATGATTCTCCCAGATTTATATCGTAAGGACAAGTTGTGGTAAGACCATCTCTCTCTCTCTCTCTCTCTCTCTCTCTCTCTCTCTCTCTCTCTCTCTCTCTCAAATGTTCCTTATTCTCATACACATAATATACGACATGGGAATCATGTGTGAATTTTTTATCTCTTAAATGACAGGTACTTGTACACTGGTTAATATTTTAAAGAAATAATTAACTAGGCTATGTCGTTATTTCATTTTTTTTTCAAATTAGTTTAATTGAAAGTGAAATTTACTTACATAATGCATAATATTAATTTTACAAGATTGGTAATTTTAGTTTTCTTAACATCTAGCACTTTTGACACATTTTTTAATATCTCATGAATTGTTGGCACTACAACATGAAATGATGAATTCAGCTTTAAAATGTACGATATACTTATTTAAAAGTTTTTACGTAACTGAAAATTTCACATGCTTAAAGATTCATCCTAAGTATTATATTTTGTGTTTGTGAGATTTTTAAATCAACTTGGATTCAATAAATTGTATTAATATTCTTCAATTTTTTTTAAATCAGAATTTCATTTTGCTAAAAAAAATATATATCCGCCAACAAACATTGTACAATGCAAGGCGAAATTTTAAACAGGTGTATCTTTTAAAGATTTCATCTTTGTGGATAAAATCAAGATTATAAGCAGGTGACGTCGTCAACATAAATAAATCTTCTGTATCACAAAAGGGCTTATATATACTTCCCGCCTCTGCCTAAGAGATAAGGGATTCCTGCTCTCCTTTGGGGTTTTTCTGATCTCGAAAATGTTTCACGAAATACGATGATATCAGATATATAAATTCACTGAAAGGAATTTAATGTAGTGATAAATGAGTGATAAAATGAAAATGTGCAAAATAATGGGATGCAAAATCAATTTTTGAAAAGTTTTTGCTATACAAAGTTCAACTTTGTTTACATTTAGTGTGCATGGAAGTGGGCAGAGTTTTTGTGGAACACAATTGAACTGATCTAAAGGTTCTTCATCTAGCCGGATTTTAAGTTGACTATATGATAGTCTTTAAATTAGACAGAACACTTAACCAAACTAAAAGAATACACTCAGACACAAGTTCAAATGCACGGGTCCCTTTGTTATTGGTTGTCTAGGGTGTGATGTACATGTATTTTGTAGGTTGTCTGGATAGGTAAAAGAGTTTACTATAGAGGTCAGCAATGTTTGTACAAGAGTCTAGCGAGTGACCGCAGATCGTTGCCAGTGGGTACATTATCGACTCGGCTCCCTGCGTTACAAAAATAAAGATTGTTATGCATCATTAAAATTTCTTTGAAATCAAAAAACATCACACTTGAATCGTTGGAGAGGTATGAACTAAAGCATTAAACATTAAACGAAAAGCTTCATACCTAAAGATTGAAAATTGGATTCATAACATTCTGGTATGAATTTGAATTTTCAAGTGATAATATTAACCTTCAGAATTATAAAATTGTTAGAACTCTTCAATTTCTGATATGTTTCCAAAAGATATAAGCTTAGTTAATCTAATATCTAATGGATATTCTTCTACCAGATAGTTGCGCTAGCTACGATAGTATTTCTTTATTTAAAATAACAAGATCTCTCTCTCTCTCTCTCTCTCTCTCTCTCTCTCTCTCTCTCTCTCTCTCTCTCTCACAGACATACGCATAAGCACATAGTAAAACTAAAATTTAAACAAGAATCGGTGTTGACTGTGTAATAATATACTATTGGAGTTTTGTATATAACACAATAGTTAACGATCCAGAGAGAGCTTAACCACAGAGTTACATGTGATGTGTTTCGTCAGACAGTAGATTACCTTGCACATATTCTCAAATTTTTTCATAAAATTGACTCTTTTATTGTATAGTTATCTTTTAATCTCTTTCTTTCGTTCTCCTATTTCATCTCAATGTCTTCCTTAGCCCCTATCAAATAATGCGGAATCTCTTGTGCTTCCCTCCTTACTAGGTAGGTGATTAAATGTCTTCACTGCGATTTTAATGGTGGGTGATTGTCTAAATATCTTAACTGTGACTTAAATGGCTTTTACAAAATTATACATGTTGTAGTACGAAAAGGTTGTGTAATTTGGATAACGTGTCTTTTCGGACATAGACACTTAAAAATTGATTATTATTGGATTTCTGTCCATATGTCGCGCTGTCGATTGAATAGTCACCATATATCTTAATTTAATTCTGACAAAATGGGAAGTTTTAAAGACGAATGTAATCAAATTTCATCGCAAAATTTGTGACATAGTTTCTCTAATACACGTCCATCTGTTACTGAAGTCATTATTCTGGGAAAGAAACAGAGAGAGACACAGATGCAAACTAGCATCCCTGTGGGATATTGGTTTCCAGAAGGGAGAGTAACAGTTCTGTACGTGCAAAAATAGAGTTTATTTATGTTTATTGCAAATAAAAATGTAAACAAGTGACAGTTCTCAGATTCAGTAATACAGGCTGTGGAAATACCTGTTGCGCATATCTAAACCTCACAAACTGGAACGAGGTGTCTCGCATTTTGACTATGCACAAAACGTCGAAGACTTGCTAGCTCGGGTACTTCGTCCCCGTTAACCGATTCAAACGCTTCCTTAACATGTTCAAGCTAGGGTATAGTTAAAATTAATTCCTCGTCACCTAATTCTTTGTCGACATACAAACTAAGTGAAATAGGGTCTTCCCGAAATAAAATCTTTAAATCTTTTGAACACAACAAGGTCTTTAACATTCCTTTACACTTTGTTTTCATTGCATAACACTGCAGAGATTGATCATTATCTTTTAGATTTACAGAGACGGGTGTAGGTTTACAAGAAAAGGAACGGACACTGTCTACTTATGTTGCTTATGGAAGCGTTTCTGGACGCTGGTGTCTTATGTGTGCACCATTTAGAACAACACATGCAAAATATAGTTCTGTATGAATAATCTGTTTTATGGAAGACGATGGAAATCAAACTAAAGGCAATGGAAAGCACACATGCAACAAGTTTAGAAAAACAGGGCTCATTTACTAATAATGGGATGACGTTTGAATATGCACGCTAGCTGCTTTTTTCATTTAATTTATTAAATTGATGTCCGTTCTTTTTAGAATGTTGAGGTTATGACCAACAGGCCATGTCCCGAAAGATAACCTCGAATCGGATATTTTGGGAGATAAAATCTCAATCGGAAACTCCATATATTGTATGGGCGAATCTTTTGTATAAAAATTGATATTCTATGTGACCAAGGGCCAAAGTCGATTTCATTAGCTTTGTGAACAACTTTCTGTATTCTGTTGGGAATAGATTACCTTCTACAACAACTGTTTTATACGGAGCTTGATTGCAGCAACTTTGGGTGTATACTTACTAGTATCCAGAGCCAAACAATTTAAAATTGATCCTTCTCGAGATTCTTAAATCCCAAATCATCTATTTAATCTAAAAAAGAAGCTGCAATTTTGTTTCTGAAATGTGGAAATTTCTAAATATTGGTAGATATAGGTATGCAAATTCATGTGTAATAAATGTTAGTTGGTGTAAATCCAATTAAAACTTATATACACGTGATACTTTATGTTAACCTTAATGCGATAAGTGACCTTACACCGTCGACGTAATACATGCACTTCTACGTATGTAGATGACTGTCATATTTCTTTTCATTTTCAACCGGAAGCACTTACATTAGTGCACCTTGATCGTCCATTTGCCTGTTAATGTTTTTCCTTTAAAACAAAACGCTTTAATCTCGTTTGACAGCGGTCCAATTAGGTAAGAAAAAAATCGATCATTTCTTTTCATTTTTGGAGATTTATTGGTGTTGCTTACTTCAGCTTTAATACGAAAAACGTAAAAGTATACTTCTAACAATTAGTTCCCCAAAATGGCACATCAGGGTTTCTCAACCGTACATTATTTGTCTACAGACTGCGAAATGTTGCTGTTCTAAAGTCAATAAGATCAAATAAAGGATTCCATTAATAGGGATTTTATGCGTTATTCAAATCTCTGAGGAAGAAAAGTCGGTCCTGCTAAATGACAAGAATTTAGAATTAAACGGTTTTAGATTCAGTGATAACGGTTTTCAAGTGTTCATCAGATTCGGTTAATCGATCTTTCGTGTCTTAATCTTTGTTCTAAATCCAGTCTTAAATTGATCATTCATTCACGAAACGAAATTTAATTTCAGAAATGAAAAACAGTTAAACGATAATGTCTTACGATGTGTTTATCTCGACAGAATTTATCAAATGATGTTTCGATGCCTGGGATTTTGCGAGACTGATTATAATGATGCTCCTTACAGCGTTAGTTCTTTTCTTAAGATTCGACAGCAAAATTACATGTTACATCGAATCTTTGCTTGAACCAAACAGGAAGTTGTAAATTCGAGATTGGACGCTTGGTCCGTGGGTGGGTCATGATACCAAATGTCGATTTTTTTTTTTCAGTGTCTTGTTATGTGAAACTAAATTCGCGCAAAACTTTGTCCAAATTTAATATTTGCATATTTTGGATATAATACTTGCTTTATCAGAAAATTTATCTGTTAATTGCTGTAATCGAAAGCTTGTTTAAACATACTTTTTTCCAGCATTGGTGATTAAAAATGCATGCGTGTAAGCAAGGTGTTGCTTACTTCCGCATTTAGCAAAGAAGTCATGAATAAATTAATTTTAAAATACTGGCGCCCTTTAATTAATGAATTACATTGTTATAGAGTATAGCTCAAACAGACGTAGTTCAATTTTTAATTCCGTGATGACTCAACAAGACTCCTGTGAACAAAACATTCACAAAAAGAGATATATACCTTGTATTCTATACAATCAATGTTTCGGTGATGGTCACGCCGAGTTGATTCTTTATTTTGCAGCTAAATCGTCACGTGCCGTGTACGAGATACCTCGCTCTTGCATTTAAACAGTGCAATGGGCGTGCAGGACCTTCTGTGACAGACATGTTTACATACTTTAGTTTGTGACTTTTGGCAGTTCCTGGCGTTTCTTCACACCCTGGTTGTTTACGTTAAACAGAGATCCCAAGGGAATCCATCATGACACCGGCCTGATTTTGGAGTTCCATATTTAGGAAGAAAAAGGTAAGACATTTCAATATATACATAATAATTCCAAGCTCACTCGCAAACTTGGTCGGAGAGGAACATTGTAATTCTGATTTAGTACTATAAAAGAAAAATAACAGCTAAAAGTTTTCTATGTCACATGTATATATATAGTGTTAAATTAACAGTGATATAAGAATGTATTGAAAACTTTGTTGATGGAAACCACATGGCTGTTTCAATTTCTACCTTAAGCAAATTGCCAAGGGTGTTAAAAACTTACAAGAAATCCCAACATATAAAACCCCTAATGTTCATATATAGGTTAGATAAATACCTGGGTCAAGATGGCAAAAACGAGATAAATTTAGGACAATTAAAACTATGTGGGCGGGTCAATAAAATCAACATAAGGTCACAAATGTGTGCAATACTGGGTCTCAGGTAAAGCCGTCAGGCGAAGACTGCTTATATCATTGTGGAACATTGATTACGCAATAAAGAAACAATGCTTCGGTGATTATTTGAGAACAGAAATATGATATTCAGGATTTTGGTTGTAAGTGTGTCATTAATAAGGCATTATGTTTTTGATAGATGAGTAATTTTAGCGAACAAAACGTTTTGTCCAATTTTTTCAGGGGTGGGTGGAGCTTATCTGTGCTTATAATCCTAATCGCCGCGCGTTTAGACATTAAATCTTCTTTACAATTAGCTTAAGTGCCCACTGCTGTTGTTTACGCTATCTTTTGCAGTCCAATAGTTAATTAATTCTTTCAACACGAAGTGACTTATTTTCACAAGAGATTAACCCATGTACTTGTTATAAAGTCGGAGTATTTTCATGTCTTGGGTGTGTAATAGCTTATATATGATTACCAGCTAGACATGTTTTTACCCGACAAGTTCTATTTTTCATATTTTACTCACATTTTTAGTGAAATTTATTTTTTAAAATTAGGTTCCATTTGTTTGATTGTTTATTTTAGCCCATCGAATATTTTTACAAGAAAATAATATTTAAAGTCCATATTTTGAAAACTGAATTATCATTGTATTATACAAGACTTAGTACATTTCTTAATCAGCATAATCTTATCTGATATAATCAGCTAATGATTAATTAAAAATTTAAACTGCTAATCTGTCTATGAAACAGTTAAATTATATTTTTTTAATGTTTCTTTAAATAGGGATGTACATATGTAATATGTGTAATGATAACTATCTATAATAATTTATTTATGATTTTCTACAAAAAAGTAATTTTATGATAAGTAATATTCTTTTCGCATTACACACAAACAACAGATTAATATACGGTTTTTATAAACAACATTATTGCGCCGATAACCAAATTGAATTAAAAAATGATCACAACTAGCAACAAGTAATTTTAGAAGAGAGTAATGGTTTTTATGATTCATTAGAAGATAACAAACACTGAACATCGAATCGCGCGTTAAAAAACCGCCAAGAGAAAAATAAATCATTTTCTTGAAACGAACTGTCTTTAAATAGTCCAATTTTAACGAAATTGTTGGAATTCAAAAGATAAACATTATTGTTTGAGTTCACTTAATGGGTCAATATTCTTCTTTTATGATTAATTTGGAACTAAATTTCTGTTTTATCGTTTTGTTGACGGTTTAGTAATGAAGTGCCCAAACTGCCAATATTTCCATTACGAGAGCCGTAAATCTTAATCATAACCTCACATTACCACAAATTAATACAAATAAATGGGATTGATGTTGGAATCAAAAATAGCAATCGGACCGTTTGGGTTGTATTTAAATTGGAAATAAAATAAATCTACGCAGAGATTGCAATTGATTTCATCTTTCGAAATGTTACAGTAAAACGTACATATACTTTTGTTAGACCATTTTAGGCATTTGATGTTGGCCTTAAGCTTGACAAATGAAGGTTACTGATAAAATAGCTTGTAGTTTATTCAATAAATTTCGATCAGTGTATGTCAATTCAGCAAATAAAAACTTCGATCTGATAAGAAGATACAAAGACAAATATTTAGAATGCATTCACCAATCAATACTTCCGTTGTAATTTGATAAAAAGTGTCATTGTAAACTACCAAAAACTATACCGCTGGACATGTTAGAGAATTGATCAATCAGTAATTGATTGATTTTGTTTTCCTTTGAGTGAGGTGCATTAGGAACAGAGTAAGCGCGTTACGCAGGCTGTCCACCATAAAGCAGGACAAGATCATTATCATCCCCTGATTGTGCCGGAACTTTTTTTCCAATTTTGATATTGTTCACTCTCCGTTTTAAGTGACTAAAAAGCGTCCCTTCAATTAACCACTGCTGTGTGTCGCGTGTCCTGTGTCTGCCTAAAATTATTTCCACCAGCGGACCACATCTCGTGTCTCGCACAGTTTACTTACCGTAAGGCGCCTCCAGTTTTTGAACATCCAAAAGAAAAACGGTAATGTCTTTGCTTCCTTACAGGAAGATCACTTCTTGCGTGATGGTTAATGAGTTAATTGCTATGACGTAATTAGAGTGCAACATGTTCTTTGAAATTGATTGCATATACATTTGGCAATTTCATAGATACATAGCCTGTTGATAGAACCATCCTGCTGAAGTATTTTGCTTGCTATCGGTATTTAGTTTTCTTTAGTTTGAGCTGTTGGAACCTTTTCGGTGAAACTGTTGGAATATTTAGGGGGTTTTGTATTCTATTGAGGGTTTTTACATATCGGAATTTTGAGGTTGGTTACATAACATTTTCGACTTAAGCACATTTTATTCTCTCATTTACAATTCAAATATAAAATACAAGTCAAACGAGCATGTGTGAAATTTGATATTTCTTTGATTGTGTTGCTATACAAAACCAAGAAAAAGGATTTGACAGTCTTATATTTCGTTTTCAGTCAACGGCATATACCGATATTAGAGAAGGTGTCAGTAATTTAAATGCTAAATTTCAACATCACTTTAAAGATTTTTCAATTCATAATATGATACGTTATACATTGTGCATGTATGATAAAGGGATACGCAGTGCTGTTCGATTAACATAACTTTGATTAAGTAGGACTAAATTGTTGATCTAAATAAGTATGGCATCGATTTAATCATAATTAAATTAATCAAAATGATCTTTTTTTTTTCTTTTTAAGGATGAACACTACAGAATACCAGGATTTTACCACTGTTGCTCCCAATGAAACATGCCACGTATGGTTAAAAGATGCTCTTGGAAGTTTCGATAATGTAACGATAGAGGAAGTCAACGCACAACTAGTGCGACGAAACTACGGGGGCATCGGTCTCCTGTGTACACTCAGTTTTATAGGACTGATTGGAAACACGCACGTTTTATGGGTCTACCTGCGCCAGTTCGGGAAATCCAACTACCGGGTGTACGTGATATGGCTGGCAATGCTGGACGTTTTCCAGTGCGCTGTTGTAGCTCCTATGGTGGTCTCCTACTTGTTTTTCCCTGTAACTTTTCCATCTGAAATTTATTGCAAAATATTTCGTTTCACTAATTACTTTGCTGCAATAGCTTCGACTTCCTCCTTGATCTCCATTGCTGTGGACAGGTACAAAGCAATATGCAGCCCTATGAAGAACCAACTAACAAACACACAGGCAAAACTTCTATGTTTCATGAACATTGTGGTGGCTTTCGTGTTGTCTTGGCCAGCGCCTTTCCTCTACGGAATGAGAGAAATCCAAACCGGTATCCCGGGGTTGCATGGTGTCCGCTGTTTTACGGAAGAAAGATTCGAGAAAACGAAATATCAGATATATTATAATGCGTTACTGGGGCTTTACTTCTTGGCTGTCTCGACTACAATGGTATTTGTGTATATCAAAATCGGACGACATATTCATACCCACTTTGAATTTCAAGCAACTATTCGGCGCCAATCTGCGCGGACTTTGGACGAGGTAAAAAACACTTCCGGTTCTGGTGCACGGAGGTCGACCATCACCCTGTGTCTGGTAACTGTCGCTTACATCCTCAGTGCTTTGCCGCATCATCTGTTGGCGGTGATGATCTTCGTCATAAAGGGGTTTGACTGTAGCCTCTCTCTGACAGAGTCGCAGGTATACTACACGTTCATCTGGTCGTATTTCGTGAACTCCATGGTTAATCCATTCATTTATGGAATCAGAGACAAAAAGTTCCGTTCAGCAGTTAGGCACATATACCGACGATAAGGTGTTTTTTTATAACGGTGTGTATATAGTATTGTGTTTAAATTTTATTTTGAATCCAAACAGCAGTAAGATGTAAATATTCTCGTTCTGTGCTATGTGTATTCTTTCTAATACTGACTAAGTCAGTAAGCTGTGGGTTCTTTATCAATTATCCTACTATCTGTAGTGTCCGATTGTTTACAGCCCACAATAATTGTCTATGTTGGCTTTTATTTTGTTGTATTTTACACCGGTTATGAAATCCTTGTCCAGTTACAAAATGTATTATGATCAGTGATAATGTACATTTTTTTTTTTTAATTTGATTCCACCGTGTGAGTTTTACAAGCATATCAGATGGTATATAGACGATGTACTGGTTAAATGCAGTTCTTCTTTTTAGTCATTTTAGTGCCATGTATTCAGGTTTTGGGGAAAACAATAATCAATTGTAATTCATAAATCAAAAGGTTAATAAATGTTAGATCAGATAACATGTGTTAAGTGAAAACGTACAGATCAAAATAGATCGTTTGCAATATTGCACTTTTTTCTGTATGTTTTATTGCTTTGCTAAAAACTCCGGCAGTTTTGATTAACAATGGTTTTCATTTAAGATGTAAAATGCAATTGTTCAGAAAACTTCCTCACATGTTGTCTATGAGTGCTACAGAACTAGATGTATAATCATTCTCAAAGAGAATGATGAGGTGATGTACGATATGAACTTATAAATTATGACACGGGTACATTGTTAAGTTCCAATGTATAAGGTTTATGTTGTTACATTAATCTTGTGTGACTTACAGTTTGAAAAACTTATTCCAATAATAGGTCATATTTATAAAATCTTAAAGAAATGTTTATGAACTGTTTTTTTTTTTTTGAGAATTTGTTTTAAAGTGTGACTGGTTTCAAAGTATTCCTTGAACACGTAGCAATACATTATTTTTTTTATTTGTTGATCTTGATATTTTATTTTACATGCATGTATGCAGATTAAAGCAATAATAAAACAAAGAACAAAGAGATTTGATTCCTCTGACACTGTCCCATATCTAGGTGAGACTGTGTCCTATCTATTGCCAGAAGGTTGTGGAGTTCCAAATACTCGCGGTACGGACCACTTTGTCTTCAGAACCGTTGGTGTCGTTTTCGTATAGCGCGTAAATCTGAGCGATTGCATTGTAATGCAAACTGCATGTATTTTAAAAGACTCGAAACTGCGTTGAAGATGAATAAATGTACTCTGATTCTATAACCTGCACAGTATGAAAGTACATTCAAGGGTATCGTATAGCCATTTACAAACAAATTCAAGCCAATCATTTGGTGATAGTTGTTGACATATTTGTTTGGTTTTTACTTGCTATTCAAACAAATGTAATCCTTTTTTTATAGCGTTTTAGGTGGCAGGAACCGCCATTATTTCTATATTCCTGGTTCGGATACATCTGATGTTTGATTCAATTAACAGATTGTGTAAAATGACAGTCCTGCATCAAAAAACAGTACGCGGCTTTTGGAGGTGTATTGAATTCAGAGGTTACCGTATCAAATGACAAGTAAATCTAGAAAGCCGCCACAGAGAGCTTTGGTCCAACAACCATTGGTAGCAGAGATACAATCAAATATCTATCAGATGACTTTCGATCGGGGTTTTTTTCAGCCTAATTACAAATTGGATTCTCATAATTCATATTTTATAGTGAAGTATTGTTGTCGTATATCAATATTGTAATGATTTTTTTAACAGTTAGAATAAACTAACTGTATTATTCATCATATAACGCAAATCAATGTATTCAATAGCAGCACGCACACTTTATATGTTAAAGGGGCATGGTCACGATTTTGGTCAAATTTTATTTTTCTGTTTTTATTATTTGCAATGCTTTAGGAATGTTTTTCTAATGATCAAATAAAGTTTTGGTGCCAGTCGTTGAGTTTTAAAAGCAAGATACAGGGCTCACAATTCTTCGTCATGTAAACAAGGCTTGTGCCCTGTTTTTGTGTACATAGGTTGAATATACCCGTAAAAATCTTTTTCAAGTTAGTTTGTCTACTTTATTATTCGTTTTAAGCATAAATAAACAGTTCCTAACGATTAATACATTCATTTTGGGTCTAAAATTTGAATTCTCACTTCAACATTCAAAATGTAAACAAACGTTTTGTTTACATAGTGAAAAATTGTAAGCTCTGTAACTCGCTTATATCTCATTAAATGACACTCAAATTTTAGTTGCCTATTAAAAATGCCTTACTGAAGCATTGTAAACATTAAATTCGAAAAAAATTATTTTTGACCAAAATCCTGACCATGCCCCTTTATTACATGTAGTAAAGACAGAATATAGTTACTGTGTTCATTCCGAGCACAAATATAATATTCTTCCGGAATGTTTTAGAACCATTTTAACAAGAGCTTGGACTTTGGGTAGTTGAGTCAAACGGCAATGTGACGTAGGCCTGTCTATTTCACCGTAGGCCACTCAGCCATGGCTCTTTGAAATCAACAGGATTTGTCTGGCTTTTGAGCGAAGACAACGCAATCGGTGCATATTTCGCTTGAAACCAGCGTCATTGCGTGGACCCTGAGGTCCACGCAGAAAATATATAAGCGAGGTTAAACCGGATGCTATGGGGAAAATTCAGCCTGCGCATGAGCTAGTCTGGTTCCTGTGCGTAATGGGTAGCTCAGGGAACCAGGCTAGCACACGTTATCTGAATCGGGATCGGGATTCCGTGTCATAAGTTCAATGTAAAGTTGTCGGTAAACAGTACAGAAACAAAGTATTCCTTTTAAATGATTGGCATGTGATATGAATTATCAGTGTTATGAAATAAGTTAATGATATGCCGAAACTACAACATGCATCAAATAGCATAATTTGCAATGTTTTGTTGTTTTCCGAATACACATGTAACTTAACTTCCCGATTAAATTTTTTAAGCATTTAAGTATGATTGAATAAATATGTCACTGTAAAAAAGTTAAAATCTCAAGAAAAAAACATCAAATTATCAATATGAAATTTTTAATTTACACAAAGCTGTCACTGCATAGCGAATCGTAATGTGTGCGCAAATAGTAGAATTCACCAAGTGCCTGATACTATACATGCATCCTTCATTCATAGATAGATCATAATTATTTTAGAAGCATGCATCCTTTATATTCTGAGATGAAAAGTCAGGGCTATACATACATGTATACTCAATACAACGTACAAATTTAGTGGTTAAAAGCAGAGGGCTAGAGTCGGTGGAATCTCTAATAATCTTAAGGCTTTCACGTTTTCGTTGAAAACACATGCAAATGGTCCACGTATTGTAGTCCTTTTTTAAAGGACAGCAATTTTTTTAACTTGTTTTGACGCAAGAAATAGATCGTTACATCCTGATGAAAGTCCAAGGTCTTGTTAAAATGGTTCTATATATATAATATTCAATCCATTACGTTTTTGTTAACGAAAAAACACAGAACTCAGAGTCAATGAAGTTAAAAATAAAGAACTATATATATATGATATGAGTTGAATTTGGCCCCCATTATTCGTCATTTTTTTAAAGTGTTTCGGAACAATAAAATGTTATGTTATATTTTAGAAGAGTTGATATAAAATATATTTCTCACCTATTTATTTGATTTATCTGCACTCACTTGCAGTACATGACGTCAGAAGTGATGCTATTTCTATAACTCAATCAAAATCAGTCGAAAATTGACTTCTTTTTTTTTATCTTTTTACGAATTGGAAATATGGAGCACATGCTTGAATAAGGAAAAAATTTTTGTCAGTTATTTGTCTTGGCTAGTTACATTAAGCATGCGCTCTGTTTTCTGAAAGAAAAACTGCTTGAAAACAAGCTGTTTTATGCTTAAAATGCAAAAACGGCGGTCAAAGGTTGTCTTTATGATATCATGTTTCTAAATTGTTGGCACTTTAATCAAAATGAACATAATGTAAATACATCACATATATATACAAAGAAAACAAAGAATTACAGTAAAATGGTGATGTTCATTTCAGGGGGCCATTTTAGGCCCATATGATATATACATGTAGTCCTTTCATTATTTCATTGATTTCAATTAAATTTATAACATGCTAGCTGCAGGTCTGTAGCTCCCGGTCTGGAAAAAATTCGGATGGACGACCTGGGAGCTATATATAGTGCCTCTCATAATAAAAATCTGAAATTTACAGCGCACAAAAATTTGCGCTAGTTTTGGACTGATAAACCTTATTTTCACACAAATTCTGTGGAAAAAATTAGTATCATTAAATTCTTGATTCAATTTACTACTGATATCAGTACTTTACTTGCCTCAAACTTTCTCTGAAACACGCTAACCGACTTCGGAAATTGAAGTATGCTAAATTTATGGGGCGCCGTTTTAATATTTTTGAGGTATTTTCTGATATCAGAAAATGATTTTTTGATATCAAGAATTCGAATTTCTAATATCAGAAAATTATTTTTTGATATGAAGAATTCGAATTCTTGTTATCAGAAAATACGATCCATTTTTTGATGTCAAAAAATCATTTTCTGATATCAGAAAATCGATTTTATGATATCAGAAAATGATTTTTTGATATCAAAAATTCAAACTGATTTTTTGATATCAAGACTTATATTTTCTGATATCAAAAATTCAAATAAAATGGCGAGTAAATTTCACGTGAATACTCCCTTGACCCAGAATTAAATTGCTGAACTACAGAGCCCGATTTGCATTTTAATATTTGTTGTTTTTTATTTGAATATTTATTTAATGTAAAAAATTATTAAGTGTTTTTGATAATTTTGGTCTTATGTTGGAAAGCGTTAACTGTACGCCAGTATAATTCCTTTTTATTATGCGACGCCACCATGTTTTAAGGAATTCCATTCAATATTCACAGGGAATCGCAAAGAAAGCAGTGCTAATCATTGTATATGTGTATACCCTTGCCAAAATGAAATCGGGCTTAGAATTAGGCATACATTATTATTCTTAACATGCATCTACAGGTTTGAAAAACAATTTTTTACAAATTACGAAAGTTGCATCACAGGGAACATTCATTAAGTTGATAGTAATTTTATGTGGGTCTTATTTTCTGATATCAGAAAATACAAATGATTTTTTGATATCAAAAAATTATTTTCTGATATCGAGAATTCGATTTTTGATATCAAAAAATGATTTTTGATATCAAGATTTCGATTTTTGATATCAACTTTAATTCTTGTTATCAAAAAATCTATTTTGTGATATCAGATATTCATTTTGATATCGAGAATTCGAATTTGTGATATCAAAAAATGATTTCCTGATATCAAAAAAAGTGTTCATATCTGTGGTAAAATGTCTGAGGAATTTTTTTGGAATCGAGTATTTGTATAGAATGTGTTCGGAAATAAGATTAATCAGTCCAAAGCTAGCGCAGTTTTTTGTGCGCCGTAAATTGCAGTTTTTTTACTATGGGGGGGGGGGGATACATTCTTTGTTTGTTGTATTACATTTCTAAAGGCTAAGCAGTGGTACATGTTATTCTACTTTCACTTTGTGGTTGCAATGCACTTCAGTTGTAAATGAGCAGGTGACCTGGGGTCCTAGTTGAGCGTACGTTTTATCCTTCTGCCACTGTAGCTCCCAGATCGTCCATCCGAATTTTTTCAGACCGGGTGTTACAGATCTTCAATTAATAACATGCAAGAAATGACCAGGCACCACCTATAAATCACCCCTCACTTGGCCAGTCAGTCAGTCCGCCTCGTTTACCTGGCAGCTTATTATTTCACGGACAACACACCTGTTCTTTTGAGGTATTTTTATGTTTTGCAATTTACGAGCGTCCCATGTGGAGACAGTTCGTTTTCAAGGCAAGAAACTCAATATTGTGTTTACATTCTTCATCTGTGAATTCATCATAAATTATACATGTCTGTATGCGCTATGGTTTTATCATGTAAAAACTTTGGAAAAGAATTGAAACCTTGATCCAACTTTCTATTTTGTTGACGTGGAGTGTCTTTTAGCAGTAATTTTACCTACACATGTCTTCACAAAAAGATCTTTGAAATGAACAAAGAAATAATTTTATGTAAGTTTTTTTTCGTCGAAAAAGGGAAGCCCGTCTTTCTGAATACTGAACTTTTGTATGTCTGACTCAACAGTGCCATCCAAGGACGACCGCACTGTTTATTCGTTGTGTTTATACATTCTATAACCCCCTCGCGCTAACACCCCCCCCCCAAAGAAAGTTAATAATATATCATTTGTAGAACTTGTTTAACAATTGTTTTTAAATAATTTAGTAAAGTTTTAAGGTTTGGTTTCATTGCGGACTTCATTTTCATCCGAATACCTGTTTTATAGTTATTTGCATAATGATATATTGTATACAGGGTTATTTTCGCCCGTGTAATTTTCGCCCTTTTATACATACAAAGAGTTTCGCCCCGTCTTGAATTCGCCCAGATACAGTTGTGATATTTTGAGACATTGGAAGTCGCCCAGTCTTAAATCCGCCCGCTGATAACGTGGGCGAAAGGGGCGAAGCTTGGGAGTATTTCCCTGTCATAAATTAATTCTTTTAAAGGTCTACAGTGCCTTTTATGCTTACATAAGGACATCACACAGAACACTGTTTAGCTTAATAGTTTTCTAGATTATTTGAGTACGTGCTTTATTTATATTCTAGATCTCTTTCTGCTCAATGATCAAATTGATTATAAGAATTTATTCCATTTTTTTTTTTGGTAAAAAGATTTTCGTTTCTAATCTATATACAGCTATTGCAAATATACAAGTATTGAATCGGTAGAAAAGGTTTCATCTGTCCCACACCTTATATATACTGAAGAGTAGTTAATTCTGCGGTTCAACGAGACGGGCTTCTCGCGATTTTACGCGGATATTATTTCCTCGCGTTTAATAAGAAATCTAGTAGTTTTGAATGACTGGGAAGAATGTTTAAAATCAACGGTCGTGACGTACATGCATGTACTATGGGCCAATTACCGAAGAATTATAATTACTTGGTCAGACGAAACATGAGCTACAAAGAAGATGATAGCTGATTGGCATAGAATGCATGTTTTGTCTTACAATTGGTTTGATCTTGCTTCGTCAAATTGAATAAACATCGATATGAATATGCTATTAAAAAAATATAGTCACTATTGTAAATGACGAATAAGTATGTCTTCGTTTTTGCACCTTCACATTGTGAATTTTTTTGTTTGAGAACATTCATGTTTTTAAAAGTTCGTAAACATATGATCAAAACATACAGACCTTAATATTCATCATTATTCTTAAATTATAATTATTATTAACCATTAATGAGATCCATTAAATTGAAAAGAAGCATGATTTGCACGTTGGAAGTATTAAGAGCCCTGGATAGGCTTTCTGGGGCTGTCCTGGAGACAAGAGTGTCTCTTTGGGAATAAATTAATCATTGTTGAAAGATTATTTTGGTTATTCACAAAGATATAAAAAGAAGCCATACTGATTTTCATGTTCAGAAGTAAAATTTTTAAAATGTGAAACATATCGATCTGAAGGACTAGAACTCGATTGGAAGTCACACTTAAATGAAACAATTATGGTAATGTTGAGTTTATTGTGCGTCGGACAACTTCAGACTTTCGAGTTTCGATCAAGTGTATGCCCGCTATTGTCCAAATATAAATAAAACTTGTTGAAAATGATTCTCCTAGCTTAATTATTCCTGAAAGAAACTTTGTGTGATTGTACGAACATAGGAAATAAAACAAATCATGAAGTAAGATAGTTTACCATGGACCGAACATTGTCGATTTTCTATACAGTAGAGGGTTATTAGGCGAAAATTCATACTAGTATTTTAATGCAGAATAATCTCACATCCAATTAAAGATTGAAGAATATTCAATCGAAATGTATTCCAATATATTAAGTTCTTTTATTACAATCAGCAATTCAGTCATTTTCCCGGGTTTATTGATCATCGAGTGCCTCTCTGTCGTGCCAGGGCCTACAGAAACATATAGAACTTTTAAGACCAGATATTACAAATGGCCCGCGATGTGAGTTAAAAATAGTGATGTATTAAAAATACATATAAGAGAAACCCTTGCATTAAAAGTGTTCGTTGCATGGTGAATTTGTCAAACCCAAGTCGAATTAAATATTTTTAGCAAAACGACTTTGAAATTAATTGATTTAATTTTCGAGACTATAGATTTGTTTTTAAACATATTTACTTTGGCTAACTGTATTTAGCGCGTCGGCGAGCCCGCACGTCCATTTCATCTCTTTTATTCCAAGGAAAATCTTCCCGTAGAGAAACATTCAAATGACGTCGATTTTACTTTCCCTGTATCTGCGAAAGACGATCTGAAGTCACGAAAGATTTGGAGGGGGTTTTTTTTAAAGAAAGAAAACTTGCCAATTTTGCAATATCATATAATCATTTAACCCACTTTAAAATAATGGCGAATCTGACTTTTAAAGTGTATGTCGTTTTTGTAGGAAAACTCCCAGAGACGTGGATCCGTCATCAGCGGTCATTGTGTGTCCACCTCTTTTAATTGTTCTTTTGCTAAAATATAAAAAAGGTTCAAGATGTGGGAACGAGGCCATGATACTCACTTGATACTTTTGACCAAAATAAGATAATTTTGATTGCAAAACTTGAGCTTATTTGTCTTCGACAGAAAATGTTTAATGAGTATAATCATGATTATAAAGATGAATATTTCACAATTCAACATTGAACGAATGTGGAAATACATGTTTTGTCACAATTTTTCAAATTGGTTGCTAAACTTTTGGTTGTATCGAGCTCGAGTTAAAGAGTTTATGATTCAACAACGGGCATCCTACGGAAACGAGTGGAGGAAATCTGTATGAGGCTGATAGTCAGGATTTCAAGAGTTTCGGTTTTTATGATTTGATTTATCAATGAATGCAGTCATGTTTATGCCAAGAGGTAAAAAACGCATTTTGTTGAAACTCGTTACATAATTTTATTCCCTGCTTGTTTCAGACCTTTTTGCTGCAGCTTTAAATTTAGTTTTTATTATTCAAAAAGTGTTAAATCATCTAAGCTGAAATTTTAAGCGATCTTTCCAGTTTACTTTTTGTATGGTGTCAATTTAAATGTCAGTCAGTTCTTAAATAAAGGTCTGAATATCTTTGTATTCTGACAAAACGTATACTACAGTGTAGATTAAAAAGCACGTTTATATTCATTCCAAGAGACGAAAACTAAAAAAAAATATTGCAACATTAAATTGTGTTTCTTTAACCAATAAAATGCTTTCTTTGGTGATTCATTCGGGATATGAAGGTAGCGACATTGCAGGTTATGTAAATTTTTCATGTGATGATCGCTGCCTTCATAACCCGCATGAATCATCAAAGAAAGCATTTTATTGTTTATATTAACATCTTTCTTTAACTAATTAATAAAATGACCAGGAAAAGTTAGTAAAATTCACTAAATTACTGTTTTAAAATTAGCTAAAACAGCCAAATCGTCTCCTGTGAGACTTTGAGTCTGACATCGTCATGATTATATCGTGCAGTCCGGGATTTACTAAGGTCGCTGCAGGTTCAGACCAATCGATTAACAGGGCGTGTCCATTTCAGTCCTGTCACTTTCAGCCGCTGTAGATTTCGATGAATTAACTATAAGTTTCCGTAAGAAATAGAGGAAATTATGCTTGGTAGATGTAAATATTAATGTTTAAAAAAATTTAGATGAAGAAGAAGAGCAATTATTTTGTTGAGAATCCGTTGTGATTGTGTTGTAAGGAAATGATATACTAAGTAAAAGCTAGTAACGAGCCATATTTGCCTATAGTAGAACATGCACAATTAATTCGGTGATTTCCATCCGTACTAGAAGAGTGCTAACACGTGAGTGAGAATGGCGACCCAAATTTATCTATCGGTTTGTGTATGTATGCCTGGAAAACACGTTAAAAACACGGAAAAAAACTTCTGGAAGGGATTACGTGATCTGGTCTCCATCAGCAATTAAAACTTGAAGAACAGACTTTACTCATCGGTTGATATGTATAAACATAAATACGGTCGATTACATTTACAGTTTAATTTTCCTTTCTGTTCAATGTTTCGACAAAATAAAAGAAGAGAGCGCTCTTCTGACTGAATTCAACATATGTCTGGCCGATTTTTTTTTCAACTCAATATTTTTTTACGCTCGCATACTTTTAAAAAAGAGCATTGAGGAGACAAGTGCATGCAATTTCTCTAAAATGCTTTTTTATGCAGGAGATCAATTTGGGTGGCAAAATTACCAATTAGACAGCAATCTTCACTACTTATAACTGTGAAACTTTAAATATATAGTTTTAACTTTTTGTACACTTAATAAAAATGTCACTTTTTTAGGGAAAGGAAACTGACAGAAATGCTTAAAATATGTGATGCTCTGAACTTTCTTAAAACAAAATAGATCTACAATAATAAGAAAAATGTTTTGACACCTCGGCTTCCCTATCTTATTAATTGAAGGCAATTTAAGAGACGTCAGTTGACTGTTAACCCTATAAATGACCTTAAGAATTCTACTTAAAAGCATCACGTATTTCTAGGTCTGATAAAAGGATGCGTGTGTGTAGACCAGGATTGGTAGTCTGTTGGATACTTGTACATGAAGTGGTGTGCGTACAGGTAGTACATGTACTATAGACATTAGTACTATATGTGTACTTAATAAATTGCGATATTAGGATAAACAAGTAACTTATTAGAAAGTACCTATTTCACTTTTCAAAAAACTTTTTACGCATGCTGGGTTTTTTTTTTGCCTTGTGTATACAATTCCCTTTGGTATAGATCTTTTGTATGCAAAGATGACAATGCATATAGCCATATATTGTATGTTCACAGTTGGTTACATCTTTATAGCCCTAATCCTCCCACGAAATATTGGAGGCATAAAAGTTTCAGTTGCAGTGAAGAGTTCCCAGGCAACATTTTACCACGTTCATAGTTTATAAAATGAACATTTAACATTTGGTTATCTTATTTATTATATGATAATAATATAATAATTTCTTAAATGTATACATAGGATTACATATATAAACTGTGCTTGGTAACAAAGGGAGATAACAAGTTAACAGAATGGACGGAGTTATATTGAGACTGCCAGCAGCCAAAGTTAACAGAATTATCACAGGCTTATTATTAAATCAGGGCTAAATACAGACAGTATAAATAAATCACTATGACAAAATAGATTTACAGTAAATACAGAGTTAATCAATTTATCAAAATTTGGTTGGAGTATATTGGATTCAAAACAGGTACAAATGATATATATTTTTAGAAAAGGTTTAGTTGTATTTAATTATATATTTGAAGATCTAATGATGAAATATAAAATTAACTATATTAATTATAAATATACATTTGAGTCAACAGCATCAATATGTAAATTGATTTGTACAAGAATTGCTTACATAATTATAAATAATAGTAAGAAAAAAATTTTAGTATAAAAATCAAAAATATAATTATGAGAATAAAAAGGTAATTCCATATGCATATTCAATAGAGGTTAATATACATCAGCTTTCTGCGCTTAGTCATATATTAAAATAAATATATCACCTACGCCATCTTCTAACGGCTCATTATAGCCATATAAATTTGTAAATCAATTAGATATGCAATTCAATAAAGAAATTTTTTTAAATATTAACATATTGAATAAGGTAATTCTGTATACAAATATACATCCTCTGGTGATAAAAAAGAAAAATTATACAGAAATAAGCTTTTGGACGGTACACCATACATATCACATCTTTATTGCATCTAGCCTTTAAAAATCAAAGTAGAAAAAAAATCACATCTAGAAAATAACAAATATGGACGGAACTCAAAAAAGCCATAATTGTCTACAAAAAATTGCTCAAGTCCTACTCAGCACACTAAATATTGCATAAGTAAATAATCAACACAAAAATAAGTTGGTCCAAACTGTACAGAATTTCTAGAAATTGAGTTTCTCCAAAACAGATAACTTTGGGGAGACAAAAACAAAAAATTCCTTTTGGGGGGGGGGGGGGGGGGGTTATAGCAAACAAAATTGTGCTTGCATTGGGGAAGATAATTTTAATAAATCTCAATTATTGTCTTTGCAACAATACTGGAATCAAGTTTAGACACAATCTCTGGACTTGAATGGACCCTCCATGTTGGATATTTACTTCTTTTTCTTGGGGAGGGAGTCATCACTACTGCTTGGGGCAGGTGAAGCAGGGGGTGGGAAGTCATCCGCTGTGAATCCGGATTGGGTGTGGGCACTTCTCCTCCCTCGCACCTAGGGGTATATTAACGAGATGAACATGACATTACACTGTATTATCTTTGATATGAAATTTAGGGAGGATAAGATTTAAGAATAATTGAACTTTTTAATATGTTTTTGCTGACTGACCCCATGGAAACTGGCCTGGGATCCCATCAGGTTCTCTACCCCTCGGGCACCTCTCTCAAGGGCATTCTTCATGTCCTTGTCCATTCCTGGGATAGAGATATCTCCAAACACCTGAATTGTGCATTAAGAAATTTAAATAAAATACATTATATATGAGGAAAAAATGTCACATTAAAAAACAAAGGGTTTGTGGGTTAAAATGCAAATTTAAGTAACATTTCTTAAAGACAACCACATGCCACAAACCTCGACAATGGCTCCATCAGGAAGCCGCAGAAAGTGGCGGTAGAGTTCGCGGAGTCCGTCCAAATGAATGGTGTGGATTGAGACGTGGGTGGTGATCTCCTTCCTCCCCTTCACTGTCTCCTTGTGTTCCACCCCACTCTCGTCCCAAATGCTCTCCTCCACCTAAAACAGTCAACCTGCATCAGTACTTTTTGCTCCTGATTGTAATACATCAGGCCTTAAATTAAATGTAGCTAATCAATTGTTTTATATGAACCATTGTTTTATATGAACCATTGCTTACATGTATATAGGATTTTTTCAATAACAATTGAATTCATAGGAATGAATAATATTCTAATACAAGGGAGCCTCTTTTATTCAAACACCTGCATTTTCAACTAAATTATCAAAAGAAAAAAGCATTTTTAATAATATGTAGGAATATTCTGCAATAATTTGATATTTCACTTAAAAATTCATCTAGAAGTTGAAGCCTCATGGTTAATTATTGAAGCCACACTTTATATTGGTTTGTGATATTTATTTAAATGCAGCAGATTTTCTTACATCTTCCTCCTCCCATATATAGTCATAGACTGCAGACTTTCTCCTCTCTCCTTCCTCGCCTCTCCATTTCTCCGATTTCTTCACTATGTAATTCAGCTCCTGATTAGATACTTCAAGGTCATAGGGCAGGAAGAAGTTATCCTCATCACCGTGGAGACGCCAATACACATCCAGCATTCGACCATTGTTATGTAGCCTGTCATATTGTATAATTTATAAAAATTTACATTTCGGGTTTGAAGACAGAGGGATTGACATACATTTGTGACTGAGTAGGATTATATATAAAAATTCTAGATGTATGTTACATCTATATTGTCTTACTTTAAGAAAAAATATAAATACACTTATAAATACCTGAGGAAGTACATGTAGAGTATGGAGGCGGACATAAACATGGTGAAGACATAGAGGAAGGCCACAATGAAGATCCCAGCCAGACCTGAGCCCTCCAGTCTCAGGAAGTGGTAGTACAGCTTGACCACATCAGCCTGGGGGTAGATGGACGTGTCCTCATATCTCTGTCACAGGGAAAATCAAAAGATAAAATTAGGGAGTCAAACCGCGCAGAAGCAACCAGGAGAATAATTCATGAAAGTGGACTGATCAGGAATGTCATACTTAATTCAGGTATTTGTTGTGATTTTTAATAGTAAAGTTGTGAATTTTATACTAGTATCAGAGAATGAATATTTTTTTTAATGAGCATATTGAATGAACATTTGTATATTTTCACATCCTTTTCATACCTTGAGACTCATGTCAACAATGAGGATGAGGATAGGATCCAGGAATGTGAACAATCCGTAAGCCACAATGAATTTACATCCAATGTCTGGGAAGAGTCCAAACAGCTTCTGGCAGACCCAGCAGAACACGACCAGTAGAGAGAACACCACGATGTTCGTCAGCGGTCCCAGCCACACCACGCCTATCTCCTCCCGCGTGGCCATCAGTGTGCTCTGGTAATTCAGCTCCACAGTGTACGGCAGGAAGTTAAACCTGTGGATGGAGAGAAGAAAGTGTTAAAGATGGAGAGCGAAAGTGTTACAGGGATAACAGACAATGATGTGTGTGTGTATGATAATGTGTCAGCTGTTAATGTTTTTTTTGCTGGTGTATTCACCAAAATATCAGCAGGATATTTTTAGTCTTTCTTCGTTGCTCTTGGAAAATACTTAAATTGTTGATAAATAAAAATAAATTAACAACTTTTGGAAAATCTTGCAAAGGCTGTTAATTCATAATGAAAATCAAAAGGTTTACAAAAGACAAACTTTTAAAAAGGTTTAAACATTTAATCTTTCCTCCAGTGTAAAGAGGGCTGGATGGCTGTTGTCATTTTTGGACTATATCGTTCTCCTTCTAATAAGAAGGCTTAGTATAGAGATACAGAAAAAAGAAGAAATTTCAATTTGATGATATACAAACTGCCTCACTCACTTGTTGACGGGAATGCCGATTGCGTTGAGGAACATCCACTGACCAATGTAATGGTTGTACATCCGGATAAAGAAAACAATGATAAACATCAACAACATTCCCCAGAATTCCCTGCTCCTCCACTCCGACAATCCCAGTTCAGCCATAAACTGGCGCCCCACATACTGCAGCTTCTTGTTGGTTCCACTGGAGTACCGACCTTTCTCCGCAAAAGGAGGTCTGTGTAAACCAGAAAGTCAGTAACAGTGTACATGTACATGCAGAGAAAGAAGTACTAGAAAAAATATTTTTAGGTGGCACTCTAATTTTCATAAAAACCTTACTGATAAATGTAACCAGTGTAGTACAAATCAAGATATGTGTATGCAACACATTACATTAGCTAATGACACCTTACTTAACATTTTTTTAAAAAAATTTCTAGACTGTAAAATCCTAAATCAACCAAGCGATCATTGAGTTATTATATGAACCATGATTTGTTAGAGTAGCCCTCAGAACAAACTTACTGCACAGTGAAGGAGTGCTGCTCTAGTTCCTCCACATGCGTCAGCTTCTTGCGGTTTGCTGGTGGTTGCAGGATGTGGGTGTGTGGTAGCATGGAGTACAGCTTGTTGTGGTAGACCTCCACTGGGTTGTTCAGGTATCTCTGCGGTGTTAAAACAAGAAATAAACAACTCCCTATAACTACAGTAACTTGATAACAAATTACAAGGGAATTTCTTTCAACCATCAGTATTGCAAATAATTCACACACAATTAATGATAAATAATACACATTCCAGCATAGAAGAACTGAGGGAGAGGAAACATGTTGATTTCTAAGAAGTGGAAATAATTGGTTATTTATTTTAATAATGCCAGTAAATTGTACATAGTTGTATCCCAACCTTACCTTGTAGTACATTCCCGGCATCCCCTCTACTGGTTTGAAATCCTCCTCTTTACGAATGGCCTTCAGGTCATTGAGGTCAGCCAGAGCCTCTCTTTCAGCATTTTCATCCTCTGAGTCAGAATCCAGGTCCATCTTTCTGTCTTTGTGGATTATCCGGGATCCAAAAGTGGTGGCAGCAGTAGAGGGCCTCTGAAATTCAAAAAAAATTGTTGATTTAATAACATGAAGGCAAACTTTGTTTATTTCATATGAATTCTTGACTATTTGAAAGTGATAAAAAGATATTACACTAAATGTAATATAAAATATCAATAGTAGATTACGTTTATCCATTTTATTTACATTTCAATACATGAAGCAATTGATAGAATCAAGTCACTTTGGCTTTTATTCAAATATTAGATAATTACAAATGGTGGCATGTATATGAAGCTTAAAAGTACATGTACTTTTGAAAGCATAAAGATATGGCAACAAGTGAATATACATTCCCTTGAAAAAAAATTATAGATTAATTGTAGAACATGTAGTTGTGATGCATACTTCAAATTTCTTACCTTGTCATCTAATCCCAATCTCTCATTCAGTTTGACCTTGGTTGCCGTGGCATCAGACTTGTTTCCATCAAAGTCTGTCTCAGTTGGGCTGTTTAAACTGACTTGGGATGGACTATAAAAATATTTTTCCATCAAATATTTTGGAATCTTTTCAATAACTCTACATAAACAACTGTCAAATCTCTCTCTCTCTCTCTCTCTCTCTCTCTCTCTCTCTCTCTCTCTCTCTCTCTCTCTCTCTCTCTCTCTCTCTCTCCCCTCTGTACCTGGGGTTTGAGCTGATTGAGGACAGTGACCCTGGGATGGGTTCCTCCCCGTCACGGTACTCCTCCCCCGGGTTGACACGGCTGGGGAATCCCGTGATTGAGGAGGAGAACTCTAGCTCCACCTCGTACTCCTTCTGACTGGCAAGGTGTCTGTCAAATAGAGAGGTCAAATATTAAGGGTCCAATTCTACATCCTTCCTAACCAAAATATACCCAGTCGCTTATAAATATACTGAAGGCATATATAATCACTTTTTTTTAATACACCAAGTTCAAGAATTCCATTATCTCTTTTTTTACAGAAAAATTAATTTCTATAAATAATGGTGTCTTTTTTCTTAAATATTATTACTGTACAACATACCCGGTACTGTAAAACAGATGTGTACAAATCAATAGTCCAATACAAGCTACATACCGGGGGAGTTTTACAATTTCAAAGTACATGTTGCAGAGCCAATGATCCATATCTGAGGCCATCAGTTCCTCAAACTTCTCGTGTTTGTCCAGGATGGGGTCCATCTCTCCACGCATGATTGGACATTTGTACCTGACAATAACAAACAGAGGTCATCAATCCTGCTTCTCGATGTTTGAATGGTTTACCATGAACATACATATATCTAACAACAAAGAGTACATACACTTGCAAGTAATAGTTCAGATATTGTGTAAATTTTGATTTTTTTCTTACAAGAAAGTTAACTTTTCTGGAAAAATTATTAAAGTAAATTAATAACAATATTTAACTATAAAGGGTTTTTGCAAGGAATATTTAAATAATTGTTCAGATTTAATTTTTAAAAGATACGTTAGAACTGCTGACAGTGGAGAAAAGTGAGAAGCATGGGGACACCTACTTTCCCTCGATGATGTCGAACTGTCCATCACAGATGGGGAAGCAGCCCCACCCCACTACTCGGTCAGTGGCCACAACAGCACCCCTCAGGAGAAACAACTCAAACATCAGGATCATTCCGGGTCTGAGAGAAGCTTTAGCTGGCAGGACGGTAAACACACTCTGGTCCATCTAAATAACAATAATCAAAATCAGTAAAATCTCTTTAAATTGTCATACTTTATTCAATGACCCAATAAAGTAATTTCAATTGTTAATTTACCTTAAGAAAGTATCATTTAAGAAGTAGAAACAGTGGAAAAGTAAATACAGGGGCAAATAAAGAATTTGAGGTTTTTTCAGAATATTACCATGTATCATGAGAGAACTCTTTATTAAGGAAAAATGATACAGACAGAAAGTCTCAAGAGCACCTCATTTTGCTATAAAACTAAACAAAACTGACCTTCATTTCCACATTGTAGTATCGGCCATCATGGTTTATTGGTAATGTGGCTGCGCCCCAGGTTTGACCTTTCAACTTTGACCATCTCATGTTGTGACCTCCAAGCCGGTTGTAAAGTGATACCATCAAGACATATCTTCCACCTAATGTCAAAAAGCATTGTTCAAAGAAAAAAATTTTCCTTTGCCAAATTGCTATACCAGTGGTCATTTATAAGGATCACACAACATCCATTACTTAAACAGAGTCTTTCATAGTAAAGAGATAAAAGCAATCAATGAAACTACATTGTATCACAGACTGACACAATAATGAAAATGACCCTGACCTGGGAGTTTGTCCCTGACCCCTCTAAGACTCATCAGCTTGACCTGGATTGGCTGTGGAGTCTTGTTCCAGTCGACCTTCCACCTGCGACTCTGACTTCCTCCATACACACCATCAGCCAGCATCAGGTCACCATAGAACGTCTGGACCTCGCCCTTCCTCCGCTCGAGTACGCTGATCAGCTGACTCTCAGCTCGCCTGTACGCACGATGGAGGCGGTCCATTAACAGCTTCTCTCTCTGTCTCAGGATCTCCTATAAACCAACAATAGAGGCACACATCATTTATTTAACAAAAGGTCTTGTGTTTTAATAATTTTTTTAATCTAATTCTACATATCTCCTTTTCCTAAATATTAATAACCATAAGTAATATTGTGACATATAAAAACATAATAGGCAAAAAATTCCCTATGAAGATTTTCAAAACTTGGCATGTATGGGTGACTTTATTAAGTTTCTTGACCCCTGACCTCTCTCTTGGCAATGTCTGTCCTGCTCTCCTTGGTAACTTTAGCCATTCTTCGTTTCGCCTCTTCCTCCCTTCGTAGAACCTCCTCTTGTAATTTACGCTTCCTTTCAGCCTCCTGATCCAAATACCTAATCAATACAAAATGAATAAATGTGAATAACTGAAATTGCAACTGGAAAATATCACTTACATACTAGGATACTTTTGATCTGTGAAGACTACATGCTTATTTCTTTGACACCTAACAATTTTCAGTCCATAGCTTTATAGAAAATCAGTATTTGTCAAATGCATTAAACCAATGAAAACTGAATAAGACTTTTATCTAGAAGTTTCATATTTTAAAAAAATTTAATCTCAAAATCAAAATGAGATAACTCACTGGATGTGCTCGTCTCTGAGCCTTTTCTCCTCCTCCTGAACCTCTTCCAGCGAGATCTGGCCGAGCATGACTACATCGTCCTTCACTCCCTCCTCAAACTCGTTGAGATATGCAGGGTATTCTTCCTTCTCCATCGCCAGCTTAAGCTCTATTTAAAGAAATGAATGACAGAGATTTATTGTACTACGTCTTCTGTACATGTATTCTTAAAATCTTCAAACATACATTGCTAGAAAAATATGTTATACAGGCTAGCGATTTCAAATATTTGTTGTTACATATTTAGTGATTAGAGATATTTACTGAAAATTAGAAATTTATACCTACATTTTGGTAAAATAATTAAGACTATTATAACTAGACGATTAAGGGGACTTGTGAATGTATTGTATTTATAAATATTGTAGATACATGTATATTATTTATCTTACTAAGCTACTGTATACAAGGAAATATTTGTCCCCATTTTATTTTCACCCCTGTAATTCTTGTTGTCCAATACCTTAATTTTATCTGTTTTAACATAACTTTGTTTGGGTGATTTCAAGACATGGCAAAAAACGTTTGCAAGTGTAGAAGGGCGAAAAAATAACCCTGTATACAGTAAAGTTTAAGTTTATCTATATTAATGATCATGTAAGTGATAAGTTACCTGAGATTTTCTCATATTTTGGGACATGCTCCTCCCTGGTAAACAGAGCCGGGGGGTCTCTCTTTGCCACCAGGTCTGTCTCCCCCTCCTCCAAACTGTCCATGAGGCGATACAAGTCGGGAAGGGTGTCATCTCGGGGCGGGGGCACTGAGTAAACAACAATTTATAGATACATCAATACATGCATACAGTTAGGGAGGGTCTCACCTCAAGGCAGGGGCACTGAGTAAAACAACCACAGATACATCAATGCACTTCACATATTATGAAACTTGATTAATTCAAAAGACCTGATACAAATAATTATTAATTTAATCACATATAGCATGTAATATAATTCATATTCTCTAAATTAATAAAATAGTAAAAAACAATCTCTCTGTGTGTCAATCCATAACTCTCTCTCTCTCTCTCTCTCTCTCTCTCTCTCTCTCTCTCTCTCTCTCTCTCTCTCTCTCTCTCTGTGCATGTGTGTGTCTATACACAGTCATGTCGTAGGTGATCTTCAATACTCTAAAGGATAAACAATACTAAATCTGTTCTGGTGGCTTTTACATGTAACACACAAACCAGTGATGAAATATGAAATTGTGGTGGGGTGAATCTTTTCATTGTACTCAAAATAAAACACAACATACAACCAACTGACTGGTCTCTTTCATCTGAAAATCAGGTGACCTGGTTTTACGTACAATCTGATTTTATCATTAAACACTTGTGACTTGGCAATAGAAAGATGGTGTATATAAAACATCATCAGTAATGACAAACACAACATAAAATTGCTATACAAAATTAATGCATTTTTACTTATACAGAATAAAACCATGCACATGCAAAGTATATCCATGGTTTTTTTTTTTATTTTGTATAAATCATACTTTTTTAAAAGCTATAAATATTCCAACATAAGACTTATATAAGTTTAGCATGCAATGGAATACAAATAAAAACAAAATTCAAATATTTTTTCTCAGACCATGCATCCCTGACACAGAATACTTTAAGTACCCACCATATTGGATCTCCTCTTCCTCTGTAAGGTCATAGTCCTTTGGGTCGAGGGTCGTAACCTCAACTGTCTCCTTTGTTGTCACTGTTGTCTGTAAGAGAAAACGTTGGTTTTAGATATACAACTCAATGACCATAAAATATCATGCAAATACTTAAGATGGCTGGATAGTCGTGCCAGTTTTCAGGCTACATTTACCTCTTTATAAAGAATAGCTCTGTATAAAAATATAGGAAAATGCTTAAATTTTACAGCAGAAATATTTGGATTTTTACTCCACATATGTTAGTTTATGGCCAAAATTATCAATTATGTAAAAGTTTAAGTTAAATCTGATGGTTAATTTGTTATCAATATAACTACCCTGGGACTTAAAATAGATTCTTTCAGCTTGCTATATAAATCAGCTAGCTGATTTTTATGCTTAATGTTAAAAGCAACTGCAATGTAGGCAGTTTAACATTACATAGGTATTCAATATTTTCATAATAAAATTAAAATAAAAGGTCTACAAACAGCTATATGTCTTACTAAATCATTAATCACCAGGCAGGCCATTTTTTAACCTTACCTCAACAGTGGAAGTTTTAGTTGTTGTTTCATCTTCATTCTTCACAATCTCTACAGAAAACAAATTCCATCATTCAATTCATTGTATTGGATTTTTACAGACAAATCAATTTCTTTCTAGATTTAATGAATCTTTTATAAGAGTGGACAATGCCAACTTCATTACAGAGTAAAACTCTGTAAAAAAAAAAAATCTGTATTGATTTAGTGCTTTTTCTCAATTGTATTCAAAGAGTGGCCATGTGTTGCAAACTGTTGTGCATATTGAAGTACTTACACTTTGCACCTAAGATAAAATTACAACCATAGAAAAAAATTATGACACTGACATGCACCTGTGAAATAAACAATAAAAAACCAGTCCAACCAAAACCTGCAGCATATCTACCTCTATCTGTACATGTACAGATGTCAAAACTTACCTGTATCGTTATAGATTGTTGTTTAGGTGACTAATCTTTACTTAAACAGGTACAAAAGTCAGACTTATCTTTTTTAAGTAATGGTGTGCAAATCACTGTGCTAAGAGGGGGTAAATTCAAACTTTTCTACACTAGATCTGCCTGGGTGTAGAAGTATCTCCTACCAATCCATAAGTAAGAGTCCTAAGAGTTGATTGTCAATTTACTTTAACCTGTGTGAGAGTCAAAACTACCTTTACCTGTTTGGGAGCTGGTTTTGGTGTCCTGTGTTTTAACTGCTTCATTTACATCTTCCTCATCAACAACAGGAGTTTGTTTCCTGTGTTTCTTTTCTGTAATTAAAACAGAAATTGATTTTTTTTTAAATGAATAAATTTAAATATTTTGCAAAAGCTATATTATCAATTTAACCAAGGACCAAAAAATACATATATTGTTACAAAAGATAATTTGAAGGGTTTTAAAGTTACTGGAAGGGGGAATAACTCAATGAGTCAAGACAGGGATAATAAAAATTTTCAGTAAATATAGCCAAAAAAAAAAGAAAGTGTTAATGCCTAACTTAAGTCGGTCATGAAATGGGTCTTTAAAGCTAGTAAAACTAGGGGTAAAAAGATGGACTAAACTCTATTCATTTGCATGCATGACTTCAACAAAACAGTTCCATCAATATTGCTTTTGGTGAGGTTTGTACCTGAGTCCCCCTGATTAAACATCTAGCATTCTAATGATAGGGCTAAAGATTAAACTAACGATGTATAGAAATAATACAAGTAGTCAAGTACATGTACCAGTAGAAATGCCATAAAGCTAACACATTATCGACCACATTAACAGTAACAGTTTCTGATGCCAGGGAATTTCATTTATTTGATACTAGTGAACAAACTCTTCTGACATCCACCTTCCTCCCCTTTAAGGATCTTAGTACCTAAAGATCAGCAATTCATGCTCATCAATACTTCAACCTGTTAGTTTCAAGCTTTTGCCAAAGGCACCAAAAGTTATACATGTAATAAAAATGGAGAAAATGTGATGGGTTGATGGCTCTGATCAAACACCAACTTGGCAAGCTAAGACCACTAAAGCCGGATTGCCCCACTAATTCTTGTAAGGTGCCCTTCCATGTTACTGATGTTAGGTTAGCTTTAAGTTGATATAGGATCAAAGTTTGATTGATCTGACAGGCATATTTCATTGAAAATTAATTTATGATAGAGTGTATAACATATAGGCTTAGTAATGCCATGCTTCTAATAGAACTAGCTAGTGGGTCAACCCTTTAATTCAGTCAGCTGAGTGTTTGGTTTTTGAAACAGTAGGTCCAAAGTTTGATTCTACATTGTATTTGTAGTCATTCTTCCTATTCTTTTGCGAATTACTTTGATCAATCATTTAAGAGATGATTTTGTTTCAATCAATAAAAATAAAATGATATTTTAGCTACTTTATTTAAAATACTCAAATTAAATTCAATTCCTTGAAATATTATTTACAATGAATACCACACCGTGAATATCTATCATAAGTACAAATGTGTAAATGGACACATTTGATTTCATTATATAATTTTAAAAACCTATAAACTTTATTTCTTCATCATTCCAAAAAAGTAAGTAAAACGTTATTCGTACCTTTCTTGTTAGATGCCTTGGGTCTCTCTGCCATTATGGTATTTATCTGTAAAAAAAACACAAATAAAAATTTCGAAAATTATTTACTTTATGGATCACTATTTTGTCAGTCCTTACATCCCGTTTAAAATGGACACAATACGCATGCTAACGTTCGTTGTATTATTGATAAACATAGTAAATAATGCAGACGAAGAAATTATTATATCACATATTAATTTGTCTATAGCGTTTTGGCAATTTCAAGTAATGTCTCACCTTTTCGCGATCGCACCTGTCGATCGTCAATCGGCCGCCATTTGTAAACAAATTGGAAGTTCCGTGACGTCATATCTACGGGAGGTTACTCCCGATACGTGTTCAGTCAAGCACACAATTTGGGGATAAGCGCCTCCGACTTTACAAAATAGCTGCGTTTAATTACATTTTTTACAAAAGATCCCAATATTTACAATGATTTATCTAATGCAACTATACAGTTTTTCTTATCTGACGAGTCATTTAATTTTTGCGTGCGCGGATTCAGGGAAGGTGTCCAAACGATTTATGTTTGCAATTTGTGGGGGTGGGGGTGGGGGTTGTAGATTTAATACATGCAGTAATCTCATCAAAAGCCTCTACCTTACACAAATGTAAGAAACATTTCATTTTATTTTTTAGGAACAGTTGTATATAAATTAATCACTTTTTAAAAAAATTCAAGTTCAATATAAACACAGTTCAAAAAAGTCAAAATTTCCTCAAAGGTGATTGATTGGTCACACTGAACCCACGGGAAGCGAAACTAAAATAATATTCCTATATGTAACATCATTGAACCCACAGGTTTTCTTCAAAAATACATAGTTGAAATCAGTCTAATATTAAAAAAATCCCATGAGTTTCCAAATTATTAATCATTAAGATTTACAAGTAATTGATCCTATTCTTTGCCAAAAGAAGCATGGTTTTACTAATTTTAGGCGTTTATAAATACATGTATCTGCCACTGGAAGGTAGCGAAAATGCCAGATTAAACAAACAGTCCGCGTCTGCACGATCAAGAACCAAATTCCATATACATGTATTTTCGGGGGGGGGGGGGGTTCTACAAAAAATAAAATAGAATTGATTTTATTATTTTAGTCCGCGACTGTTTAAATTTTTCTTTGATCCTCCGTCTCATATTTTACAGTACCAGAGGCCTATCTGATGGAGAGCACGACAAGGAACAATAAAACGTAGATCTTACGTCAAACTAAAAGAAACGTACTGTAAGATGTGTAAGTCAACTTCATTGAGAGATTAACTTGTGCAATCTTTACATTCGTTTGTCTAAATTGCAGTGTGTTTTACTACATGTATCATATATACGCGATACGCCATTGGTTTGTTTGTTAATATTTATCCTTTCTTGCTCCTATATCCTCCCAACTTTTTACTTATTACGGAATTTTGCGTATGTAACTTATTAATACCATTGGCTAAAATCTCGTATTGGACACATCTATTTGAATTATTAACGAAAAATACATGTACCCAACAGCTTCATTGTCTTGATCCTTGTGTGTAATTGGATCCCTGTTGAAGATACTTCATTACATTATAAGTCGTTTGTTCAGATCCCATGCAATAGGCGATAATTTATTACATTGTACGCCATTAGTTCGCTTGTCTAGATCCCAATGGATGATACATAATTATAATGTACGCCAGTAGTTCGTTTGTCTGAACTCCATTGGTGCTAACTTTATTACACTGTACTGCAGTACGCCATTAGTTTCTTGTCTAGATCCCAATGGATGATACATGTACATAATTACAATGTACGCCAGTGGTTCGTTTGTCCGAACTCCATTGGTGCCAACTTTATTACACTATATGCAATAGGTTCGTTTGTCTAGATCCCAATGAATGATATCTAATTACAAAGTATGCCAGTGGTTCGTTTGTCTAGATCCCAATGGGTGTTACTCACTCAAATAGGATCCCAATGGGTGAGATTTAGTTACAATTGGATATGCAATCAGTTGTTTTGATTTGATCATATTTTATTGTATACATATATATCAGATACATATACAAATGGTTCGAACACAAGTTCTGACAACTTACTAGGTCTTTACCATATTAGTTCGTTTGTTTAAATTCTAATTGGTGATACTTTATTACAATGTTGGACATTAGTTCGTTTGTCTAGATCCCAGTTTTTGGTACTTAACTACAATATACGCCAGAGGCTCGTTTCTCTATACATGTACCCTCATGGGTGCTCATTTTTCATTAGATCCCAATGTGCTCAATACTATATTGTGTGCAATTGGTTGTTTTCCCTTTACACGTAGATCCCAAATGGACTCTACTTTTTCGTTTTACGCCAAATAAATTCAATGTGTTCATAGTACATTGGTCATAATGCAAGATGATATACACGGTCTATCATTTATCATTTGTTACCAGTGGCCATATGTACTTGTCAACTTGTACGAAATATATTACATTTAATACTGTTTTTAAATAAACAGATGTACTAGAAAGTGGTTTTTTTACTATAGTTTTAATAAAGATTGTAGAAAAAATAAAATAGTATATACGCAAAATATTTTTTGCAGCTGGCAACAATACTAAGCGAATCAGATTTACATAGCACGTACGTTTACTTTAAACATTATATTTGTGAAAACAATTTTATCATTAATTTTGATCTCAAGAAATATTAAATTCTTTTCATTACAGTAGATATTTTGTTAAAAAGTCATTACATCCTCAAAATGCACGCAGTATATGCATCTATAAAACAATCCATAATCCAGTATTTATTAAAGTACATGTAAATCCACATGTGATCCCTTTTACAAAAAAACCCCATCTGACTACACATAGATCTACAGGCAACACATGTAAGGCGGTCAAACTAGCGATCCACCGAAATATTATCTTAGTTCAAAGGTGGCCCTAAAAAAGTATGAACAATGGATAAAAAAAGCCAAGGGAAATAAAATAATAAAAAGCCAGTAGCTTGCTATGCTTGCTGGCTATTTTATCAGACACATTTAATGTACGTGATATTTAAATAGAGCAGTAGATCCCCGCTGACTGGCCCCCAAACAAAATAATCTTCTCGTGAAGAGGTTTTCCACTTCCTGGTTGGATAACTACAAAACACAGGTACTTGATATGATGTGATTAAGGGACGACAGAGATGATACTGCCACAGTCTGTGTAACCTGTACCAGCATCAGAAACACCATGGAAACCAGCGGGAAATTCATCAACTTTGTGATTATTGTAACGGTTGTGACTGTCACACAGGTAAGAGGTCACTGACTAAGTTCAGTTCAGTTCATTTATTCGCTCAAAATCGTTTCAAATATATGGTACATGAGGACAATAATAACATTATAATATACATATTAATTGGTCAGAGGTAAACATATATAAATATAAGGGTTATAGAGTTAGGAAAAGTTATACAAAATGAACCTCATGGAGGACAGACTACCTCGTATATAAGGTAGCTACAGAATTTCATGCCTTGGATTTTTAACACTCGCCTTTTGTTTGGGGGATGGGGTTGGTTATTTTTAACCGAAGCTTGTGAAAGCAATATCAAAGCAACATGTCCCTCAGTACTTAAGGAGAAGTCCGATCTTGTTTTATACAATGATAAGTTGGCGAGTTATTCGGATGCGTAGAATTGTGATAAAAGTTCAAAAACAGTAACTTTTATAAACTTTACAGAAAAAAATCTGGCAAACTGTCCGTTTTGTTCCGAGTTTATTTGTCATTTCCGTAAAAGGTTTCAAGGAGGATATTTTTCTGTGTTTTAAAAGGGTGAAATTCCTTTGTGTCTGATCCCCATGCATGTGTAAACCCATGGATGACTGAACGATGTCTATGTATGTGAATTGGTTGCCTGTGTTGTGTCTAAGTCTGGTCTTTTTCTCGGACATGGCGCTTGGTTTTTGAGAATCCTGTTAAATCTGTGAATATATATATACATGCCCAATATCCAAGTTTTGTACAAAAACATGACATATATTTATCTGTTTAATGTATGAATATGCACATACAAATGATCTTTCAACATCAATTTTTATAACGGAAGATAAGAGAACTCTTTTACATAAATATTGTTTAAAATATGATATAGACTGATAGATACCGCCTAGAAGTATAATGACAAACAATCACATGACCAGTGTGTCAATTTACGATTAATTGTACTGTTCAACTTGCTGCATCATTTGGGCTCGAACAAGGAACCTTGAAACACGTCTCTTTCACACAACCCGATACAGCCTTTCTGCCTAAACATTGAGTTTTCTTTACAACTGCACATGTAACAAGATACTCAATAAATCTTCTTATGATGTTATATGATACTCAGGAGGGGGGGGGACTTCAAGGAAGTGAAATTAATAAAACTTATATAATTATGAAAGTGAAAACAATTTTTTATAATCCATGGAACCGGGTCTACAAGCTGTTTGTTTAATTCCCAACAACAGAAAAATGTCTTTCTGGTACCTGTATATGGGTAACTTCAAAATATTTCTCATAAATGTTCTGAGGTATGTTTACTCTGGCGTTATTTATTTTACCCTGACTATAACATCGATGGTAATGGAGATACATGACATTTATGCAGGACAGTGCGAGCAACTTGGCTTCGTTGTATTACTATAATAGTTTCTTGCAGCCATACAAACACAATCAGTACTGGTTAAAATTATTCACAGTTTGAAAACAATTCGCAAAATCTGTTTATGAACATATTTTCTACCTGACGAGCATCTCTGATTATTTTGCAAATGCAGTATCTAAGGCCCCGACATTGTCATAAAATTGTCTTTTACTAATTAACAGTTTTTAATTGTCAATGAGTCTATGACTAATTAACTAGTCATGGACTCATTGACAATTAAAAATTGTAAGTTAGTGAAAGACAAAATGACCAAAAGCTTTCTGTCACAGCTCAACAAACTATTGCAGACCATATTGATAAGGTTGATTCAATACTTTTGCATTTCATTTATGTGTAGATTAGAACCCTCCCCCTTCGCGCCATTTTGAACGTTAAGTACTATAAGTGTCGCTATCCACTGATGGAGTATAAAAAGGATTTTATTTTACAATTGACAATTTGCATGTAATACTGCACATGTAATGACATTGGTGGTCATATGAAGTGACTTGTACGCTCCCTTCTTTGTGCGACCTATAGCTATAGCTATATACTGTATTCACTCTGTAGGATGAGCAACGTGTTGTTTTTCTCTCGCCGTGATCCTCATTAGATGACACAGTTAGGATGGGAAATACCAGGCAAACCTATGACACAGTTTGACACATCACACTGATAATTGATGGTCGTTTTCGTGAAATAGGACAGTTCTTTACTTGCTTTCTTAAGTGTGGGTTAATGGTTAAAATTAAGTGTACATTTATGGAAAGTTAGGGGACTTTCCATTTAACAGTCACAGTTAGTAAGATTATTTTATGTCGTCACGGATGACCGGTGAACATGTACAAAAAATGTATGACATTGATTTCATCTTAATTCTATGTCCTGTGGGTTTTATGAGTTTATTACCTATATCTTTTGACAGCGCGAAAAATTTCTTTTTTTTCAAGTGTTTGCCGGGTCATAATTAATGCTAGATTTCCTTGAGTTTTTTTTTATGAGTGTCAAAGTCCATCTTCGATCAATAAAATCCCCCATGTTTCCCAGTATTTCTTTTTCGTGTTGTGACACTTACATGTAGCTTAGAGTGTTTTATCAAATGAATACCCAAAGAGGTCGCCAAAACCACGCTGATAATTTCATATCTATATCTATACAAACACCCCATGACTGAGGTATTCGTTGACGTACATCTTTATACTTCATTTCTATGAAACACGCACACATTTTCAATGAGCAATATTTCGTAGACTAATCCAACTGCACTGCCTATCACAGGCCTGTTGGGTCCATTCATATGGCATCTTAATTATTCGAGTAGACAGGGGAAATATTATTAGTAGATTTGTAAATATTAGACATATATTTGCAAATTGGTTACCAGTATAACTATCAGTAAATTAGATATAGTTGAAGTTTAAAACGCATGTTAAAAAATATTAGCATTTTGAGAGGGCACATGGGAGAAGGGGTTATAACATCAATCAGAGGGTCATTGGGTGCGTTCAGAGTACTGCCGTTGGCAGACAAAAGTTACCACTGGCAATTTTTTTTTACCATTGGTATACCAACGGTACCAATGTTTGCCGATAAAATTTACCATAGGTAGACATTTCTGCAGACGATCTAGAGCTCTGTTAGCGATGGTAACTTATTTTTATGACGTCACAAAAATGGCGGATATTTTGTATGCACTGAAGGCAACAGAGTAATTTCACAGCTTTTCCACCTTAAACCTTGTTGTAGCTGAACAATTCCTTAAAGCATTGTAACATTCCAAAAATACAACTGAAAAAAAAATTCTTTCCGTATATGTAGGCATGTTGCAGGTGTATGGGGGATATTGGTTTGAATATGACTGCCATCTAAAGCACCAAAACATTTTGAAATTGAAAGTTTTCTCCAGTTATTTGCTTAATTGTGATGAAGGCTATCTATTTGGCCTTAATATTTTTTAAGGAGGAGAAAATACTCTATAAAAAACTTCCTTTTGAAGATGTTCTAAAACCGTTCAGCCATGCATCGAAAGTTCTCAAACGTAGTTTCCACAAAACACCAATAGTTCCTTTTCAACATTAGGGGTGGGGCCATTTAGATTGTTGTCGGTATTAACCATAGCATTGACTTTCAAATGTGTCCCTGGACAAACGGTATCAAAATCAACGGGTGTCTATATTATGGTATTAAAGTAATCGCATCGTTATGACTCGCTCTAGCCATGTTTTTCCAAAGATATACACACGTTTTACGGGAGAAGAAAAATCTGTACGAAAAAAATTCTTTATTGTACACAAATTATAATTTTGAATGTATCCTTTTGGTGCAAAATGATCAACGAGGCAAAAATATTGCATCTTGGTTTGACATTTTCCGCTAAATAATCAGCCAGTGTTAACAACGGTACACCAAAGGTACCATTGTTAACATTGGTAAATTTCCTACTATCTGTACCCCAAAACTCGTTCAGAGTATATATGGGTCCAATGGCACCAATGGCACAAATTGTCACCATTGGCAAACTGGTATTGGTACCACTGGAAATACTCTGAACGCACCCATTATGTAACTATTGGGGGCCTCGGCATGCAGTCCACGGATCTTTCGTGACAAAAATTATTACTTATTTAGTTATTGCCTTGTGCTAACACTAAGAATAAATACACATAATCCATAATTTTATTGCAAAAAGTAGCCATCAGTATATTTCCAAGCAACGCAGCTATATGACGAAATACCGGGTGCACTATATTGAATTATTTAGATAAGCTCTAGAGCCGTGAGGAATCGTGTAGGAGGGGGGTCCCCTAAAATAAATCCGCACATACTTACCGCCGGCAATGTTTTTATTATTATATTATCAACTTACAAAAGTGTAATTCGATGTTCATTGTGTAATAAGATTGAATTTAATTGATTCACATTTTAACTTAAATCAAGACACAGCTAGGTAAATCCTGTTTACAACAGGTGAAAACTATTATTTTAGACAGACAAACATATCATTTTTTGTTGTAACTGTTTTATTACAACCAATTAATCTTTCTACATTTTTCCTTTAATCATTCCAAACACAGACATGTTCATATTTTTTAAGAACCGAACAAAGCTGGCATATTCAAAAGCGCATTTTAAAAGCGAAAGAAGCTTTATAACAATCCACGTGCACATTATCGCACATCAAAATAAACACTGCTTAAACATTCACCAAAATTATAAAATGTTTAAATCCCTACTCTCTGCGAATCAGAAGATTTCAAAACATAATTCAACTTAATTAAGGCTTGTTGCACTATTCCTACAATATGCTTTTAACGTACTGATAATTATATAACTCTTGTTTAAATATTTTTGATTTTCAGTTTCAGGGTACTGTCTATGGCCAAGGGAACGTACCTTGCTGCAGCAGTGGACAAACTGAGAACATCACGGAATGTTGCTTATTGTGTGATTCGAAAACAAATTGTTCGGCCTTAGACCTTAAAACACCTTATACCAATGATAGAAGATGTATTATGTCCACAACCTCCACTGAGGCAACGTCTGCCGTGGGGACCACTTTATCGGAGTCGGAGACCTCCACCACTTACACAACACCACCCACTGGGGAGGACGGGGGACAATTCACTCTCTGTGTATCGGCGTGTCCGGGAGGGTCTTATGAAGATCAGAATCAAACATGCCAACGGTGTGACGAACTGTGCAAGAACTGTACAATGGACACGTGCTTAGAATGCACATATGGAAGGAACTCTACTGGTGACTGCTGTCCCAATGGAACACGGTCAAAAGATAATGGAAATATTACCATTTGCGTGGTCATACCGGTACCAACGTCTACCCCGGAACCATCAGTCGATGACAAAATATACATAATCATTGGAAGTGTTGTTGGCGGACTGGTAGTCCTCGGACTTCTGGTTGTTGTGGTCTGTTTATGTTGCCGTAGACAAGGAAATGGTCAACAAGGTCAAAATCGCCCCATAAGTCGGTTGTTGGAGGTAAGGAAAATAACAATATTTCATGTCGCCATAAGCATCGGGTGTAAATCATATTTCATCGAATGTTTCGTTGCTTGTAGCTCAGGAAAAGAAAGAATTACGATTACCCTGACTTCCAGCTTCCAAGTGCAAACGAGTTAAAAAGTGTTGAGGAATCAATAGTCACCGGCGGCAGAGGGCCCGGGCCGTACGAGAACACCGCCACATTGGACCATAGAGACCTTGCTAGGCGTGCTCAGCAGGAACAGGACAAGATCGGCCGCTACGCAAGAGATCCAACGGGGAAAAAGGTTAGAAGTCATCTTTGTTACCTCCTTAATGAAATGTCCTTTTTTCATTATTGAGTACTGTAAACCGACAATTATTCGAATCGAGAAACTTTCGGAAAGATCGCGAGAGTCTCGTTGTCGCTATAATAATTCTCGCGGAGAACCAGTCCTCTAATGTCTTTGGTTTATTATTTTCATGATAACATCTTCGTCGCAAAAACTAGTCAGCGCCAAAAGTTTATCTCTGGTAATCGCGAATAAAGGCGTCGTAAATAAAATTTGATTTACAGATAGTCAAATTCCCTCTAGGGTTTCCGTACTGACAACTTTAGATAGATAGATAGATAGATAGATAGATAGATAGATAGATAGATAGATAGATAGATAGATAGATAGATAACTTTAGAACTGTTCATTTTCTTTTTCTTTTTTGATTATTTATACTGTGTGATATCACCTTTCACTCATTTTGGATTATATATATATATATATATATATATATATATATATATATATATATATATATATATATATATATATATATATATATATATATATATATATATATATATAAATGAAGTAATTCATGTTTTGTAGAAGAAAGGAAACCAAAGCAACGCCAATGACGACGAAGAGCCCCAGGAAACGTATGAAAATCAATCGACCATTGACTTACACAGCAAGGGGGTCCATAAGAAAAAGAAAGGACCATTCAACAAACTTTCACAAAAGTTCAGATCGAAAAAGGGGCACAAGCAATTAGATGCTAAGACTAGGAGAAAAACGGAACCTCCAGCGGTGACGGAACCATTGGAAGCATACGAGGATGTGAACTCTCCCTCTTCTCAGGCGGATTTACCGACGGAGACGTACGAAGATGTGGGATCTGGTCATCCGGACTTCCCGCAGGAAAATTACGAAGGTGTAGACATGCCCGTTAACCTTAACGACGATATGCCAACCGAAGAATACACCGCCATGGACCCCAGTACACTACAGCCTCAGGCAGAAACTCAACCAAAGAAAAAAAGTAAAAAACCAAAGAAAAAAGCGATAAGCCAAAAGGGGGCAGAAAATCCAACATTTAGTAGTGAAAATCCCTATGCAAACTACACCCCTGGTGCCCAACAAATTCAACAGAGTGAGAGCGACCTACAAATATATCAAAACTTAGCTGTGGGCCCAGAGGAAGAATATGTAAATTATTAGTGTTTTAATCGACATTCAAAATTAGAATGCAAAGTGTTTTCAAAGATTGCATGGAGACCAAATCCGAGTCGAGATCTGTTTCCAAATCAGAACACCTCCTCGTCTTTAGCTGAATTAAGCACAGATTAAAGTGGGTTTTTTTTTTAAAAAAAAACTTCAGATTAAAGTGGCTATATGGTTTATTTATTGAAATAGAAAATCAATAGGCCAGTGAATAAATTTCATGAAAGTTTAGATAAGAAAACACAGGGAATGTAGAGTGCATACAAGGAGGAAGAGTTATTTGAATCGCGGCACGTGCTATATGTATACCTGGAATTTGATAAGATTTCCTTACATATTTAAGATAAACTTTCAAAACAACGCGTCTCACCTGACGTTGGCATAGTATGACACCTGCATGAAATTGTTGAACAGTTGCTGACCAATCAGGGTTGTCCTTTTTTACTACTTATTCTGGAATAATTCAAAGTTGTCTTTTCTGTACCCGACGTTATAAGATTTATACGTGTAAACATTAATCTAGTCACAATATTAATCACTCCATAAAACACTCAGTGGTTCATAGCTTTACTTGTGTATAACTGTTTATCGTAATCATAGTGTATGGATTTATAAGACAGTGAGAGAAATTGCTAGACATGCATGAACTTTAGTTTATTCTCTTCATTTTTTGTATTCCTTTCTGAATTATTTTGAAATTCTGTTAACACTGGTAACACCCAGACTAACAGTCGATTAGTTCCGAAAAAAATGTGCTGTATTTTTGTTTCAAAGTCTTCATTAACTAAAATAAACTGTATTTGCATTTCCAGTGTCTATGTCTACGACAACACTACGATTCGATTTTGTAACGTTTAGTCAAATACATTTCACTAATGAGGCAAATGACGTAATGTGGGGCCCAAGCTGTGTTTTGCATAACAATACAAAATGAAAACAATTAAGTATAACAGTCAATAATATATTATCTTATTGTGCAATTGCAGAAAATTATATAAATATATTTAAGTCTATTCTTTGAATATTATGTGGGAATCATTACGGTCAAGTCGTTTTTTTATAGTATTTCTTGGCTATTTTTTGGTCAGTAACCACCGATTCAAATACTGGTAAATATCTTTGGTAATGCAGAACCTAACTAGAGATCTCTAGATCCCTGGTTCGAATGCTAAGTCTGTTCTCTAACTTAGTCTAAGTCCGTCTTTTTCACAGACCCTACATGTAATTACTAATGACTATGAAATCCCCGGTGATATCTATGTTTATAATTAGCGTAAAATGTATTCATTTTGCATAATGATTGGTTGTCTTTTTTACGTTTATTCAATGTTCGCCAGTTGTATATGAGTCATTTCCTTAGAATACTAGTGTTCAAGTACGTGTACTTATCTCTACTTTATAGACTATAAATCTCTTCCTTTTCTTGCTCTTGTTTATTAACAAAATTTCGAGACGATTCGTGTTCAAGGCTACTCAAATTATTTATGGTATAATAAGGAAATTATTTTGTTTACAGATAATTTTGAGGTCTGTTCAACGAATGTGATCACAGTCTTTATTTTTATCTACAAATAATAATACCTACCAAACACTTTGGAGTTGAGAGCCTTGTTTTACTCTGTGACACTTCTTGATTAAATACGTACTATATATAGATGGTTATTTTCCATATTAGGACCAAATGTTAACCTTCACGAAAGCAGTTTAATATTGACATAAATCCTTTTTCAACACCCAAGATGATCATCTACTTGTAGATAATTTTTACATTACTTATGTGTATTTGATGAATAAATTGTAATAACTGTAAACAGGAATTAATAATACGAAAATTTTCTGGTCTTAAAACCCAAAAATATTTTTGACTGTTATTATTTGAAACTATAAATAATAATGTGGTATTTTGTATTGTTAATGGTGTGACTGTATATTGATGACAGGGTTTTGATTTTTGCAAATGTTGCCTTAGTGTATTACATTAAATTTACATTTTCATATTTATTCTATATAGATTTATATGACATGCATGATTAAAATATTAAAACCATGGATTTCAATCTTTTCTTGAGAATTTATTTGTGAAATTCATTTTGCAATCCACTAGGATGTGGGTAGAGGGTTTGGTTATATAGGATGAAAAAAATTTCGAATCAAATGACACAAAACGATATTTATAAATGACCACTGTCAAAACGCACCATGAAAAATTACGCGTTTGAATTTTTTTTTTTTCAAAGTGGGTTGATTTGGTCCCAAATTTAACGCACTTTGAAAATTTTTCAAAGTGCGATGCGACAATTGTATATTTCGAAGGAGCGATTTAATGAAGACTTCAGACATGTTGAATGTAGAAATAAACAAATTAAACTATATAAGATCATACACCTATTTATACTTTTTTCTAAAGATGGAAACCCCGACTATTTTTGGTATTCATTCATTTATTTTGAAGCCCGGTTTTACTTGTGCTTTTAATATTACTCGGTCATTCATTGGTTTTTGTGAGAATTCAATCATTCAATATTCCGTCTTTGAACTTCCTTCTTTTTGTGTTTCATATTCTATAACTTCCTTCTTTTTGTCTTTTTCAACTCAGGTATTATTGATTTCATTCTTTGGACGTTTTACCATGTATGCTTATTCACAAAAAAGAAGCTCCATATCGGCTATTATCCGATTGTTTTAGAACAATTAATTGCCAGAAAAAGATCATTCAAAGATGTGATTGCTTATATACCTTTTTTTTAAAATATGTACAAAAGACCGATGTACAAAAAGAGCGATTAAGGGTACAATAAAATATAAACGTCAAATAAATACATGTACTTTAGAATTTGTGCTTGGGTTGATACCAAAAACCCTTTTTCGTAGCTTCAGCGAGTTTTAAAAGTTGTGGATAAAGTGTTTGCAAAGTCAAAGGTCCGTGAGTGGCAGAAACTTAATAAAATACAAAATACCCCCCCCCCAAAAAAAAAAATCCGATTTATTAGGTAAGTCTTGCTATTGTACAAATACAAAAAAGATTTGCAATATGTCTGGAATAAACAATATTAATCTTTTAACGATTTAGATTTTTAAAAATATATGCATTTAACATCTGAATTAAACTGAAGGTACATGTACTGTCAGCCAGCTTAAAAACAATATCTTAAACTCTAAAACTATCAATTTTCCCTAATCACTTGTCCAAATGACTTTTCATGATATAGTTTACTTAGTATATTCCTAAGTAATTTCTTTTTACTCATAAAACTGTTTTGCTGGGCGTATAAAATCTGGCAGTTTCAGTAAGAAAGGTATAAATCATTGTTGAAGATTGAGAAGAACAAAGTAGGAACTAAATTTGGTGACAATTTGATTGTAAGCATTCAGAGATGAACTAACAACCATGTATTCATAAAGTTTTTAAGTATTTATTACTGGATATGGATATAACAAATATGCACACTGATCAAACTCCCAACCTCCATAGAGGTCTGATCAAAAAAATCTGTGTACAATGTGGAACACAAGAAATGCAATTTGAGTTATCACAACAAAAGTGTTGATAAACATACGTTCATTCAGGACCCAACAAGAGGCAAAATGCAAATCACTTAACTAAGGATATACAATAAGATCATAAAATTTTGTATAATAATGTTCAAAATAAATACTTGTATTTTATATCTTTCTCTCTCTTTCCTATTTTTGAATTTTATTTCCCAAACATGTTTTATAAAATATAAAAACATTCTGATTTTAAAAGATAGATATTTTCTTGGCAATGTTTGTTCCCTGAGCAGCATGAAAACTCAAACCAATCAGTGTACATGGAGCTTCACATTTGTTGTTACATGTAAATGGTGGTCATGTTTATCATTGGTGCTCCATATTACCAAGGTCTAGAAAAGTCTTGGCTGAGTCATTAGCTGATATCACTGCGCGGACTGGATTCTGGACGATATACTGTTCTGACTACTCTCGGAGCGGTCTCGTTCATTGATTTTATTCCCTTTGTACACTAACACAGACACCTCTGGAATGTTCCACTCCTGCTCTTCTCCTCGCGCGAACACATTGAAAAGTATACACCCTGTCACATAGATTGCTGCCGAGATGTAAAACACAATCTGCCATTTAGCCCGTGTATCCTGAAAAATATAATACAGCATCCTCAAGACAAATGTTTATGATAGGGAAGATTTCACATGAACAGATTGTTGTTTAAAATTTATTATACTGGTTTTCAGCATATCAAAGTGTAAACAACAAATCTACTGCCTGAAAAAGCTACATTGAACTGCATATCTATAATACAAAAGTTCTATTTTTGAAATCCTTTTACACTATTTAATGTGAAAACTTTGAGAAATACTTGTAATGAAATAAAAATGTGCTTTTTGAGTTTATCTAGCCCAGTTTCAACATGGGCAGCATGCCATTAAAAACCAGTAAATAACCTTCAAAGACAAATTCGATTTAATGAAGTATGATATACACTGTGGGTTGTAGCTTTCCTGCTTTACTTCAAATTAAGGATTACTAATTTACATATAAACAATAATGTGCAGAAAAGAGAGGGTCCTTATAAAAGACAAAAATCTAACCATTTCTTTAATGAAATGTTTTTATCTTTCTTATGATAATACCAACTTATTCTATACTAGACTTGATGAAAGTTGGCGGTACCTCGTGACTGGTCAGCCATCCCACCACGGCGGGTCCCAGGAATCCCGGGATTGTGGCGAACATGTTGGTTATTCCCATCAGAGTCCCTACATAACAAAAATAAGGCCATCAAAATTTCTTCTTAGTTTCTATGGCACAGCCCCATTGAAATTGCTCCTGTTGAAATAATAAATACTGTATACAGGGAAATATTCGTCCCCATTTAATTTTTGCCCCTTTTGCCCTCGTTGTCAGTGGGTGAATTTAAGACTGGGCTTCTTCCATTGTCTAAAATTACTCTCTTTCAACACAACTGTGTCTGCGCAAATTCAAGACAGGACAAAACTATTTTCATGTGTAAAGGGGCGAAAACCTATACACGGGAGGAAAATATCCCTGTATACAGAAAAAACATGTAAATTAATTCATTATACAATGTTAGGAGATAAATCCCTGGGCCCAACAAACCTGAGAAATTGGAAGCTATGTCAATATGGTTACAGTTGAATCCTCCCATACAGAATCCACCCAAACCCACCGCAAATGTTACTATGGCAACCACTGCAGCATGGTTACATCCCGCAAACTGAACACAACACAAAAGAATGGCCGGTAACAGCAAACCTAGATCAAACAGAAATTATACTTTACACCAAATTTTCTTATTAATACAAAAACTTTTTTGCTACTTGATCAATTATAGTTTAAGCAACCACCAAAACTCAATGGAAAACAACAATCACAGTGTGCTTCGAATCAATCCAATTAAAATCAGATGTTCTGAATCTGTTAGCGTTTCACATCCCATTTTAATTAGATTGGGTTTGAATGCAATTAATAGGATTTCGCATTAATATCAAATCCGTAGATTTTCTCTAGAAAACATAGTACAATGTATACACACCACAGGAGTTGACCACTTTCCTGGTGTTTGCAGTGGTTAGGTACTGATTTTTCCGAATGTAGTCTGCGAGCTGTCCAGAGATTGTCTGACACATCCAACACACTAAATAAGGCAATGCTGATAGAAATCCATCCTAAAGAAAAAACAAAGGCAAATCTGTGATGCAGAAACACTGTGCTATATTCTATTGATCTGTACCAGAAAATGTGGATCTGTAGTAGTACATGAGGATCTCTGAATCTAAAAACAAATTAATGATATTGTACAAAATTAGAACAATTGATAGCAAACACCTTCTGACTCATGACTTAATGGCTGTCTTAATGATGTAAAACATTTCATACCAATACATATAACATGTATATATACTATGTATATATTATCACATTTTGTAATCATTTAAATGTCATTTATGCTTGAATTGTGAAAAAATGCTGACCTGCTGTACATCGAAATGAAGAATCTTCTTCATGTAGGTTGGTAAGCAGGTCAACATAGTGTAGAAACCCCAGTTGTTGGCAAAATGGGCGGCACAGATCGCAAATACTGCTGGGGAGGTCCAAATAGAAAGCCAAGGTGTCTTTAGTTTCTGAAAAACAAAATAAATGTAGCTCAATCTTTTGGAAATTGAGTCTAGTTTTTATATCAAAAAATTTATTTTATTCTAATTTTCAATTACCTGGTAAAATGTATTTAGTTTTGATAACCCTGCAGTAATTCATACAAGGCATGCAATGCATAAATCAAAGTAATTACAGTTGAAGTTGTAAAACTAAAAATGTAAAATTTAAGGATATCTCTGTAGATTTAGTTCAATTACAGAGATAATAGGTGAACAGATGACTTACTATAATGGCTTCATATTTGTGATAGAATTTGTCTGCTCATCAGAAGCTGTTTCAGATGCAAGAAGCAACTAAATAGTGTAAAACAATCGTGTAGTGGTGTTGCCTTACTTGTCTGGTTCCGACGGAGGTCTCTATGTAATCCTTCTCTTCCTGGGATATCCGGGGATGTTGGGCGGGCGTGTCGTGAACAACCAGCATCCAGACAACAAACCACACACAACCAATGGCACCTGATGAAACAGAGAGCCAAACTTATATTTAGTGATGATGAAATACAGATAACAATCCACTGACATGAAGTTCAGGCAAATTACAACAACATTGGATTTACTTGTCAAATATCATCTACTGGTACCTTACATTTCTACAAAACTACACATAAGGAAAAGGACATACATATATATGTGCATAATCAAAGTATCAATATATGAATTATAAATTACCTACCAAACAAATAAAACACGGATGGCCAACCCCCTAAGAAATCTGATTTACACAAAATCCCAGAGATTGGCATAGAGAAGACAGTCCCTAACTGAGCACCTGTAACAGAATGAATTTATTATTAACTACAAGTAAAGACATTCAAAGATTTAATTCTTCCTGCAGAAAATAAAAAACTCAAAGCAATTTGGTAAATAGGATGAGAAAGTATTCTATAAAAGTCTGAACAACTACTTTATATCTGGGAGGTTTTTGTAATGATCTAATTCATGCAAATACATGTATTTCCATATTATAATTCATATAAAAATGTAAAAATTATGTCAGTTATAACATATTTTTAAAAAAAAGTATTTGAATTTTTATTCTTTATTTTTTTTTTGGCAATATTCAAATACTTGCACCACGTTCTGAATATAGATTTTGGGATACAAAAAATTTAAGCCTAACAAATAAATTTTTTATGAAATGATGTCATGCAAAAAAAACCATATGCATGCATCTAGATTGTACAGACAAGTTAAAGCAGACAGTCAAATCATAAAGGCCTTTACCTGTCAAACCATAAACCTGTCTAAAAAATACACCAAATACGCCATTTAAGTTACACTGAGATATAAGTATACTGCCTTAATCATTGTCTTGAAAAATACCGTTAATAAAATTTCCAACTAGCTGGCATAAAAATTAAGTAATATCCCCTACTTACACCTACACTTAAACAACTTAAGAATTTTATTGTGACTACTGACAATTCTTACAGTTTAACAATTGTACATGCATTTTGTCACTAGAGGATAACATTTAATACCTTTATTACCGGTACACTACCATACATTTTTAGTAATTGTCACAAAATAAAGGAAAAAAAACATGCTGACATTAAGGTAAAACTTCAAACCAAGTGCACAATAACACTGGTTATTTTTGATTCTTTACTCACCAGAATAAGTAAAGCTCAACAGTTTACTTCTCTCCCAGAGTGGGGCCCACTTCCCCCACATAGCGTTCATGGCGGGAAAAGTCACACCCTAAATAATGCAAATACTGTCTATACAAGCATGGACTAATGCAAGATGCTCTTGTATGATTAATACTTCTATTATTTTACATATAAAAGCTGCTTTGATGCAATAAGAGGTCAAAGATACTAATAGAATGATCAATCAATTAAGTCTGCTGTACGTGTATTAATGTACAGCAGATCTACATCTAGTGCAGTATTTCATTACTTAGTACACATAATTAATGTAAAATGTTATGATTTTATCATGTGTTAAGTGTAAGTCTACAATTGTAAATCAATGTCCCATTGTTTAAAACATGATGATCAAGGCAATAAATACCTTCCAGTCTAATTTAACAAAGAGTTTCTATTACCTCTCCTATTCCCTCAATGACTCTGAGAGCTACGAACACATACAGGTTCCATCGCGCTGCTAGGGGGGTCAGGAGGGTGAGGATTGCTGTACAAAGAACCCCAAAACCAAACAGCTTCTTCCCTCCAAACACCTCGGCCAGCCAGCCCCCGGGGATCTGGGTGATTATGTAGCCGTAGAAAAATGCCCCCAAAACAAGACCCTGGGTATTAGAGTCCCAGTTGAATTCACCCTGTAAATGGAACAATATATAATCTGCTCATGTCCTATATATGCAGTGTAATACAAAAACTTATGGACATTTTTACAAATATTTATATACTGTGTAAATTGCACTAACTAAAATTTTTCCAAAGCATTGGTATTTTCTCCAACTAGCACTAAAATCAATATTTCCTGAATACTTTCAAAGATTATGTCAAAGACATACACTAAAGAGCATGCATGTTTACCATTTTAAATTACACCTATTTGTAATGCAGATGTAAGTTATTAAATATACCAAAAAAATTACCTTACAGATTACATCTGACATACTGGTATGTATTTCAACTTGATAGATCATCTAGTTTAAGAGCTACAATTTCTTCAAATCAATTCATTAACTCAGTAAGTTGTTAACTAAACACTAGAAAGAATAAGAAAGATTTACAAATTACAGAATACTTACAGTATTAGTTGATGTTGTGTTGGCTGGTATGTCTTCCTTACACTCAGTAGAATTTACAGATGATGGATCATTATTTGTAGAATTCACCATAGCAACCAAGGCCACACTAAGGTTCACACGTAAACAATACACATTGAAAAATCCCAGAAATGCCAAAAATGCAAGAACATGGCGGCTTCCAAAACCTGAAGTAACAACACTTAAACACATATAACGGTATCATGTGGGAACTTAACCGTACTTAAGATGCTGACTCTGGGTAATTGTTATTCTAAATGAATATCACAATGTGCAGACTAAATTGCACTATAAGTACCTATGCTTCTGTCTGTCTTCTACAAATCACAATACCATTAGTCTATTACATGTACTTAGATATAATCACAGTACTACATGTACTAAGATATAAGTGCAGTCTGATTCAATCAACCTGCATCCAGAGATTGTAATGAGATATCAATAAACATGCACATACCAGCTGGAGCTTCTGCCACTTTTCCTCCCAGCAATGGCTCTTTCTCTGAATCTTTAGTCTTCAGGTAATCCATAGGATCTTCAGAACTAGATTCAAAACTCATTTTTTTCCCTTACTTGTATCCCTCTTTATAAGGAATATGTCAAAAATCTTAAAATTGTACACTAGGATCAGCCTCCATTGGTAAAGAGTACATCAGTACCTACATGTCACAAGGTTATCTGATCAAATAAACTAATAAACCCTGTGGATGTTCCCATTATTGACAAGATGTAGGCTATCATCTTCTGTATCAGTGTGTGTAAACATTTGTTGTTATCAAAATCAGCTGATAGCAAACATTTTACCTTAAATGTAAGAAGACTACAATAAAGAAAGATAACTCCATTTTTTCATATTTATTCTAAAGTCTTCAAATAGCAGTAACTATTAAATAATTTTGTACACAATAAGTAGAATTAAAGATTTAATACACGTTAATTACATAATAATTTTTTTAAAACCAAAGTTTATCACTTTTGTTTAATCCATTAACAATATAGAATTCCTTTTAAAGTCTGTCCAAAAATATTTTTGCTGCATATTAAATTAATCGATATCTATAAATACCTCTTGATTCAGACGATGTTCATTCAGTAGTATGAAAAAATCCCAAGATTTCCCTTTTGAAATGCCCCCTCTAGCTTGTCAGGTTTCAATACACGTCTAAAAACAGAAAGTCTACGGGGATTTTGCATTGCATCAGCCATAATGAAGCCTGAATGATAACTTTGAAAAATTGTGCGAGGTATTCCGAGTGACTTCTGAATGGAGAAAAGATGTCAACATTCCCCATAATGAATCTCTGTTAGAAAACTGTTTTCAATCCTGTGAATTTTTACGAGGGAAAATGATAATCTGTGAATGAAGTTATCTTGGAATTTTTCCTTTCATCAATTTCCGTTGCACTTCTTTCACAGGTATGTGTATTTCTATTAAAAATCAACCAAATGTGCAGCAGAAATATCTTGGGACAGACTATAATTAATCCAGTATATCTTTCACAATCTGTGAAAATGAATCATAAAGTGGTTTTGACAAAAGTACACTCTTCCACTGCTTGATGTCCTGCTGTGTCTCTGAATCTTCCTCTAATTCATAAAAAAATATAGATATATCTTCAAATGATCAAACTCATTACTGCAGAAACTCAGTTTTAGGATCCTCCATACCTTTGAAGATAGTATCTCTAACAAGCACATGCTTACCGGCATACACATTTTTAAAAAGAGTATGGTATTCTAGCATGTGTAAGATTTGAAAGTGACTGAAAAAAAAGAACATTTTTAGGAGGAGAAAATAAAACCCACATAATTTTCGACATATTCATTTTGTGCAATACAATTAATTAAAACAAAAAGTCCTTATTGCATTTGAGCTCAAGATCTGCGGAGCAGTGCCAGATTGGATGCATTACATAGTCAGACAAACAATTTTGTCAAATAAATGTATTAAAAAATTTCCTCATGCAACTAAATCTTCATATTGTGATGTGCTAGTACTGTCATGAAAAGTGCCAGGGTATGGAGGAGCCTTAAACCATGTAATATTTGTTGTAATAATTCACCTACCTATTTGGACTTTTTCTGGTAGCACATTCATTAATCCATACACTAGTTTTATTCTGTACACTTGATTAGGATCTTCCAATTCAACTTCAACAAAATCGTAGCTTGATGTGTATTGCGCAGAACAAGATAAACCATTTTCAGTTGCAAATTTCTAAAAGAACAATTCAACAATCTGTAGAACATGTAGAAGGTAAATAAAAAGATGATACCTGAATATGAAAAAAATAAGATAAATGCATTCAGTGATACATGTATTCATTATTGTACATGTGTATATTACCTAATATTTGTATTTTATTTTAACATTTCTTGTTCATTTACTGATGCATTTTGTGTCACCATACATAAGGTCTTCCTGATTTACTGGTTACTCCTAAAATAAATAATCTGAATATCATTTGGAAAATTCCTCCACAATCTTACCTTAACTTTCTCTACCTCCTCTTTTTTGAAAACAAAATCCTGTAAGTAGTTTTTTATGACAGACAGAAATGTAGATAAATCTCCATGGGGTAGGTGTTCTTTTTCCAGCTGAAGTGTAGGAATAAATTCTGGTAGAGAGTGTCGGTTTATGATGTAACTATTCTCTCTGGCTTTGAACTCTATCAGATAAGAGTCCACAACAGTATCATAGTATGCAGCATCCAAACACACTGTGAACTGATGTTTATCCTCATGACATACATGTGTACCTGAAAGAAGAGTGCCACAATACTGTGTAGATTTGTAGTTCATTGTAAGAAATACATACCGGTAATTATAGAAAAAAAATTACAATTTCATATTCGAATTTCAACAACATGTATTCAAAAATGGCACTTGTGCAAACTTGTTTTTTATGCATGAATGAAATATGGAGGACATGGGGAGAATGGGGATGAACTATTGTTGTAGGACTACTGATAAACATGCACATTCATTTTGATTGTAATACATATACTTGCACAATTCAATATTGTCTACATAAGTATGGAAACCACATGTATCTTGCTAATAGCAAGTTGCTATGCATGTCTAACTTCTTTGAATATCATACATATCTAATTCAATGATATATTTACCACAGATGAAATGATTAGCATCCAAGCATAATTTCATTTTTCTCTTCCATACATTTAACAAGAAATCAACATGCTCTCTTTCTTGAACTACGGTAATCAGATAAAAGATGGTATGCCAACATTTTTGCTAGCAACTGATGTCAATATATTTGCAAGAGGAATTAGAGTAACAATATTTTAAAGGGTTTTGAGTAGTGCAGATCAGATGTATATGTTCTCTGTAAGATATGGTGTTCTGATGGGGCCACTAAGACCTTCGCACCTAAGCCATTTAAGATGAAATAGTGCAAAGTTGAGAAGGCGCGAAAGTGCAAAGATGCAACAGTGAAGATGATTGCGTTCAGCAAGTATCAATTGATTTCATAGAACCTGATGCTGGCACCGTACTCCCTTGAGGTTTACCGAATAATTTTTTTTATGTTATTGATACATATGAACTATAGACCATCATGCTAAACTGTGAATGTTTATTAATATTTTACTGTTATATGTGACATATATGTTTACCAGTGCTGGCTATGCCCCTTATCATTATATACGTTTCATGCACATTCATGCACTTCCAGACTCCTGTCACTTACCAGCTGTCCGTTTACCTTAAATCAATACTGTGGTTCAAACATTCAACCTTCCCAACCAAGGCAAATACGACAATCTCTCAGACCCCCCCCCCCCCCCCCCCAGAAAAAATTCTGGATCTGTACAGGCTGTTGAAAATAAATTCCCAAAAGTTCATCTTCTGTCTCATATGTCATTTTATACAGCTAAAATTATCTTTAAATGATAGAGAGCTCCAAAAACGGCGAAAGACGGTAAGTAGTATCACTCCTTCACTTTAACAACTTCGCCATAGGCATCGCATCTTTGCACTTTTGCTCTTGCGCACTCTCACATCTTTGCCCTAAAGGCAAAGTGCGAACATCGAAAAGACCCCATCGGAACACCATATAGTAAGATGATTCTTACCAGTGATTCTGTATACACTGAGAAGGTCTTGTAAATACTGATGTCTCTCCCGAATCTCTTGATTATGCACACCTTGGGATTCAATTCCCTGATCCTTTAGCTCTGTTTCTATCTCTTTGTCCAAGTCATTCTGTATTTTTACGACAGAAACACATTCTAAGGAATCTATATGCATTTTATACATGATGCAAGATAAATTTATTTCATATATTACAATATGACAATGCCAAAATAACAATTCACAAAATTAACAGAAGGCATCACTCTAATTATATTAAAATTCTACCTCTGTTCTGTCTAGGTGATCAAGTTTTGTCAAGAGTTTATCTCTGACCGACTTCAGTTGAATCCATTTTTGAAACAGGTCGTTTCTGTTTCCCTCGCGATTCTCCTTTTCAACTGCAAGTTTCTCGAGAAATTCAAAGCAATCTGAAACATTAATTTCATTGACAACAGTTAATGTGCACATATTTGAAATTGAACACAATATCATTTTACTCGATGAATAAATAATCATTATTTTGTAATGAAACGTCAAACCTGTCATCTTGATCTTGTATTAGATGATTTGTGTTTCGCGCCTTTTCGTAATATTAACTTGTACATTAACACATTCGTAATGTTAGAGCGTTCGTGTCACAGACACCTTCATAATTTTGCACTACTCCAATTAACAAAAAATTCGATAAAATAGGCTATAATGGGATTTTTCAAAAAATCATTTTATGTCAATTATAGAAAGCGTAATGTGCGAGTTTTAGTGATTTGAAAATAAATGTTTCAACTGAATTAGTCATAAAAAATTGCTTTTATGGTCAAATATTGTATCAGTTGAAAATTTAATGATTTACATATTTTATTTTTGATACGTTTTCGCCCAGGTGTCTCAAACCGCCATAGAACAAGAAAAATAAACAACAATGTTATAACATCTGTAAAATGTCACCTACATGTATTAAATATTTGGATAGTTTTTATTTCAAAACAAACAATTATGCCTTAATTCTTTTCTCTGTTATGCTGAATACTTTTGTTTCTAATTTTCTCTGATTCTTATTCACAAGTATTTATATGATAATTTTACATCAAAATTTTCGTACCAGTTGTAATTATAAAGCGCATAAAAATTCACATGTATATTCATATGAATAAATAAGTGAATGGGGGTGTACATGGGTATGTTTGCATTTTTCACTGCCGTGTCGTTTTGTAAATCCATTAATTGAGAAAAATAAATTCAACCTCAACGCATATCTTTTTGTTAGCGCATATTCCATTGTTGGTATTACCCTTTATTGATTAACAATTTTTATTTGTATAAGTGAACAATTGTCTATTGCCAATTGTTCACTGGTAAAAGAGAATTGAAAATTGTTAAAAGATAATATCATTAATGCCACGTGTTTCATTTTCAAGTCGCTTAATTTGTCGGTGAAATATACACTACATTTCAAGATAGTTTTAAACTATAACAGGCAGGGTTTCGATTAGAGGAGATTTTGTATGAACTAATTTATCACACCTTTAATGTTTTTAAACTAATTTAATTCATGATTTTCAACAATTAGTACATTGGAATGGCTCATAACTTAAACATCAGTTTCTTGATTTGACAAGCCAATAATACTTGTAATTCCATTTGGGCACAGACACAGGGGCCAAGCCCGTTTTAACATTTATTTCAATGTAACCACATTTCTTTATTTATGGTTACATTGAAATAAATGTTAAAACGGGCTTGGTCCATGTGGGCACAGACGGTATCAGAAATAATATAAAGTCGTTAAAAGATACCTTAGTACATGCTCCAGACCTCTCAGTACGAAACAAATTGAATATGATACATTAAAAATTATGCATAAATAGATTTATTTCTAAAATATAAAGATGAAAATATCAGTCATATTCAAGAAAAGTCTACATTGCCGTAAGGAGATCTCTCACAAATTATTTCTAATGTTATCCTATCTGGAAGACGACCGACTGCAAGCTGGAATCGATGACAAAAAGATGATATGATGTCAGAATAGGATACAACTTTAAATGTATAGATGACCTCATACCATACCAAAGGATGATAAACTACCAAGACACATCTAGACAGTTTTACAGTTGAAAAACTTGGCTGGAAACTGTATTATATTACGCTTGGCGTGAGTTTTTTTTAATGTAAAGAACATGTTCGTCGAGGACGGCAGAAGAAGTTCATGACAAGAGTTATCCTACCCCCCCCCCCCCCCCCAAGATTAAGAAGCAAAAGTTGTAATCCTCTATCAAAGAACCCGGTTTTTTTTTACTTTTATTCCCTAACAACGACACATATTTCATATATCAAAATTGATTTTTTGACAGGAAATCTCTGAATCATGTATCAATCAATGTTTGTAAAACTTATATTTGAAAACGTCGTCTTATAGCATTATGACTTTTGTCGCTCACAAAAACGCCTTGCATGCCAAACAATGACTCCAGTTTTGACAGTCCGAAAAATAAAACCGATGCGAATGTTTCATCGTGATGCCTAACTTTGACGACACTAGTCCTACGTAGACGTCATCCACTGGAATAACCGGCACAAAGAGAAAGGCGAAGGACAGTCTCTCTACTATCTGCGAACTAGCAATATAACTCCCTCCAGGAAAATAGGCCGGGAACATGTTATTGGAAAAAGCAATGTTGGACACGAACCATTTGCTGGCCCTATCCCTTATAACGGTGGACCCAGCTTCCACAACGTGTCCCGTGAATAGTTCTTCTGGTGTAAGCTGTTCGGAGAGAAATTCAACCACATTCTTTATGTTGGCAAAAAAATCGTCATCTTGAAAGAGCACGAAATCTGCAGAAGAGCAATACATTGAAGCCCACTCGTAAGCCATCTGGGTTTTGTACGTGAGATTTCTGTAAGAGTCTATGAAATTCTTCTGAATGATGTCATCGTATTTCTCGCTCTCGGAACGAATATCATTGTTCAACTCTCGAGAATATCCCAACAGAAAGAACATTTTTACGTTGTTTGAGAGGATTCCGATGGTATCATTTATCAGCAGCCGCAGCCAACGCCTCAGACGCTGGTGATCCGGAGCAGACTTCACCAACACTAAAACGCGGGAAAAGTTAGTCGTTCTTTCGTGGAAATCGCACTTATGACCAGGTGTCAACATGTAACGGAATTTCTTCAAGTTGACTGGTTTGAGATCCGTCGATTCTCGTCTAACGAGTTTATCGACAGCTTTCATCAAGGTTATATCCATATCATATGAGGGGATATCTATTTCCTCGATATCGACTTCAGCGTCCATAGCCAAATCCAGCTCGACTGGATCCTTGGTAGGAACCATGTACCTTGGCTTAGGTCTTTGTAATCCATTTGTTGAAAGGTGTAGGTATATATAGGTGGTTAGGAAAGCTACCAGAAACACACACAGAGGATAAACACACCTTAACACCCGTCTCATATCACAGTTCCACTGAAAAACTGAATATTAAATTTTACTTCTAAAACAAGAAACCAAAACCTTTAAGCATATTTGATCATCGGTTTAAATTCAGATTACGCATCATCGTCCCGATTTATTATCGTTGATTAAAAACTGATAAAGATATCTGTATTTAGAATCATTAACACCCCAGCAAGCTTAAATAGTGTCATTTAAAAGACTTAAAATCATTTAACGAAACAATACAGTCACCTCTAGCATTACGTATATATTGCTTCTTCTGTTGTTATTTCTCTTCACTGGTTCAACTAGTCGCATGCAAGGGTCTCAAGCATGATGCACATGGACCTTAATGGTCACCTGAGTACAATGCACCCCTTCTGAAGGATCAATGGAATAGCTTTTTAGTATTTACAATACTTTTGTATCCAGTTAGTTACCGGTATGTTGCCCCAATAGAAATGTTTAAAATCGATTTCTACGGGTTGGAGACAATCTTAGTGGAGGCTTTCTTGCTCACCCTGACAACCCATAGTACCCAACGCACTAGAATTGTTTGCTAGATTTCTAGGAAAAGTGATAACAGATTTCAAAACAGTTGAAGCATTTTTTACTAACCTACTACCATCTCTAAAGGCAATGTAAATGTGTTGCATATACACATACAAAAGACAACAACAAATACCGAGATTGCAGACTCATTTTAATAGTTTAACAACTGTAGTATAAATCATACAGCAGAATCTGCCCTCAACATGTAAATGAATACATAGTATACATTGTTTTGGTAAATTCCATAGCAAAAACAAAACAGAGAACATCATTTTATAATAAAATATTGTTGATTTAATCTACACAAAAATTCCTAAGCTAAGCACCATTTTATTCTAGCACAAACATGGTAATCCCCGATCAGCCCCTTGACAAACAATACAAATGGATAGTAGACATTATATGCATTAACTCTGCAATGCAGATGTTTAAGCACAAAGATGTAACACATAGACAATAGGAAAAAAGGCAATGACCCAAAAGAAATAAATTCTGAGAAACAATTACTTTAACACTTTAACGAAATAAGTATCTAGATATCTAAGACATCAGCCTGAAAAAATAACAGCGATATGGCAAGTTAATATTCTGAACACCATAAAGTTGGAATGTTTTTGGGAGATGATATCAGTGAGATTCTTGATGTGAATGTGGAGAATGACTTAATGCTACAACCTATAACCCTACTCTACATGTACTTATACTAGTGTACATGTACTACATAACAGAAACCAAAAGTGCACCAACATATAAGACTTAGTCCTTTACCAATAAATACCACATCCTCCTAAATTTTTGCAGTCTACATCTACAAAACCCATAAACTAATTAAAAGAACAAAAAAAAAAAAAAAAAAAGTGCATGTGAAATACTAATGAATCAGCTAACAGATTTATCTACATAATTTTCTTGAACATATTAGCTGAAAAGAACTTCTGCAAGTTAAGAGTCTTTACAACATTTAGCTACAGGTCAGAATTTCAGTTACATGTCAATATTAAAAGATTAAACTGGTGAAACGTTAACTTGCATATTGAATTCACATAGTTAATAGTAATGTTCAAGTCAGAATAACACTCAAGAGCAGTAGACAAAATGTTCAAGTCAGAATAACACTCAAGAGCAGAAGAAATAATGTTCAAGTCAGAGTAACACTCAAGAGTAGTAGACATAATTTTCAAGTCAGAATAACACTCAAGAGCAGAAGAAATAATGTTCAAGTCAGAATAACACTCAAGAGAAGTAGACATAATGTTCAAGTCAGCATCACAGTCAAGAGTAGTAGACATAATGTTCAAGTCAAAATAACACTGAAGTTTCAAGTCAAATTTCATGTGCAAAACAATGAATGTCTAAATATTCTACAAAATAATCAAAAATGCACTTTCGTAGTCAATGAAGAAACTTAAGTCTTCATTTTTTCGCTGTATACTTGTTATAATCAACATGTTTATATTTACATTTAGGAAGACCAAATGAAAGACTAATACAAATGTACTAATGAGTGTACAAAAACCCTCTCATAATAATGAATATGACAATCTCTGATTAAACACTATACGGGTAAAAATAATATATCAAATATTGATGAGACAATAATGGGCATACTTATCTTGAATTATGGCAACAACATTCAAAAGTAAAAAAAAATTATAGATGCACGAGAGTTTCTGTAAATCTGTTTTTATAATAAATGGCCCTTGAATAATCTCAGATGCAGTGAATCTTTGGCACACTGTAGAGTCAATACAAATAAAAACCTGAGTCACAGATCAAGTTCTAATGGAACGGGGTCTTGATTGGTTCAGCAGCTCAATAAACCCTCAACAGTAAAACTGATAAACAGTAATAAAGATGTGAATATTAATGGGGTCTGCAGAGACATGCTATAAATAATCATTCTTCATCGAAGATATGTCAACAATGTTCAATTACAAGTTTATAGAAAAAAGCCAACAAAAAACATACCAAGAAATGGATAAAAAAAAATAAATTAGGTCTTTTGTAAGGAACTTTTCATAGTTCCAATTCTTTGCTATGACTGAGTTTTGCTGTAAGTAAATACGCAGTCAATATACATGCACAAAAGAAGAGATCTGGTATTAAAAAAAGCTTATTCTGACAATACAGTCGAAATGAGTACATGTGCCATATCTTCATGATTAAAATAACTTCAAAAATATCAAAAAATAGGTGGTATTTGACAAAGTAAATCACATTGAAGGAAACATCTGTGAGGTAAGGAATACCAAGGGAATAGAGCAGAGTAAGGGAATGTAGTAAAAACCATTGGGGAACATAGGACAAAGAAAACAGAGCAGAAAACTTTGTTTTGGCTATTACAACATAACTATATAAACATTAAAAACATTAAATTAACAAAGTGGCTTGTCTGAATAACTGTATGGTAAAAATGAAAATATAATACACTTTGTTCATAAGTTTACATTTGTGTATTCTTATAGTTAATGCTTGATTAAACACAAAACAAATGAAGCATTTCAAATATATGGTATAAATTTAGTCTGCATATGCTATCTGAATACTAAATATCAATCAAAATTTATATATGTCATCTTAGAGCAGCAATGCATGAATATATATGGGAATGCTTTATAATAGGGATCATTATATAGATTGGTCCATTTATCAGTCTACCTCGTAGTCTTCCAGAATTCAAGGATAGGTACTATTACTTTTTAAGTTTGTTACTGACTGAATACAGAAATATATCGGGTTGATCAGTCTGAAAGACCGCTTAACTTTGCCTCACCATCTATGAGACCAAATAAACCGTCCAAGGGTAAACAATATGATGTATGTAACTATACATACATAACTTCTAAATAGGAATGTTCTGAAACCCATCTTAATCAAATGAATGCATTCCATTTCCCCCCAATTTTAACACCTTACCCCCCTTTCTTATTCAAAACAATTAATAAAACAGTAATCAAAATGCTAGTTAATTCATAGCAAATAAGTTCATGCATCAGAAGCACTATGTACTGTAAATCTAGAAACTTTTCTCCCGAATGGATCAGTGTCAGGGAGTACACCGTGCTCAGGGGGTAAAATTTCTGTCTGCAACAGTTCTTGTTTTTCTGTGTCCTTCACAGCTGATAATTTCGTAGATTTACTCAGTTTCTTTACTGGAAATACATATGTAGACTCACTTCCTTTCCCAGAATCTTGTGATAAGCTTTGCCCATGGGGTAAAATTTCTGTTTGCAGCAAGTCCTGCTTCTCTGGGTCTTTTACAGCTGATAATCTAGTAGATTTACTCAATTTCTTTACTGGGAACACATAAGACTCACTTTCTTTCCCAGAATTTGAAGATAAACCTTGCTCTGGGGGTAAAATTTCTGTCTGCAGCAGTCCCTCCTTCTCTGTGTCTTTTACCGTTGATAATCTAGCAGAACTACTAAGTTTTCTTACTGGAAACTCATATTTGCCCGAGTCTTGGGGTGAGGCTTTCTCTGGGTTAAAGATATCCGTCTGGAGTAAGTCCTGTTTCTCTGGTTCTTTCGTAGTCGATAATCTAGAAGATCTACTCAGTCTCTTCACTGGGAACACATACTCGCTTTCCTTCCGTGAGTTTGCGTCTGTTGGCAGAGGGTCCTGTCTCTCCGTGTCTTTGACAGTTGATAATCTGGCATGGCTACTGAGTTTCCTTCTCGGGTTAGTGACAGACTCCCTTCCTCTGGCAAAGAGTTCACCAGAACCACTGGACCGGCGATTTAACGCGCTTCCATTGTTTAGGCCAGAGCTGGCTGGGTTACTCATTGACCTGAAAACAGCACCCTTTGCAGCAAATGCATTTCTCACCACATTCCATCTTGTTTTACTGCTTGGAATGGCAGCCATGCTGCTCGGTTGAATAACATACCTGTAATATAATTGGAGTTTTTTTATTATTCAAGTCAACAGAGAAACTGTTTTTAAATTCTACAACATTTTAAAGCTGATTGGTCCAATTCTATATCAAATTTTGTGTATAATTTTAATCAATGGTTACCGGTATCCTAAGTATGTGTATAATAATAGACATTATAGTAATCCTGGTCAATTAAGCCATATAATAATGAAACAAGAGGCCCATGGGCCACATCGCTCACCTGAGGAACAATAGGTATGATAAAATCAGCTTAATGGAGTCATAATACAAACTATCTGGACAATGTAGTATAATACATGTAGATCCTGTATAAATAAAAATCCATTTTTTCCACTGGATATTCTTATGTTTATTATCAATAGTCCTTTTTCTAACAGGATGATTTTATAGTAATATCACATGTTGAGCATTGCAGCTCTCAAAAAGATCCTAAACAATTGTTAATATATGGAATATAAACCTACATCAAACTGAACCCCTTGTGAGACCCAATCCAGAAGCCAAAGTCTAAAAAAAGTTAAATAATCACCAGGCTGATTAGTTTCTGAGAAGAGGATTTTTAAAGATCTACTCTTAATATTCCTATGTAAAAATTCCACCCCCATTGTGGCCCCACTCTACCCCCAGGAATCATAATTTTACAACTTTGAATCTACACTACCTGAGGATGCTTCCAAACAAGTTTCAGCTTTCCTAGCTGATTAGTTTCTGAGAAGACGATTATTAAAGATTTACCAGTACTCTATATATTCCTATGTAGAAATTTGATCCCCAATTGTGGCCCCACTCTACCCCTGGGGGTAATGATTTTCACAACTTAAATAAACACTACCTGAAAATACTTCCACACAACTTTCAGCTTCCCTGGCTTATTAGTTTCTCGGGAGAAGATTTTTGAAGATTTACTCTATATATTCCTATGTAAAAATTGACCCACCCATTGTGGCCCAGCCCTACCCTCAGGAGTCATGATTTTCACAACTTTGAATCTACACTACCTGTGGATGCCTTAACATAAGTTTTGGCTTTCACTGGCCAAATGGTTCTTGAGAAGAAGATTTTCAAAGATTTACTCTATATATTCCTATGTTAAAAATCGACCTTCCATTGTGGCCCCACCCTACCCCCCCCCCCCCCCCCCCAAGGGTCATGATTTTCACAACTATGAATCTACACTACCTGAGGATGCTTCCACACAAGTTTCAGCTTTCCTGGCCAAATGGTTCTTGAGAAGATTTTTGAAAATTTCTCAAAAATGTTCCTTAATTTCTAATTATCTCCCCTTGTAAAAGGGTTTGGTCCCTAATTTTCACAATTTTGAATTCTCTTAGGCTAAGGATGCTTTGTGCCAAGTTTGGTTCAAATTGGCCCAGTGGTTTTTGAGAAGATGTTGAAAATGTGAAAAGTTTACAGACGGACACAGACAAAATGTGATCAGAAAAGCTCACTTGAGCTTTCAGCCCAGGTGAGCTAAAAAGGACTTGCAAATTAACTTTACACAACAAAAGACATAAAAATGTTACGTATCGCGTTATTTTGCCTCACTTTGAAACTTGATGTCGGGGCAGGGATGACTGTATTACAACTTTAACATAGCTTTTAACCGTCTTAATATGAGTAATGTTCCAGCAAATCAAAAATAAAGCTGTTAACATTTTGTTCACTATTATTTCTAATGTTTGTTTTGTTTACAACATATGCATAACATGTTGAATAAACCCAAACATTCGGGGGACAAAACCAAACAGTTCCCTTTCCTAAACATTCCCATGATGTATTTTGGTTTGGGTTTTTTTGGTATGCCCATAAAGAAATTATTCTTATTTACTTAAAGTATTTTTAACTTTGAAAGGAGACCAATCATGCTACTGTAATAAGGCAAAAGTTTATAACTTTTTAAGATAATTGGTTTGTATGGAAAATTATTTGATACTGAAATAGCCAAAAAATGGGACCATGCAACTTTGAATACCTGTATTTGACTGAACAAAATTTTCTTCAATACAAGCTTTTTATCAAACAATTCATAAATAGAAAACAAAGAAATTAGTAAATTCAAAGCAATTGCATTGATTAATCAACATTAAACTATAAGTAGAAATCAATAGCAACTGTAACTTACACAATATCACCCACTCTAAGCTTTCTCATTGGAGTTGGGTTTAGGATAACATAGGATATGGTGTCAGCTGATGAATCGGCATCCGCTGAAAAAAAAAATTCATATCAAATTAGAGAAGACTGCTTGTCTCTGATTATTCTCAAACTTTGCTAATTGCTTTACAAAAAAAAATTAAATTATAATTACGACATGCATATAAAACTTTTTTGTGCAAATAATATTCATTTGTGCTTCTTTCATTGTCATCATTAATAAATCAAAGTACTGAAGAACTGAAGGGAGTTGATTTTGTCGATGTTTATTTATTTTAAAATCAATGATATTTTATGTTATTTTACATGACAAGTACATGTAGTTTCTAATTTGAATTACGCACATTTTTATAATATGGATTTTTTGACTTTTTCGACAAGAATGTCGAGAAACCCCCATATGAATTATGTTAAATAATATTTAAAGATAAAATTAATTCAATCAAACTATGTATCAGTAATAGAAATATTTCTCGAAAATTGTATGGATCCAAGCAACAATGAACTCTAGTCTCATCGGCTGACACCGTAAATCTCCGACAAGGATTTACGAAGCCAGCCAAGCGTCGAGTTGAACGAGACTATATTGAACTCTGGCGTAGGAATACATACGACTACAAAAAATATTTAAATTGTTCGTACCATTTAAAATCTGACTATTTTCAAGGTATTTATAAATAAGTTTCCTTGAAAAACAATGCTTTAGCATACATTACATTGAATTTATCGATTATTTTCAAGAACTTAGTCTTGTCAGCAGCAATGATTTGTGCCGAGGTCCAAACACTGTTTCACTTTCGGTTTGTCTGAGTAACTGCATAGGAGAGTTGATTAAAATCAACTCCCAAAAAATTATTACAACGTCCACATCTACATTAATTTGCAATCCATACATCAACAAATTTGCAAATAACAATTTAACTGCACACAATTCTAAAAAAAATCATTTCAGATGGCTGGAGGTTGTGAAGGTTGTAGACATTTTTAGATTATTTCTACCTCCTTAAGATGAAGAGCTCTGAATAAAATTAAAGGATTAGTCAGCTTCTTTTGTTTATTACTAAACAGTTTATGGACAAAATTAACATGTTACTTATTGAAGTTTAAAGCAGGTCTGATGGTTAATTTGGTGTCACTATCCAGCATATCTTAAGTTGCAAAAAAATTGCAATCAAATGATTGATATGTGACACCGATGGTACAAATGACACAAAGCCTTGAAGGATGGGGGTTATAGTACACTGTACCAGCAAGCCATTCTGATTCTAAGCTAAAGTATAAATAAATACATGTGAATGTGCTCTGAAATATAATAAAAGAAGCAGTTTTCAATCAAAAGCATGGAATTTGAATGAATTTTTAATATTTGCACAAGATGGTTTGCAGCAAGAATATCAAATAATATCCTAAGTCCTATTTCAGAGTCCCAAGAAATTATGACCATGCATTCATCAATTATGTTTCGATGAGCCATCCAAACTTCAGTTTAAATGTACACCCTGGTGCATACAGTCACATAAATATATCTTATACATTTTAGGTAAAATATCATTAAATTCACCACACAGTGGATCTTAGATCATGATAATCTTGAAAACTGCTGTGTGAAATTCTGTTAATCTGTAACTGTTTAATTATCTGAGTATGTGACATATTCAAACAGTTAAATATGTGAAGCAGGAAGAAGCTTTAGACAGAGCTAACGGTCAAAAGACCAGCAAGAACTCAATACTTGGCTGCTATATCAAAGTACCTACATGTATACACTGTACATATATACAGGCTACATTTATCAAAACTTTCAATGTATTTTCATTTTTTGTACCATTCTTTTCACAGGGGTATTTTGAGAATTTCCTTTTGTTTCCCAGTGCAATGGCCTATAAAACACCTTTAAGCAGTCATGTTAATGGAAAAAATTATAACTAGCTCATTACCTTCTGTATCTTTGAAGTTCAGTAAATCTATAATACATGTAAATGGCCAATAATGATTATCAAAATGAGTTTCTGTTTACAGCAATCAATGGAACACAAATTCAATCCTAGTCTTCTTAATTAAAGCATTGTGTATTACAATTGTCATACAAGTATAATCAAGTTAATTTTGTATTTAAAGCACATGATTTATCAAAATGAAACAAGAGGCCTACATGCCTTGATGGTTGCCTGAGTACATATCTAATACATAGACCTAAATCATGGAGTCTTATGTTTACATTTTAAGCTTTATTTTAGAGTCTAAACCCTCATTCAAGAATCTTCATAATGTTATCCCTCTTTTATCAATTAATGTTTGCAAACATTAATTTATTAAAAAAAAAAAGGGGGGGGGGGTAGGAGGAATCTCAATCTTTCCATGTTTCATCTATCTGGAAAAGAGGTTAAAAAGGCTCGATGGTCGTGACCATTTTTAGACTGTATTAATCTCCTTAATTTATAAGAAGAGCTCTACACTAAAATATAGGAAAATACCAAAATTCAAATTATAAACTACCGGTTTATGGATTTTTTTCATTGCTAAATAATAGTTTATAGCTATAAACAAATCATATATTAAAATTTTAGGCAGAGCTTATGGTTAATCTGTTGACCATCCAGCCTCCCTAATGCAAAAATAAAATAAAGCATTAGAATTAACACAAACAAAGCACCATTGATCACCTACCAACACATATATCACTACAAAGTCAGATACAAACCACCAAGTGCCCCTCTCCTTACCGTAGTCAGACGCCTTCATGCCAAGATTGGTGAGACGATTTTTGACTAGGGCAGCCAGATCAGCGGTTTCTTTTTCAGGCTTTGAGTTCGACGCCTTGGAGAAGAGACCCCCTCCACTCATCTTGGTGGAGAACTTCCTGTTGTCTATTTCTGGTTGATGGTTATTATTGTTCTTGGTGTCATTCTGCTCAAAATAAATCACTGATGTCTTTTAAATTATTACAGTTTACCTTTAGAAGGGAGGTAGGATGCAAATAATCTTTATATACACATGTAAACAAAAATATGTACTTAGATTTTCAACAGATAAAAATAAATTGACTCTTTTAATAGCCCTTTTTCAATTTCATATCTACTGAATGTAGATTTAGTTTCTATAACTTATGGTCACATGAAATATTAATGAATATGCATTGCATACTAGTACTCACATTCTGGGCAGCTGTTACAGAATCAGCATTCTCCTCTGTTCTATAAATAGCAATTGGGATTTCCCCAGTTGTTGTTGCCATGGCAGTATAAAGTTCTCCGTATGTGCTATATCTTGCGTAGGTCATACGTTGAACTCTTACCTACAAATAAATGAATATTATTCAAAGTGCTTGCAGTTTAACAAAATATCTAAAAAGAATGCAGTATCCTAGAAAACACAATATTAAAATAACATCAAATATGTCATGATTTCATACAACCAAATCCCAACATCTATAGCATGATAAAATAATATATATCTTGAAGACATTTTACTGACAAATCATAAAATTCACAACAAAAGAACAAAAATCATTGTCAAACGCTATATTTTTTTTATCTCAGCTGTTCACCTAAATACTTCATCTGACTATGTTAAAAACCTTACACTTGAGAGATGGCCTGAGTTCTCCTCAGCATCAATGCCCAGCAGCAGCCTGACAAGGGTAATCAGGTATCCCTTCACAAATGTCTGTAACAATCAAGAACATGTTTTATAGTTGCAGTACATGTATATACTTTGAATTGTTAGGTCATCCAAGGTAACACAGAAATCACGGAAGCTGCTGTGATTGAAACCAAGTTCAACATCAATTCTCTCACCTGATAGAGGAGACTGTTGAGCATGCTAGCACTAAAAACCTGTCCCGCTGCAAATGGCTGGCGGAAAATGTGGGAGAGAGCCGAACTCATCTTCCCATTCACAACCTAATTCAATAAAATTCATACAATAGATTAATAGGTATACACCTAATAAACATGTAAATATATCAATTTTTTCAGTTGCATCCAGGTAAGTATACTTCAATCAAAGTAAATATATATCTCTCTTGCATATTCAATACTATAAAGTACTTCAAAATCACATGGACAAAAAACAATTTCTGAGTCCAATCATAGCCAAGTGACTTTTTCAACCTGACTAGTGTTAGACGTCTATTCATGCTATCAGTGCATGGTGTAGACAGGGGCTTGACTTTAGTTAGAATGCTTACCTTTTGTAACTTTGAATCCTGCTTTGCATAGTGAGAGCTGTTAACACAGAACTGCATGAAGCGTATACTGGTGGCCTGGCTTAACTCTGTGATGATGTTTGTGTTTGGAAACAACCTACATTTATAGAATTAAACATGTACCAGTAGTTGAAAGTATGATATTAACTATTATCTGTGTATCAGACAGATACTGTCACTGATGGGATTTGAACTTGGATCTTCCAGCATAAATATACAGCAATTCATCCATCAAGCTAAAGGGTTATTCCACTCATCTGAGCTAATCGAATTGTCATATTACTTACACATACTAAATACAATTACAGACAATCAAAAATAAAGCCTTACAGATTTTTCCGTACCATACAACATAATCTAAATCAAATAACCTCCCCACACTTGTATCTTTTAATGAAGTTTTTGAAACTTTAAGGATGATTCACTTAAACTGTCACAAATATAATACTCTGTATACTGTATTTAAACTATCCATATACTGATATAACAATACTTGTAGTACGATACATAAAGTACTTACTTGATTATAGTCTGAACGGCCACAATAGTCTCCGAATCGACCATCGTCTCCTCCATATTGTCCCTCATTGTGTCGTGATTCACCACCACTAAGTGACTGACCTTGTTAATGCCCGCCAGAAGTAGGTCATCGATGCTGCAAGAAAGAAAATCCTTAAAATCTTCCCGAACAATGAATGTTAAACTAAGCAGGACATGAAGCAGTGCTAGCTTAGAGAAAATGGACATGAATCAGCATTGGTGAAAAATGTACACGTAAACAATTTTCCTACTGATGTATTTAATTAAAAAATAAATGCAGTAGTAGTAACTATATAAGAAACCAGGCCATCATGAATTTACCTTGAAATCTTTCCAATCATCCAGTAAACCAGAGGAAAGTGTCCGATGGAGCTGAGAAATATATCATCTGGGCTGTCAAAGGGAAAACCAAGTGTTATACAACATCATTTCATCATCAGTTAAAACGAAATATAGGAAAAACCATCTACCTAAATTACCTCCAACGCTAGAAAAGAGTGAGATGTGTTTTAAAGTTTATTAAAGGAATCTATTCCAGATATTCCTTATGTGTTTTATATTTCCTTTGCAAATATTCCTTAACATAATGAAAGGAATCATAAGGTCCTCTGTACCTGTTCTCCAGGAGCAGGATGATAGGACTGAGGGAGTTCCTACTGATGAAGTGGGACCTCAGGGGCACAATGAAGTTGTGGATGCCAGAGCAAGCGTGCTCCACTGCGAGGATGATCAGCTGACCCTGCCAGCGGTCATCATTTGCATTCTTGTATGTACAGTGCTCGCAATTCTATAGGAGGATGCATACAATTACACAAGTTCTGATAGCAGGTTCAATACAAAATAATATTCTTTTAAGTATGTTTTGCTGATGAAGCCTAATTTATACAATTTTTCTCCAAAAACTCAAATCATCCTGATATTGAGGCTTTACATGTGGTATTTGACACATGAAGCATACCTCTCCCCATTTTAGGCAGCATGCGGGTCGGGGGATCCCCATCAGATGACATAGGGTCCTTCTGTTGCCAGAGTACAGGGTAGCTGGAGGAGGCCCAGTGATCATCCTACAAGCAAAACCAGTACAATGTAGAAATATATAAACAGATTTAGAAAAAAGTTCTGCAGGCAACTATCACCTGTTTCAAGTAATCGATTAAACATTTATTTATAAATAAAAACACAGAAAAAATAACTCACTGAAAAAAATAAAAAATCACCATACTTTTATCAATAAACATGTACTTGTAAGATGCTCAGCTATAACAATTGTTTAAAGTTAAAAAAAAAAAAACATAAAGAGAAAATACTCTTTCAAAATTAAACCTGACTGTGGTTATGGCAAAATAAATAACGGTATGATTTCTGTGCATCCATAGAAATCAAACTGAATTATGTCCTGTTAACAGAGTTGTTTTACATTGACTGAACTTGATAAAGCACTCACTCCTCCTGTCCCATGTCCTGATGGACCTGTAGAACTTTAGGCACCTTCTTCTCCTTCCCTACATTAGCGTTGACCTGGGCCTCTATCACTGTCGACTCCTGTGCTAATGCTTCCGGTTTCCGAGTTTCCCCTTCGCTCCTTCTACGAACTCGTCGAGCGATTTCCTGTCCCCACTCGCTGGTAATGGTCGAATTGAAGACGCTCTCTTCACCATAGTTGTCTGATTCCAGTTCTTGTTTAATCCATTTCTCCAAGACCTCGGAGACTTGCTCTGCAACAGATATACATGTTTATATACACATATAGCAAACTGATTTTCATTTCCTGTGACTTAATTACACGTTTTAAAATTGACAAATATTACGAATTACTCATTTAACAAGGTAAAATCGCCCGTCCCTAGCGCTTCATTATAAGCTTATTTTACTGTACAAGCATCTTCAAAAATAAGTAAGGAAAACCTAGTTTTAAACAAATGTGAAAAACATTAGAGTGTTGTTAGATATTTCTAAATCTAAAATAGCTTAATAGATGCAACTGGCAGTGTTAAACGGAGTATCTCTTTCAAATCACACAATACATGTAACACAATAAATTTCTTATTAAATGTGATAAATATCAACGTATCCACATCAAATCAAAGAAACCATTCTTTATGAATATCAAAATCTTTCGACTGTTTTTTTTAACAGTTAGGAAGGAACCAATAACTATATGAAATCATAATAAAGTCTCCCATTTTATTTTCATGTGATTTGATACAAATCTAAATTAAATTGAGGTTTTGCAGAATGGAGTACTTGTATACAATGGGATTGAGTACTTGTGTACTCAAAGATTGAGTACCTGTATACCATAGGATTGAGTACTTGTATACCATAGGATTGAGTACTTGTATACCATAGGATTGAGTACTTGTATACCATAGGATTGAGTGCTTGTATACAATAGGATTGAGTACTTGTATACCACAGGATTGAGTACTTGTATACCATAGGATTGAGTACTTGTGTACCATAGGATTGAGTACTTGTATACCACAGGATTGAGTACTTGTATACCGTAGGGTTGAGTACTTGTATACCATAGGATTGAGTACTTGTATACCATAGGATTGAGTACTTGTGTACCATAGGATTGAGTACTTGTATACAATAGGATTGAGTACTTGTGTACCATAGGATTGAGTACTTGTATACAATAGGATTGAGTACTTGTATACAATAGGATTGAGTACTTGTATACCACAGGATTGAGTACTTGTATACCATAGGATTGAGTACTTGTATACCGTAGGGTTGAGTACTTGTATACCATAGGATTGAGTACTTGTATACCATAGGATTGAGTACTTGTGTACCATAGGATTGAGTACTTGTATACCATAGGATTGAGTACTTGTATACCATAGGATTGAGTACTTGTATACAATTGGATTGAGTACTTGTATACAATAGGATTGAGTACTTGTGTACGATAGGCTTGAGTACTTGTATACCATAGGATTGAGTACCGGTACTTGTATACCATAGGATTGAGTACTTGTATCAGGGATGGGGTAATTGAAAAAAGTATTTGTAATTGAGTGTAATTAATTACATTTTTCAAAGTAATTGAAAGTAATTTGTCCCATAATGTTTTATATGTTTTTACAGCATTACACACTGCCCAGGGCAATAGGTAAAGATCTAATTTTGTGGAGGTGTGAACTCCTCTAATACCCAAGAACCCCCATTGATTTTAGACTTAAGTGACTTAAGTCAACATATCTCATTCTTGTGAATTATAGCAATTATTATTATATGCTTTAGTGCAAAAAGTTGTACTTTCTGAATAAACATAGTTTTAATATGTGAATAATAATTAATTCACTATAGAGAAAATATTATTCAGAACCAAAAATGAACTCAATGGTACTTAATGAATTTAATGTTAAAAAAAAAATTTCTAGAAATTTTCAAGAAATCTGATTTGAACTTAACTATACAACCTTTAAAAACATAACCGTACATAAAGCTCTGTATATCTTAATGCTGTTAATATATGTATATGTTCTCAAGATTTAAAAAAAATAAAACTAATAAAATATTTGAAATGTAATTAATTACATTTATCAAAGTAATTGAGAGTAATTAATTACATTTTAAAAAATCAATGTAATTGTAATTGCAAGTAATTGATAAAATTGTCAATGTATTTGAAAGTAATTAATTACTTTTCAAAGTAATTGACCCCAACTCTGACTTGTATACCATAGGATTGAGTACTTGTGTACCATAGGATTGAGTACTTGTATACAGTAGGATTGAGTACCGGTACTTGTATACCATAGGATTGAGTATTTGTATACCATAGGATTGAGTACTTGTATACCATAGGATTGAGTACTTGTGTACCATAGGATTGAGTACTTGTATACCATAGGATTGAGTACCGGACTTGTATACCATAGGATTGAGTACTTGTATAACATAGGATTGAGTATTTGTATACCATAGGATTGAGTACCTGTATACAATAAGAAATCTACAGTTACTGTCGGTTAAGGTTTTCTGAACAAAATTAACAAAAATTTTACAAAGTGAAATCCTACCTAGACTCCGGCTATTATTGCCTGCTGAACTTTTGTCAACAGACATTGTTTCTTCATGAATCACATTGTTATATTTCACTTTAGAGAATTCTTCCTTGAATTCTCCAATGTAGAAGCAATAATCGGAAGTCTTCAGTTTGTAGGATGACCCCGGGTTCAACTGAAGACGAGGCTCCTCATTGGTCACATCAAGAACACCAATCAAACACACTCCAAATCTAATTATTAAAGAAAATTTTCAGCACAAATATTACAATTAAGTTTTTTAATTAAGTTATATTTTTTCATTGACACATTACTATTTTCTAAAGTATGTACGGTATCTTAAATTACATAATTAAGCATAGTATCAATATAATTTGGCAACCATATAACAGGGGTCGTCCTAGTAATTTGCCCCCCCCCCCCCCCCCCCCCCCCCAAAAAAAATGCAATATTTCAAGAGTAGATGGTAAATGAAATTTATGTTAAGCCTATCAGATTTGTGATTAATATCACCATGTTTTGGAATGTAGTGCATTACGTTCACTTAGAAACAATGCAAGCTAATTAAATTTTTTTTATCTCTGACACCCAAATACTTTAGAATTTAGATTATTTACTTATGTCATCATTAAATCCTGCAACTTTTAAAAAAAATATGTACACTTATAAGTAAAATTTTTGATTGGTCAGCACAGTTCTTTTAGGTAAGCACTTCATAATGTATTCTTACTATAAACATATACTACACTAAATATGATTATTTTTACTACAGCAGAATACCAATGTAATACTAACCGCTTATGGGCATCAGCTGATGCATTAGTAAAACTCTGTCCCTCATACTTCTGGAAGAACACACTCTTACAGAGCTGTATGTGGTACACTTCATTCCCCGAGTGTCGGCCATAGACATGCTGCCAGGTCTCCAGTCCCACCTCACCTAATCTACACACAAAATAAAGACTGAAATAACCAAGTCTAGAAATCATTCTGTACAGCCAATAAAATATCACTAAGTTATATTTTAGTTCAAACAATCAGTAAATTTCGTTAAAATTATGAAGAAAAAAAACACTTAAATTAAACTTAACAAATTACAAGTGCTACAATTAAAAAATGAAAAGGTGCTTAATGTAATATAATCAAAACAAAATTAAGACGTCTCCTTTTTTTAAAATCAAAATACATGAAAATGTGTGCTGTTAAGCTTAAAGAAAAAAGAACAAAAATAAGCAAGAAATATTGAAAATGTTGATTAAAGCCTTCTGAAAATCAGAGATACTGTCAGCACAAACTTTGAACAGCAATTGATACATTTATTTTGACATGGCCATACAACATAAAACTATAAATCAATGCTTCTAAATACACATGGGGTCCAAATTTTTTTTAGGTACTAAATACTGTTCAGCTTCATCAACAAGTAAACGAAGATTGACAAACTGTTCAGTTCCATCAACAAATAAATAAGGACTGACAACAAATAGACAGCCTGGGATGTGACACAAGGCCGGGGTGAGAGCTGAGATACTTACTCCCTGTTGGTCGTGTGAAGGAGTAGGGTGACCAAGGTGGAAAGACCAGGGTACAGACAGTTGTTGGCTAACAGGGCGTACTTAAACTCATCCTCACAAACCACATGCTCTGAAAACCACAAATCTACTGCTACAGAACTGCTGTCAACACATGCACAGTGAGTATAAACTCAAAGGAATCCGACAGTAAAATCATAAAAAGAAAAGAATGGTGAAATGATATAAATCAAATAAATCAAGAAATGTATTTTATCAAAAATAAAAATAAAAGCAGCTACTTGAATTTCTAAAGGCAATTAAGCTTTATTAGTTGTTATAAAGTGTTACTGTAATATTTATCAAACATACATCACAAAACATAAAGAGTTTTTGTTGTAATATCTTCAAAAAGATAGGTAATCAAAGATTACAGAGCTCACCAAGACATTGGGCATCATCTAAATGAGACCACCTTTATCATAAGATGCAAGTCTGTAGCTGCAGGTCTGAAAATATTCAGATGGACGACCTGGGAGCTCATTTCTGTATGTCATTTGTGTTAAAAAGTTTCAATTTACGGGGTTAAAAAAATTGCCTTATTTTTCTAAGACTGATTAATAGGATTTTCAAATGCAGGTATTTGATTCTAAAAAAAATTCTCCTTCGTTTTACTACAGATATCATCATTTAGCTTGCCTCTGAGGATTTTTTTTAAACACCATCACCAGCCCTGTAAAGTGAAGGGGTACAGTTTGTTTACATGTAAAAATGGTAACTCAAACAGCGCATGAATTTAACTTACTTCATTTTCCAAGATCAGTTCATGTCTGAAGCAGGTAAAGTGATGATATCAGTAATAAATTGCTTGAGAAATATTAATAATAGTCTTAATTTTTTTCCAAAATACACAGAGGGTATAGCATAAGTTCCCCCTCCCAAACACCCCTGGACTTTGTCTTGGTGAGCTAACTAGAAATTGAGATAAAACACAAACCAGCAAACTTGACATGAAGCTTGTGCTCTGTTTTAAAGAGTTGAATGTATTGTCTACACTGTGGAGCAAAGTCCTTCACAGCCCAGGAACGCAGGATAGTGTGTTGGTCCTGAAAAACAGAGCATTTGTATACAACATACCATGTATGAGGGTGGATCAAAATGTAAAAGTTGAAGATGAAAGTGTTCATATACAGAATGATAGAAGCATATATTTTGCATTTCATATATATTGTTAAAAATGTTTGATGATGAAAATATTGATGAACTAATTCACATTATAGTGATGAATGATATGCCATTTTATGATAAATGCCTATGTATGTAATCAACTCACAGCTTCATCCCTGTTGTGACATTTACTGGGAGCCAAAATAAAACAAGCATCAGCTTCCTGCAACCTACAATAAAAGTACAGTTAAACAAACTCAACTTTTCATAATTTTTTTCAAAGGGACTGTAAATTCCCTCTTTCACTATTCATTCAAAAACACTGTATATGAAGACCTCATTTCAAAGTACATAAACAAAAGACAGTAAATTAACAAGAGAAGAATTCTTCAATACTTATACTTCATAGGGTCTTTTACATACAACCCTGAATCTTATCTGTCTTTGCTCTGATGACCTTGACATTACCTGCACCGCTGAAGGTCGGTGTCCTTGAGCGCTGAGCCCCTCATGTATATCACACGGTGGGCCCACTTTGGGTCCTTCAGGATGATCTGTAGACTGGTGTCCTTCTCATCAGAACTCAACAGCACCACAATGTGATCCTGTCAACACAAAACCAGACAGAATGAAGTGAAGGGGGGGGGGTCACTTATAAACTCATTCATTTAGTAGAATAACTATGATGCTATTCAGATAATTAAGACAATCACGTTTTATTTTGAGGGGAAAAATTTTTAATCTTGCTAAGCATCAAGATTTTCAAGAAATATAGATTTTTTTTTGACAAACTTTATACATATGTAACTCTAATAACAAATCCTTGAATAAATTTTCTTTCGAAAATATTTTAAAGTTTCTTTTTCAAGATGGCTTGCAAATTAAGCAGATCAAGTTTAATATGAACTAAGTACAAAATAAATAACAGCAAAAATGCTTTCTAGCAGCCAATACCTCTAATTTCCTATTTGCGTAGAACTCGATGAGGAAGTCCATGGTGTACTCGGCGCTGAGATTGCTGGTACAAACCACCACATGGCGGTGTCCCGCCGCGTGGCGCGAGCTGTACTCACCACCTGTCTTCTTCCTCTCCTTCCATGTGGAATGAATTCCTTCCACCTGAAACCAACGCAAAACACTTGCAGCTGTATAAAGCAGCTCAAACATAAAACTTGAATAATTCAAGGAGTCTAGAGTTGCACCTGATCAATTGAAACCCTGCATAGTCTAAGGGTATCATGCTTGAGATTAAAAAAACCCACTGTTTTTTGTTTTTTTTATTTTATGACTGACCTGCCTGGGAATGAAGGCAAAGGCCAAACAGATCATGGTGAGCATAAACAGCTGACCAAGCCAGTTGTCAGGGGAGATGTCGCCGTAACCAACTGTGGAGAATGTGACGATCACAAAGTAAAACGACTCAAACATGGTCAGCTGATCGGTAGCACTACTTCTCTGGATGTGCTGGATTCCACAGATTCTGTCAAAATATTATACAAAACAATTCAAAAACACGATCTTTGAGGGCATAGTAGCAAGAACATGTAATCTTTCTGTTACCAGCTGATGATAAAGAAGGATTACAAAAGTTTGCAAAAAATTAATAACAGAAGCATTTCAATGTGCATTTCAAAATCAAATTCAATACAGATACTAATTGCTACAGAAGCTACTATATGTAGCATCACACAGACAATAACATTTCTCTTAAATCCCTGAAGATCTGTAAATTGTCTTACAAATGGTTATCTTCCTATTTTATTGACAATGGGCACTTAGAAAATTGATTAAGGGATTGATGGTAAGGCCCTCATTAAGAGATCATCTTACCTGATAAAACATGTCAGAAAATGTCAAACAAAATCTGCATGGTTGACAAACATTGCAAAATTGTGCATCAAAAATGGCAATATTGCAGAGTTGTGATCTAAGGACCTACATGAATTTTTTTTGAATTTGACAACAGTCATTCTAATACCTTTTAAGTTATTTATTTATGACCTTGACCTTCATGGCAATATATTTTGAAATCTTCACAGCATTTAATTCGTAAGTTGAAGAAGAAAAATTATTAAAAAGGACAGAAAAAGACACAAAAGAAGCAAATGTTTCTGATCATAAGTCTTGGATAATTTAAACAATATCTTGTATAATAAATCAATGTTCATAAGGGTCATTCAAAGCTCCTTAGGTCACTCAGTTGTATGTTTTTTGTTCAGAAAACCATGCTAATGATATTCAATATCTGCATGAACATTTCTGAGATTTCCTAAGAGCAGGGTAGAGAATTTGGGGGGGGGGGGGGGGGGGGGGGGGTCTTTGTCATCGTTTACTGTGGTAAAGTAGTGCCACTCTTTGTGAAGTACTAAATATGTGAATGACTCTTAAAACATGAGAGAATGACAATGTCTCATATCAAACATAAACATACTAAAGTATCTATTATCTATTTAATGAAGACAATCAGAGGGAGAGAGAGAGAGAGAGAGAGAGAGAGAGCGCGCTTACGTAGTAAATATGAGACAGCCCATGGAAACCACCAGCAGAAATAACTGCTGTGACAGTGTGACGGAGATTGTCTGGAATCTCTGCTTGGTCAGATGCAAATCATTCTGAAATAGCAAATCATAGAAATATCAAATCAGAATTGCAATACAATAATTGACATGACATTGAATTAGCTATATACCATAAAATCTTACATAATCTTTCCACGAAACATAAACAGTATCAAAAATGATGAATATTCATAACAAAAGTGTTTGTACAGAAGGTAATCTTAAACCATTTCATATCAAGAAGGAAGCCTTTTTGATGCCAGGCTTGCACTACTAGATAGGTATAAATCTGTCATCCTGTAGCTGATATCCTTAAACAAATAAACCTGATCTGTTGTCATTTTGTAATTGATATGCATGGACTCACAGTTATGGAATACATTATCTGTAGATATCATATATTTTATCCAATGAACTCTTTAGTGCAAATGCTGTACACAAGCATCAATGAAATTTAAATAAATAAATATAACATACAATTCACCTCATTTTTTTTATTAGAAAATAGACTTGTCTATACATATGAACATTGAATCTCCCCAACCTCTGTAGTATTAACATAGTACCTAATGTACATGTGTTGATCAGGCTTGACATTTGACCAACAAAAAGATCCTCTGACATTGTAAAATGGGAAATGAACTGACACCAATTTTATGAATTCAATTTTCATGTAGATGTCAAGTCATCTATAGGATAAATGCTGATGACAGCTAGTTATGTACAATATGGTGATATTTGTACAGCGGCTAGTGAAATGAGAGGATAAAGTTTGATAGGTCTATAATCCCTGGACGTCTGTCTGACATTGTGTACTTCAATAACAAAAGCTGACAGATTTCCTGTCTCTCTCTAAATCTCTAATCCAATTAAAGGCTTCTGTGTGAATCAGAAAGAACAACAGAAATTCTGAATAAATCAGCTTGTTCCAGCGTAATGATATGTCAAGTGGATTCACCCACTGTGAAAATTTGTGTAATATTCCAAATTACAGGATTTCTCAGCTCTCAGCTTTTATATTTGATACATGTACTCTTAAACAGACTACATTACAATTGTACAATTTTGTCCAAAGATAGGTGGTAAACTATATTATCCTTACTCTGGTCTTTCCCCAGTAAAAAAATAAATCCATAATGATTGACCTTATATTACATTACAAACACCAATTTGCACTTCTACCCCCTGCTGACAAGAATAAAGCTGTGCACTGATAAATGATAGGCACTGTTTTTGTTATGCCTGTCATGTATGATATAGTTTACCCCCATCCTCACCCCTCCGCTGGTGTCATCCCCCCATCAGCTGTCATCCTCACCCAATTTGGCCCACCGCCCTGTCAAAACTTACAAACAATTTCTCCAGAGACTTCTTCACCAGCCAGATATTGAGGAAGCCAGGCACGTACAGGTTCATCAGGAGAGGGGGGTAGAACAGCTGAAAGAGTTCATGCAAACACCTCCATTACACCCTGCTATACATTGTAAAGGTCATACAAGGCATGGCATTAATTTTCAAGGTCCTTTAGGCTGACAACAGGTTACACTTCATTCAATGAAGTTACAAGAGATGTGAGAACATCTTCAAAATCTCGTTAACTCTGTGACATGTACTTGTGAAGAAAACTTCCTCTTTATTTATGAAACTTGTCGTTCTCCTAAATCAAATCTAAAATTGAGTTGGACACGTTCTTGAACCTTTATAAATTATCTTTAATAGTAAAATGACTGGAAAGTTCATAATACTTCCTTCATGTCTCTTAGATCATACCATGAAATGCTTGCTTTTACATATTTACAGGTATATATTTATAATCAAATTAATGTTATAACTAATTCACATTTTGAACACTGGTACATCTATTTCATTTACCTTATTAAAGATCTGACTCACTAAATTAAAAAAATCTTATTTTTATTTAATTTGAGAGAGAGTTATGAATAATTATAATTCATAATACATACTACACTGCCCTTTTGCATCCCATTTTGTGACTGGAAGAAGATCTCTACATATTTACCATTCATATGCCTTACAGTACATGTGACCGAAATTGTTTACCTGTCTCTTCACATTTTACCTTGAGTAACACACCCAAAATTAAACAAATGACTTGCACATTCAATTCAAAAATCAATATGCTACCCCCTGAAACGAAATAAATTTGTTGAAAAAGCTAAGTGATATTGGAATTCTTAGAAATGTACGGTACATCCTTTAAATGTTACATCATTCATTCATGACTAAAGGTCAACCAATGGATTTTTGTTTATAGGAATTAAACTGCATTATTTATAACCATAAAGATTCTAAACAAATTATGTAATAACTAAATAATATATCCTACATTCACAAAATACTATACTTAGTAGTTATTTATGGTGCAGTGCAATATTTCGTTTTGAAACTCTTTGTGTGTTAGTGATAAATTTTGATAAGAAAACTTTACAAAATCAAGTTCTACTGTTCTGGTGAACAAGATCTTTCGTTGTAAGGAAACATCTCAAAAAAGGACTGTATGCAACGTTATTATAAGTGAGGGGCAACTCACCGTGACTAGAAAGGGAATGGTCACTATCAGTTCTAGAACAAAGCAGTCTTGTGTGGCTTTCTCAAGGAGGGTTCCCTATAAACATACCAAATAGAATAATGAATATAAATAATATTTCGTCAAAAAAACTTCCCTTCATAAATTTTTGTTAACTATGTAATAAAATTACCAATCTTATGTGTTGCATGCTGTTCTACAGAATGGATTACATTAATCATAATTATTGAAAAACTTGCATGTACATATTCATAGCTTAATGAATATGAAACTAAAGATATTTTGACCTTAGGCTAAACTAGACATCATTGAGATTGTGAAAACCTCAAAGGGCTCCATTAATTTGGGCAAAGGGGAGAGAAATAAGCTCCAGGTGTCAGACAGATTTAAATATCACAGCAGAAAATTACGAAAAAATGCTTTTTTGACTTTACTTTGAACATAACCTCTGAGTCAGAACTAAAAATATAGTTCAAAATCATTGCACATCCTTTTTAGCAAGCACTCCATGTGTGTGGTAATAGACTGAAAGGGCCAAGGGGAAAAAAAAATGGTTCAGACAAGGGATTCATGCAGAAGCCTGCTATGACTATCACAATTGACAAAGATACTTGATTCCAGGCCCCAGGGCCATACAACTTAGACGAGCTTACTTTTGATCTAAGTCTCACTTTTACAAAAAGAACCTACAGTGGAAAAGTGAGACTAAGATCAAAAGTGAGCTCGTCTAAGTTTTATGGCCCCGGGGCCAGGTCACAGCAAATCCCTTTCCATCTTCCCAAGGCAAGAGTTTTTGATCCATTCTGCTCTACAGAAACCCTTGACCAGATAGGCAGAGTTTGACGGTTAGAAACCATGCATGCTGGTTGGTGTCATAAAAGTTTGCATGATCCAATAAGAAACATTGTTTCAAGAATTATGTTAACAGTGCATTGATCAATGTTAGCTGGTGTCAAAGAAATGTTTCCTAAATTTGTCAGAACAAGAGGTAACAATGGTTCAAAAGGGAGTACACTCACTAGATGGCACAATCATAAACCTGTATATACAGCTTTTCTCAGGGGGGTCAGTCTAATATGACCTAGAATATATGTTAAAGGTCAATGCCTATCCTTTGCCTGAAACATTCTGCAGGTAAAGTAAGCGCCATACTGGGCAAAGGGGAGAGAAAATATGCTCCAGGTGTCAGACAGATTGATCACTGTAGGTCATCCACAGGACCTGGTACCAAATAAGGAAATTGTATAATCTAGCTGTGTATTACATACAGTGGCACAGGTCAAAGAAGTGAAAACTGGGACTGAATTGAAATGTTGCCTTACTATGAAGTAATACAAATATCATAAAGGTTATGATTTGAACATATTTCATAAGTAAATATATATACTGTAAATTCCTAATTAGATGCGAGTAATTATATTTGCGTAAAAATTGCTAGAAGCTACCACCACGGATTTTAAAATCTCGCCTTTATTTTCTGAGAGTTGGGAACTATAAGAAATATTGATAAATGTTCCGCATTGCAATTTTATATTCTCGCCAATTTGATACAAAATAGCCAGATCGCGGAGTTAAGTACTCGCGTAATATAGGGAATTTACAGAATATAAGTGGATTAGAAAGCAGGCATTGCTTATGTAAGGTTTCTCCATGAAAAATGTAAAGGATTAAGATGGTTTTGTACCAACCTTGGAGACAATGAGAAGGTCAAGGCAAGCCTTGGTGAGAGTTATCACAGATAGAAGGCACTGCAAAATCCACATAGGCATAGGGCGGTCCACCCACAGTATCACATACCTGGTAAAGAAAAAAGCAATCATAATATTTAAATGATAGAACAATTTGGTTTTTGTTTTTTAAATTTGCTTTTGACAGGTCATGTATATATTAAGACCTTGCAACAGTGATCTCACAAATTGTAGCATTGTAGTTCTTGAGAAGTAGATTTTTCAACATTTCCCTATATATGGTAATTTTATGTTAAATTTTAACCCCTCTTAGGGTTCCAGTATTGATCCAGGGGTCACAAATTTGACAATTTAGAAACTACACTATCAAAATCTTACAATGCTTGCAAAGTAATCTCACAAATCGTAGCAGTGTAGTTCTTGATACGCGGGGGTGTTAAGGAAACATATGGAATCTGAGTTACATGTAATTCCGTGAAATCACAAATCTTAGTTATTATGTACATATTCAAATATATAAGCAACGAAACGTAGACCAAAAACAAATAAAAAATACTACAAAGACAATTTTTGCCAGAAATTAGTTTGTATTACGTAGATTTACACATTGATGACGTCATGACTAAAAGTTGAATGTCGTGTGAATTTGATCGGAAAGCATTGTAAACATTTTCAAAATATAGCTAATCTAAGAACACTAATAAAGTATTGTGGTGTGATTTATTGAGAATTGGACATAAGAATACTGGGGGAGATGTTAGTTTTATCCATCATTCGCTAAAAGGTATGTAAATATGCTTTTATTTCTCGGCCAGGCTTTCCTCTGTCGTTGTTTACGATATAAAAATCCAACTAGAACAACACTACCCCGTGTATGTTGAACTTGAAATTTTACACGTATCGTTAGTTTGATCAATGCTTAAATTGAAAAGTGCTGCTAGAATCCCATGGTGTGTGTTGTTTAAATGCAATGTGCCGTTTTCCGTGCAAACTTTATAAAAGTTGGGAAGGTTTTACGAGAACCGGATGAATAACTTTTTAATAAGGATAAACATAGGATTCTAACAGCGGTTTTGATTAAACTGAGATGTTTTGCCTTCACTTGGTATGTTTATTTTATTTTGGAAACCGCGGGGTAGTGTTGTTCTTTCTCATTATATGTTAAGGAATATACGTAAGCTATTTATAGTTGTCACGTGATAATGCACCAATGTGGCAGTGATGTACTACCCAATTTTATTGCACTGACATCTATTTTAAAGGATGATACTAAGTTTTTGATCTTATTCAAAATAATTATTTAATTTTACGATTTTGAATACTGTATTAACAACAGTCAAAATAAGACCGCATATTGCCCATATGCTTCCTTAACACCCCTGCGTAGGATGATTTTCAAACAATTTTTCTATATATCTATATGTTAAATATGAACCCCTGTTGGGGCCCCAATATTAGTCTAAGGGTCATGATTTTAACAATTTAGAATCTTCAATAAATATATATAGAAGCTTACCAATAGGTGAAAATATTAACATTTCTGAGGAAGTGGTTCTAACGAAGATTTTATTAAGACAACACTATATTTTCACAGTTTCACAAATAAGGGTATCTCCCTTTTAAAAAAAGGTCTTGCCCTTTATTTTGACATTTTAGAATCCCCTTCCCATCCTTTGAATCAAGTTTGGTTAAATTTGGCCCAGTTTACAGCCAGATGGATGGACAGACAGATGGACAAACAATGGACAGTAAGTGATTAGAAAAGCTCACTTGAACCTTCGGTTCAGGGTTCAGGTGAGCTAAAAACTGGATCAATAGAACCTTAGGTTCTAAGGGTCATCACAGTTTCAAAGGGACAGGAATGTCAGACTGATATCTATAACCACCAGTGCTTAGCATGCATGGTAAAGAATTCTTCTGAAAATCACTTTAATTTGAATAATTCCTACTAACATTTTCCTGGTCCTGTTCCATGAACTCTGATCTGATAAAACTTGTTATATATTAAATGGGTACCAGTTCTGATATGCATACCAGGTATTTCTACTGAAACTATTGAAGAAACCAACTTTTTTTAACTATAATCATAAATCATGCCGATAATACATTGAATTTTGACAGATATGGTACCCAGTATTTGATTTGACAAATATGGTACCCAAGATTTCAAATAAAGTTTTCAAATGAGATTAGAGCATTATACTTGTACCAGATTAATCAGCTCATGTCTCTATGTTTTTATCGATAAGCAAAAATGATATGTGTTTATTTGAGAATTCTGCTGTATTTTATGTCAGAGGAACTAAAGATGTGTTTATAAGTAACTATAAGTTAAAACTATTTCACATAAGAATTACAAGTCAAGTCACTTACAAATTCACAAAAGCCTACAATGGGAGTCAAACTCTACACTGGTCCTTGAATATATGTTTCATTGACAGTCATAAGGAAAATTATATTGCTGTCACTTGAAATTTATATTTTTAAAGCCTGACCATGCACATGATAAACATATGATTTACTACACATAATCATTACAGACAGTCCCTTCATTTACCTTCTCCCATTCAAATGGACAACATTCATTACAATGACTAGACATGAATTGCTCTCGTTTTAAGAGAAGGCTCTGTAATGTTTGCTCTACATTCATGTTTGATGTTTACATTTAACCTAGTTGGGAAGAATTTAATTTCTGTGTCCTCTTCATTTCAATAAACTATCTTTTTTACAGTGTAAGCCCATTATGTTTAATAGAGTCTTGTAAAATATGAACAGAATATGATACAGTCAAGATAATTTGACACGACAGTAAATAGAGACATATATTCTGTCATACAAATGCATACACAGGTTTTGAAAAGTATTTATAAAATACAGAACATTGTGATCAGAAGACACATTATAGCTAAAACGTAAATCCACGCACATCTGTTCTGCATATTTTTTGTTAATTTCATAAATTTTCTTTCACTTTGCAATGATGACATTGGATTATCAATTAAACTTTTCTATGATTTAAAAGGGAGGGAGGGAGAGTACATTGTATTATCAAAATGGTTATGTTTTAACAGAGGACACTGTGTTGATTAATAGAGAATAACATTCAATTTGATTGAAATTGTTTCACATTTACCAGTAGTAACAATTAATCAAGTTACATTTAAAACTTTGAAGCAGAAGTTGAACTAGTATTACTTGTAAAGTTGTGTTATTCATGATTGTACGTTTAAAAGGTATCATATGAAGATTACATTTCAACCTTCATCAAGGTCAAAATTTGCCCTATTTTGTGTGTGTAAGTGGGTTTTCTTTTTATTTCGTTTCCTTTTTATCAGTCTTCATCTGTGTACTTTCTATAAACATTAATCAGAAATGTAACTATCACATTTTTGATCACAAAAGAAAAAGAAACCATTAATATAAACTGAAATGTTTTTTCGCATGACTCTATTATAGTACAGACCTTCTTTTCATATACCGGTATTTATGTTTTGACAGTTATCCAGATCATACCTGTGCAATGTACAGTTGGTTCAAAAGGTTTGACTGGTTTTTTTTTTTAATTAAAATTACAGGACCTACTCTTCTTTTTTAGAGATATGTACAAAAAAATTGACCTGCAGTTATTTTCCTAATATATAATAGGACATTGAATAACTGCAGTACAAACTATTCTCTTTTGAGAAGTGGACAGGCATAGGCTATGCCTGTCCACTTCTCAAAAGAGAATACAGTACAAACCAGTCGTAATTTTTCTTATATATAATAGAACATTGAATAACTGCAGTACAAACCAGTACTGGTAGTTATTTTCCTTATATATAATAGGACATTGAATAACTGCAGCACAAACTAGTACCGGTAGTTATTTTCCTTATATATAATAGGACATTGAATAACTGTGCAGTACAAACCAGTTGATGGCAGTGGAGGAGAACTTCATACTGCCATCGTCTTTGGGGAGGATCGCACTCTCGTTGACAGTACTGCAGTGTTGGCCATTGCTATGTAAAGATAAAATAATCTTGCATCAGCTGAGTTCAAGCCAATGAAATCAGGAAAATATCATGGTGCTTAATTAATGGCAATATTCAAAAGGTAGATAAAATGTACTTTAAACATATCAATAACAACTAAAATAATTTGATGGAAATCCACAACATAAATCATATACTAATAATTTTTTACCCATACACTATTTTACAGGTACAATTTCAAGATAATAACTAGCAGTGCTAAAATTTGTTCTTTATTATTTCATTTTCCTAATTCAAAAGCTCAAAACTGCATCAGTTTTATTGAGATGCCCTTGGTAAATGAAAAATGAATAAACCAAGCTCGGACAAAAATCAGTCAAATATACTGTGTAAAAGTTTTATAAATTTGATGTGAAGAAATATCAAATGTCAATCGATCATCAATTAATCAATATGCATGGGAAATGACAGAAACATGATAATTAAGAAATTTGACAATTACCAAAATGTTTCAAATTTACAGAAATCTAGCATTTTCCAACTAAAGTGGATAGCATGCAATTATAACCACCACAGAAAGTGCCCTAGGATGAAATATCTCTCTGCCCATTGAAACACAAGTGCCATTGTATACTAATCCTTCTCGTCTTTCATACAGAACTAAACTGATACAGACTATAATTTCTTCCACTTATGTCGCTGCATGGTAATTTCCCTGTACATTAAAAATAAAGTGACCAGAACAAAAGATTAAAAGGACAAAAGTGAATATTTTCTCCTCGTAAATCAGCAACTCCTGTTTGTAAACACACAAACTTTACTGTTTAGAGAGAAGTGAACAAACATTAAGGCAAGAAACCATATCTTACTACCTACGTTTACTCTTAATCAGAACCAGATGTTTTCCCTTTCGAAAGGCTTTCAATTTATTTTCATTTTCCTTTTACCTGTGTCAATTGTCAAAGTACAGAGATTAATTTTGATAAAATGCATTCCATTTCAGCATTTCCACACAAGCTTATGGTCTATCATCAATTTTCAATTTCCTGCTTCAATTGATAAAAGTGCACTTAAAGATAATCACGTCATTTGATTTATAGGTGATAGAATAAAAAAAGTTGTATACATCATATGTTACAAGTCTCTTTCCATTCAATGACAATATGGAATTAGGGATTCAAGTAGGCCACCTAGCTGTTAAAGCCTGCATCATGATGTTTATTTGTAATATTGCAAATTGTAACTTAAACTGGTATATAGAGACTCAAATGACGTCATGCAGTTTGTCAATTCTTTAATCTAAATACACTAATACATTGGGTCCAGGGCCATAAAACTCAAACGATATTTCTTTAATTTCAGTTTCACTTTTTTAGTTTTTAATAATACCAACACATTATTAATTCTTGGTGTAAAAGTGAAACTTGTAGATCACAGTGGTCTGGGTAATACTTCATCAATTTCTAAGTTGGTGTGCATGATTACAGAACAGATTATCATTACTTTTTCACAATATTGATAAGACTATTGATTTAATATATATTTTAGAGAGAGAGAGAGAGAGAGAGGGAGAGAGAAAGAGAGAGAATTATATGGGATCTAAAAAAAATGAAATGATAGGAAGAAGAGAGAAAGAAACTGAAAAAAGAGAAAGTTTTACTGATCATTTAATCTGATTTGCTCTTAAATAATTTCAGTTGATCTAAAGCTGAGCGCTTGTGTTTAAATTTGTTTATACATGGTTGATTTCTTGCATGTGATATATTGCACCTGGTATGACTCCTTTGTATCAAATAAGTGAATTATGCAAGATTCTAATTTATGGCTTTTTTTATTTCAACCATGTAGGCGTAAATAATGCAGCAAGTCTAATTGTATAATTTAAACAGAGCACATGATGAATTAGTTCATACCTGCCAGAAGACACGCAAATGCAAGACAATATAATTCAGTAATATTCACATCATATTTTTATGGTTAAATCACAATTTTTTCGAACAATTTATATTAAATGGTAATATTGTTAAATTCATGCAGGATGTAATTTTATTTTTCAGTGTTGGGTATTTATATTTGTTTGATTGTACAGAAAAATTTAAATTTCAAGAAACAAAAACAACAAATGGTTGACTTAAGAAGTATATGATATATGTAAAAAATAGAAGATTTGTACACTAAAAAAGGTAATTTTTTTCTTCAGAAAAATGCAATTAAGTGTTATGTAAAACTTTCATTTGCATGTCTCTTATAACGCTCTCTGGCTGGCACAGTTGACATTTTGTCATATATGATACAAATTGAATGTTTTTGTGCAAAAATCTTCTCAGCTAGCCAAGATATGTCTGCATGCATTTCTGGTTATAAAAACAATTAAATCAGAACAATACAGGTCAAGGAATTCTTCAACCTTAAAACAATAATTATCTTGGATTGATTTATGTATAAGACGGCATTTTATGCATGCTTTAAAAAATCCTAGCAATTTGAAGTGAAAATTACTTGATTTAAGTGCAAATATAACCACAATATCCTCTAATGTATTTATAATCATGCATATTAATGTACTTTGTAATCTCTAACAGGGGTGCAACACTGCATGGATGCACCAAAGAACTGTTATGCAGAATAGCAGATCTAAACATCAAATGAAGAAATAATTTCTTAAAATCATATTTAATTTTCTTCTGCATGTGTTGGATTTGAAATGATAGAAAACAAAAACAACCATGTTTAAGTTTTTCAAAATATTTTGGGTTTTTGCATAATAAATCTTGGTTCTAGAAAGAGTGTATATCATTAAAGACCATTAAAACTAGATCTCTGACTTCATTATTTAGATGATATAAATATCAACAAAGATTAAAATTAAAATTATATTGATTAAAACAAGCTAGAAAATTCCTTACAGATTTATATTTTAATTGCTTTGGAGCTTTTCCAAAGGAAATGCACAGATATACACTGAACAGTTGCACATTAATTATAGAAATACCGATGATTTTAATTCCCTTCAAAATATAACAGAATGAAACAGACCATGAATACTTGAATTTGGAACATTCTGACACAATGACAATTATAAACATTGTAGCTTTGCTTCCTTCTGCAATTGTCTCAATATCATCCAAAATTTATCATAACTGTTCATAATATACTTCTCTTCACAATATCTTGTCTTTAGTGCATTATTATTTACTGTACATTGATATCCAATATTATGTCTCTCTCTTTATGGATTTGCTTATAAAAAATACTGCATGGACCAAAGATTGAACTGTGTATGCATGCAACACTGTTGCAGGAAAAGAAAAGTCAATACAAATCAAAATATGATCTCAGATTTCCATTCTCCATGCAAAAACTATTTTTAAATAGTTGGGCAGTTGCATGTAATAAATGATATTCAAAATCTCATACCATGATTTCAATGAGCTCATTACTCATGCAATCAGGTTTTTGAGAATTCTATAAAAACCTCTGACATTTCATTCTTTTTTAAATAAAATAAGAAAGTTGGACATGTCTTGTAACAAGGACCAACAAAGACAAATAAGAAAACAATCTCTTAACAGGTTTAAGCCCCTCCTTAATAAGCTAAGATATATTCAAAATATACATGTAATTTAGAAACAGCAAACTTCTTTAAAAGACAAAGCACTGATATTTTCACAAAAAAACTGCAGAAAAGTATAGGCAGTATATCAATGAGCAGAAAAAAACAAAAATAAGTAACTGAGGAGAAAGGACAACCACCGACTAGCTGAGGACAGAGTATTGCCATTGAATGATGGAGGAGAGGGGGGACCACTGACAAACTGAGGAAAGATGACAACCACTGGACATCTGTGGAGAAAGGACATCAATTGAACATCTGAGGGGAGAGTATTAATACTACAAGCAAAGGAGATAAAACCACTGCATTATAGAGGTTAGATGATAACCACTGAATACTTCAGGGGATAAAAAATCATTGAGTGATTAAGGAGAGAGGACAACCACTTTGTGATAAAGGAGAGAGGACAACCACTTTGTGATAAAGGAGAGAGGATAACAACTTAGTGACAGAGGAGAGAGGACAACCATTTGGTGATAGAGAGGACAACCATCTGGTGATAGAGAGGACAACCATCTGGTGATAGAGAGGACAACCATCTGGTGATAGAGAGGACAACCATCTGGTGATAGAGAGGACAACCATTTGGTGATAGAGAGGACAACCATCTGGTGATAGAGAGGACAACCATCTGGTGATAGAGAGGACAACCATCTGGTGATAGAGAGGACAACCATCTGGTGATAGAGAGGACAACCATCTGGTGATAGAGAGGACAACCATCTGGTGATAGAGAGGACAACCATCTGGTGATAGAGAGGACAACCATCTGGTGATAGAGAGGACGACCATCTGGTGATAGAGAGGACAACCATCTGGTGATAGAGAGGACAACCATCTGGTGATAGAGAGGACAACCATCTGGTGATAGAGAGGACGACCATCTGGTGATAGAGAGGACAACCATCTGGTGATAGAGAGGACAACCATCTGGTGATAGAGAGGACAACCATCTGGTGATAGAGAGGACAACCATCTGGTGATAGAGAGGGCAACCATTTGGTGATAGAGAGGACAACCATCTGGTGATAGAGAGGACAACCATCTGGTGATAGAGAGGACAACCATCTGGTGATAGAGAGGACGACCATTTAATGATAGAGAGGACAACCATTTGGTGATAGAAAGGAAAACCATTTTGTGATAGAAAAGAGAGGACAACCACAAGTAGGACAACCATTTGGTGATCAAGGAGATAGGATAACTACTTGGATGTAAGGACAACCATTTGGTGATAGAGGAGAGAGAACAACCACCTGGTGATAGAAAAGACAACCATTTGGTGATAGAGAAGAGATGACAACCTGAAGGAGGACAGCCATTTGGTGAAAAAGGAGAGAGGACAACCACCTGGTGATAGAAGAGAGAGGATAACCACTTGGAGATAAAGGAGGGCAACCATTTGGTGATAGAGGAGAGAGGAAAACCATTTGTTGGTAGAGGAGAGAGGACAACCATTTGGTACATGTAGTGGAAGAGAGAGGACAACAATTCGGTAATAGAGGACAAAGAATAACTACTTGGAGATAAAGGAGGACAACCATTTGGTGAAAGAGGAGAGAGGACAATCGTTCGGTGATAGAGGAGTGAGGACAACCATTTGATGATACAGGTAAGAGGAAAACCACTTGCTGACAGAAGAGAGGACAACTGCTTGGTATTAAAAGAGAGGACACTAACTGAATTTCTTGAGGAGGGGAACAATTGAGTGACAAAGGAGAGGGGAAAACCACTGAATAATAAGACCACCTGTCGCTGTAAAGACCATCAACTAGTGAGAGACTGAAAACAAAGAATAACCACTTAGTGACTTTGCAGATAGAAAATAGGAAAGAGGATAAAGGAAAAAACTTCTGAGAAATAGACAAAGGATGACAACCTTGACACCAATATGAAGGAGCGTTGGGTCTAAGTAAGCCAAGGACAATTTCTTATTACATGCATTTGGTATCTAAATTTAAAACAATAACCATATAACTTCTACTCTACTCCTGCAACATTTTCTTCTTAGTCTCATACAATAACCCTTTAAAAGGGCAACTATATATGTACATTTGTTTACTCTGCCAACATTTGATTTGGCAAGGAAACTTGGATATTTTAAAAAGTGAAGATTTTATGATCAAATTGGGCAATACAATTATGCAAAAAACTTTTGAAATCCAATTCAGCAGGTCTTAAAGATGAATCGCAAACAAGAAATTAAACATCATGGCAACTTTATGGTACTAGGTATGAATATCTTCAAAGACGGGAAATGTTTCACATGGGGTAAAATGATATCTGCATTTACAGAGTGAGGTTAATAGTAAACGAAAAGAGGACCAAAGAACCCAGCTATAATAAATAAAAAACAAGGAAAAATTTGAAGTTAAAGTCAATGCTTCCATCATATTTAGATTGAAAAAATGATTCATCATTCAGTTTAATATGCCTTATAGTCTTAGATTTTCATCAGTATATAAACATATATGCATACCTTTGGAAAATTGCAATATTTACTTCTTCTATCATTAAAATCATGAAAACCCAATGCACTGCTTTAGCAACTATTTTCAGATGATTGAAAAGTCAATAAAGTTAGCAAAAGTAACCCAAATTCTTTTTTTCGTTGCTTGCTTTACAAATATACACTTTATTCGTAAGCACTAGCTCAGACAAACTTCAATACATACCATTGGTAGTTGGCGGGTTGATCCAGTGAGACTCGAACTATGTACAGGATGCATAATAACAGCTTGCATATCAGGTCAAAGATTCTTAGTCGAATTCCTTCAAACAAAAACATATTTGAACGCATTTCTTCATATACGACATTACCAAACTTGAAGCCAACAACAATTTCATTTAAAACTAATTGAAACTGCTGTCTAAACAACAATTTTTAATTATTTTTAATTTGCTTATTTTGCTAACAAAAACAATAACTATTAGTTTCTTAGAGAACTGTGTGATGTACTTAAATCTTGCTAAGCAAAGAAAAAAAGGAGAGGGAAGATTTATCTTCAATCATACACAATTTGTGGTGTTACAGCACAGTCCATTTCATTGAAGTGTCAACTTAATTATGAACTGCAGGTTATAACTTTGAACTTTTCTTTACACCACCATTTTTTTTTTAAATGTAGTCAACTTTTGTTTGAAAAAAAATTAAACAGAGTGAAACCTACTCTATACCCTCAATCTATACTCTGTCCTAAATTTCTCTAATCAATTTATATATTCAAAAGATTATAATAAGTCCAAAGGAATAAAAAACACAGACAAAAATAAAATATAACCTGACTTTGCTGCATCGATACATATATGATAATAATGTTGACAAAAAATGAATGTTATATTACAAATAATATTTCAATGATGAATCAATGTTTCATTAAATTAATGCAGGTGGAGAATATCAATAGAAGCTTTATTCATCAAAAAATAATAATAAGATAAACAAAAATGAGACATAGTGTTATATCTCAGAGAGTGTCAGTCCTCCATAGAAAAATGAAGTAAATTAATGTCGAAGTATTTGAACACATGATAAAGAAATGACAGAAATAAAACCAGTCAATTAATCGTGTTTTTATTGATAGAAACAAAGACGTACTTGTTGAAGGCTTTCTTAACAGCAACCTTTTTAGACGTCCTTTCAGTGACAACTCTGTTGTAAAATATTTGATGGGTGATGACCTAAAAATAGTTAGCAAAATAAAAATTTATTAAATAATGAAGTCTGCAATAACAATGTGTACATTTTGTGAAAAGAATCTTAAACAAATTGCAATGGTGATTTTTATATTCCCACTAGGTAGTCCACTCTCTTCTTCAACACATACATTCTAACGTTATGAGTCTTAATTCTAATGAAAATAAAGAACACACCTTATTACTGTACATGACACTCTCTAACTAATCTAACAAACCAAAGGTTAAACAATAAATATAAAAGTTTTTTAAAATGCAGTATATAAGTAAACAGTTAAAAAATTAGTATGTACAGTTTTAATTATACATTCATTGCTTGAACACAGGACACACTGGAATCGTCAAATGACTCAAAAAGGCGAACATAAATAATCATAATTCTGACGCCCAAAACATAAAACTACGGGCAGCTTCTGTTTCGCGCAGAAATCCCTACCTTCTATAACTACGATTACTATTTGGACACCCAAAAATAGGACTAGAAGTTATTATTCATATTGTCATTGTGACTGTGTGTTTGCGTATCAATTCGTACCTCCTATGACTGAAGAGTTAAGGGTGTGTTCGATTGCGACCACAGGGGCTAGTCACGAAGTTTTTCAACTTTTTATATCTACCACCTTTATAAAATACAAAATGTATTTTATTGTATAGAGGTGGTAGATATAAAAAGTTATTAAAAAAAACTTCGTGTCGATCCCCTGGGATGTGACAGGACATTGCTCGCGGAAACTCATCGGTTTATCATGCTTTGCTGATTAAGCAAAACTAGAATGTATAATCATATTTGTGAATTACGAAATTAAGACACTATATCACAATGAATTATGCTATTTATTTCGAGAAAAAGTTATATAAGTATCTCTGATAATTGGGCAATATAAATCCTTGCGATGGAGGAAATAAAAAGTGACAGCGAATTTATGTGAATACATTGCTCGGCTTATGCTAATGAAGGTACATGTCAGCAATTATTGAAACGATGAATAACAAAATAAACACTAAGTACTACAAATCAGAAATTATGTATTCTTCGCAAAATATGCTGTTCAGATATAAAATGCACATATCATTTGCTTTTTATCGGATATGAATTAATTGTCGATCTGAATAATTGTGCATTATCTTTTAGCGTTTTTATAATGATTAATCTTACATAAAGAGACACTAAAATCTACAAACTGTTTTATTCAAAATTTTATATGGTCTTAAGTTAGAGACGATTACGATTGTGGTTGGTTTTTTTTTTAAATATTAACAAAATAAACATATTCCAGTTGAAAAAATGTTATACATTTCATCAGAATTTCATGCATATATGTATATTTAATACTTGTGGTTTTTGTTATTACAATATAACATGTCGTAGATTTACTCCTTACCTCAGCCATTCTTCCTCATTTTCCTCATCGCTGTCCTCGATGATGAAGTTGAGATCTATCCCATCACACACGGTGTGTTCGTACACCATGTCGACACCTCTCTCATACCGGGGGCATACACAAACGCTGGAATATGGTTCGAACTCCTTCTAAACGCCTTAAAATGCTTTACTGTAACGAAATTAACGGCTGACTATATAAAAAATGTCTTGTGCTCCCTGGAAAATTAATACATATCACATGGTACGACCAAAAAAAACTTCGCCGCGATTTTATTTATTTCACCTAAGAGGAGAGGACACCTTGCTATATAGCGACGTACACCGTATGCAAATCGTCCGATGCATAATCAAGTATTGTGTAAAAGAATTGATACAATATGTGCACTGCAATGATCACTGGGCAGTCGAGGCGATCTTTGGTCATTTGTCTCATCGACCTTTTGCGGAGCCCGTGGGGACAGGTGAACGTCTGGCTGTTGTTCTAATGAATGTCTCTTAAATAAATCACCACGGTCCAAACTCACCTGAAATGTTTTCATTCCAAGATGTGAGGTATTGTTATGTAATGTGTGCGAAGGTTTTGACGGGGCAGAAGGGAAAAAAAATAATTAAAACCGCGTAATCGTGTTTACCTTGAAATTAGACTCATACAGGTGTATAAAATACGCAGGATAACATTCAGAAGAGAAAGATAAGGCAGTTATGAAGCCTACAAATATATAAATATATTTTTTTAAAACAAAAGTAAATCCAGTTTTACTCGTCATGATTTGCAAACCAGAATACTTAAACAATACAATTCTGATGTAAAAATGAAATAATTATCAGACATTTATTCTGATGCACATGCTGTATGTTGACACACTGGGGTTAGTCCCATGTCATTCTATTTTTAACTTAATTACACGTGCGGCCGCCGCAATATAGATATGTATATGAAATGTTAATTCCCTGAGTGTCGCTATTACATACATCTATGTAAATACAGGAAGTGTGTTAGTTTGACAGGTTAATTTACGTAAGTCAAGGTTCTAAAAATTACATAAGTAACAATTGGGATTTGAATTATTTTGAACAGCTGACACCCAAAAAAATTCGTATCAAAATTTATGTTTTCTAAGTTTTTTTTGTTTTTTTTTTAACTGAATTTTTGCCAGCTTTTAAACGATTTTGAGCAAATGTAAACAATAAAACAGCTCTTTCTGTTCTGCTTAGTTAAAGAAGCTATTGAATACAAAGGACCATTTCAATTGGAGCGGGTGTCCTTTGTTCGCTGTCTAACACTTAGTCTATAGGCGTTGATCTCCGAGCCACGACTTCTGCATCTCGACCCATTACCAATACATGACTGCGCATAAAGTATTAGAATATACAAATATATACCTACTATGCACAGATTTATCCGATCACAACTGGCCACAGCCACACACACATATATCCCGCCTTCTGGTGTATAAGTTCAAATGAATCTAATCCATTCGACCAGATGATTTCAGTTTTAACTCGTTAAAATAATAACCAAATAATCCTGCGGACAGCCTGCTATTTTATCCTCTGGTCATTGGAGCGAACAGAAACTAAAATTCGATAAAAATCGCACAAAACTATCGCTTAACGTGGACCCTATGTCACTTGGTTTCCTTGATTTATTTTTTCCCCAATTTTCCCTTTAAATCACACGTGCTTCTGTTGATCTAATGCACCGGGCTTTTGTGTGTATATCTCAGACTTGGGACCTGCTATTGACAAAACTAAAGCCCGTTTCACATTCGCTTGACACAGCAGGATGCTAACACATGGCGAATACGTCCGCTTTGTAACGCTGCGCACTCACCAATGACAGCAGAGTGCAAAGAAGGAGTTGTTTTTAAATTCATTCTTATAAATCAACTCTCAGTATTAGGCATGCAAGTTGCTAATTTGAGCGGTAGATGATGAATATTGGATAAAAAAAAAACCCACAATGCTAAACACAATGATAACTTAGATAAATTTAAACATTTTAATAATATAATATGTTCAATACCAGGATGTAAACATGAATCGGCTACCACGTGTATTTTTAAAATGTGTCTTGATATTTCATGTATAGATTTTAAATTTGTATAATAATAAAAGGTGAATGAAAATGGTAATTAATAATCTGAACACATTCACATGTTATACCTCACATTATTAATTAATAATTAAATGTATAAAATACAGATTGTGTAAATAGATATACATTACCTAAGATTGAAAGGAAATGTTAGTAATATATTGCTCTTAAAATTACAACTACTACCAGAAGTCATACCCTAAATACATGTATGGATAAAACCACACAGACTATAGTGAATGGAAGCATTTCTGTATACGTCAAATGTGTTACATCGATAATTAACAGATAGTTGGGATGCGTTCGTTTACCTGATTTCAACACAAGACAACACGCCATATGGTACTGCGTATTTTATTTATAATTAAATCACATCATAACATGTGAACAATGGACTAACTATTGTCAGCTCATTAAAAACAAAGGATAAAAAATGTTTTGATTACGTGACAACACTAGAAATTAATCTATTTTTGCGGTTTACGTGTAATCATGTGTATAGCTTGTCAGATCCATGGCCTTAGTTGAACTTGTCCACTAATAATTCACGCGTACATATACCCCCCCCCCCTTCTCAAGTACCAACCAAACTTGGCATAGACACAAGATATGACGCGTGGTACCACAATGATACATATAATCCATACTTAAAGAAAGTCTTTTTCCATTCCAAGTCATCGGGGGTTCAAGAATTCCCATCACAGACAGAGTCTCTCGAACTGGACTATGGCATTCTGCAGCGGGGGTGGAGGTTCATTTTTGCCCCTTCCTTGCTGGGAGGAAGTCGTAGAAATTATTTTCTTTATGGTCATGCATAGTCCTTTTATCATCAGTTTAACACAAACTCCTCCTCCCTCTGTCATATTCATGTAGATATATACACATACAGTATCTCATATATATACAGTATCTAGAACCATATGATATGTACACGTTCGTAAAAAATAGATGCACCGCCATTTAGTTTGAGTTCTGGCAGTATATCAACTTTTTCATATATAATATTAATGACCCTAACCCCCTGTCAAGCGGGGGTGGAGGAGAAACGCGTGTTTATACATTACATGCAATGCATGTTTCTCACAGATTACCGTGCACTTAATCTTCCCTCCTGCAACAGATTGAGCATACTTATCAGTCATCACGTACTCTATGTAAGCATCACGTTACAGAAATGGGCACGTGAGATACGTGAATAAGAAACGGATGACAAGTTCCGTTACTGTCTTGAAAATAATTTTGACCTTAATATCAATACATGTATATTTCTGACCTCGCCTTCATTAGAATTTGTGAAAATCAACTCAGAAATCAACCCAAATACTTATCGATAAATGGCAGTAAATACAGTATACGTTTGGGGTAAAATTAGATGAGAACGCGGTTGGTGAGGACACCGGTCAAACCACCCACCCCGACCCAGTGTACATCTATAAATAAAAATGTGGACCCAATCATATTACATCAACCGAAGAGCCAATGACTAGTTCACATTATATGCTTTATAAGATTGAGTGACAAAACACAAAGAACAGAATCTTTCGCTCTCTCAAAGAACAACAAAATGCCATCTTAGTTGTTTGATAAGGATTGCAGCGAAGATCAAAATGTAAAAATTGGCAAACGTGTTATACAATTATTTTTATACCGACATCTTATAAACAATGAAATGCTTTCTTTGGTTCATTAGGCTATGAAGGCAGTGATCATTGCAGAAAAAAAATAAAAAGCGTCGGCAGGTTATGGATATCCCCCCCCCCCTTTTCACTAGCAGATTCAGTACGTCATTTGCACGTCCATTCGCCATTTCACCAGGGTCATTGTAATGTGATTAATTTTAAAATATGTGTTGTAATTTTCATTTTTGACGTTAAGACATTGACCACCCTACGTAAACGTACGCCAGATTGATCCAGATTATTTCATTCAATTCAGATCTAAATACGACAATGACGTCCTCCAAACAGCAGTGTACATACATTGTATATTTCTTGCGCTAATGCTGACGCAGTTAGTTAAGAAAAAAAAATATCGGTGGCAGCCAGTAACATGGTGTCTTGTAAAATACCTGCATACCTGGTGGCGTGTCTTTTGAGAAAATTCATGCATCCTTAAGACAAAACAAGAGGCTCGTGGGTCACATGGCTCGCCTAAACAACAATTCCAATCAATCTATTGACCAGTTAAGGGGCCTCATGGGGCAACGGGATGATTGTACAACCATGTAAATAAACAATATTCACAATAAACACTAAAACTGAACAACAAAAAAACAAGCAAATATTCTTTCTAATGAATTTGTACAATTTGAAATCATAAATAAATATATACAATAATCATATTGCCTTTTAATTCTAGCTTATAACATGAATATGAAATGGTAAAAAAATGTTACAGTACCATTTTACATTTTATTAGGACATTTATGATATGATTTGTATTGCATCACAAGCACGTACCTGATATGTTGTGGAATTTTTCGCTCATTACAGTAAATTTTGCAAGCCACATCTATAAATTCACGGAACATCAGCCATTCAAGTTTGGGGATTGTGTATTTTTCAATGTATTTCTTTTTTATTTCTTATTTTGGGGATTTTGGGAGGGGGTGTTTAGAATCGTTGATAAAAAAAAAACATGAGGCTCCATTTTTGAAACTAGCATCATTTATAGTAATGCATGTCCCTGATTCTACACACCCATAAGTACATGCAAATAGCAGGTACACTATTGAACGGTAAGCTATCCCAACCGCTACGTTGATATTCGTAGCTTATATTTTAAATGCTAAGCATCAAAGATGGCAAACTTAGTTACCAATTCGTAACATACATGAAATTTTTCTTATCTATCAATATTTTGCTCATTCTATCGGTTATTATGAATTTTAACAAGTATATATTTCCGCTTGAAATTAACAAATTATGTTGATGTAATTATTATTTCGTTGGATATATTCAACTTCAAATCAGAGACCTAGCTGCTAAACTAGCGGTCCGTTTAATGGACCTAGTTATCTACGACCTAGCGGCTAGACTGGCTGCTACGATCTTAAACGTAGCCTTCTAGTTCATATACGACATTGTCAAAATCCATCACAAGGTCTCCTGCATTAAACGTTTCGAACACTACACTTCTAAATTCATGGCTCATTTAACATTAAACCTGTCAGGTGCAACAGCATCACACGATGCATCACCCATGATATAAGTATTGTTTGGTTTCACTAAGTTTGTAGAAGATATCAGCAGTTACTTAGATGTGGCCAGGACATCTGCTCCAAACACTTTACCATCCTCCAAAAATTACCATTTGTAACTTCTGAAACTAGACATCGTTTTGATGGTGACCGTCTCGAAGGGCCGTGCTTAAATAATGAGAATTAGGATGAAAAGCATTTCAGAGGATTTTGCTTTTACTTAAACGTATGACAAAGAAATTTCCGCTTGGCATAGAACTTAAAATCCACAAGCATAGGCGTCGGAACCGGGGGGGGGGGGGGCTTAGCCCCCCCCCCCCCTCCCCACTTTTTTTGCCAATGATTGTATGGAAATCTACTATAGTCTTCACAATTAACCTAGAAACTTGGCTCAAAGTCTCTGCACATCCTTTACCAAAAAGCTAAGTTTGTGTGATTTGAGCCAAATAAGGATTAAGGAGAGTACATCTCCTCTGGACCAAGATTTTGTGTACATACATTTGAGTTTACTCTTATTCAAATTCCTGGTCCGTTTGCCCTTGACCTGAAAAAAATCATTCAAAGTCACTGCAAACCCTTTGACCTAAGGTAATCTTTTGCTGAGGTAAGAGTCATAATGGACCAGGGGGAGAGAATTTATGATAGGAACTAGAATTGTTCACATATTTTGCTTTAATCTTGACTTAGAAACTTCATTCAGTCACTGCACAGACTTTGACCAAAGGCATTCTTTGGGTGAAATATTCGCAAGTATGGTTTGAGGGTTGAAAACATATGCTCCGGACAAGAATTGTTTTTACCTTAACCTTTGACCTAAAAACTAGGTTCAATGTCACTTGACACCCTCTACCTAAAGGCACTCGTTTAGTGAAGTATAAGCCAGATTGGATAAAGGGGAGAGAAGATATGCTCCGGCCAAGTGATCTCAAAACACGGAGGGATTGACAGACTGATCACTAAAGGTCACTTTTAAAGCGTATCCCCATACGCATCATTAATCAAGGGATAAATTAAGTCCACACAAGGAGTATAATAGTATTTAAAACTAGCGGAGGTGTAAGTATTGAAAAGATCAAACAAAGAAAGACCTAAAATAAAAAGAAAAAAGAAAATTTGATCAATTCTTTTATTGTTAAAATGACAGTCCAAATAATGAATGAGGATGAATCAAGCACAATCTAACAAATGCATCATCAGTAAAGCTATGGCAAGATGTGATCACAAATGACACACTAGTACAGTACATGTAAATTATAACAGTCGTGAGTCCAGTAGTCACTGGGACAAATATTCAGTATATAAAGCTTGGGACAGTAACTGGGAGACTGACAATTATAGGACCAATGGCTGATAATTAAGTCAGATCATTTAGGCATCTGCTTGAGGTGGCCCAATACACCTTGTAGAGTCTCATAGAATAGCTCAAGTTACTTGATTATGATAGATAGCATGATGCCTAAAATGTATACAAGTGAAATAGGTGAAAAAATTCTGCACTTTTGGGATAAAAAAAATAATAATTTTTAAAAAGTTAATTCAGTAAATATGAACAAAAGCCCCAGACAGGTTCAAACTCAAAATCTACTGTTTAATACAAGCCTGATAGTGTAACCACTAAGCTATAAAGATATGTAAAGAAATCAAATGATACAAACAATTTAGTAAAAAAAATTCTTGTGACGTAGTGTCATAAAGAGTATAAGTCTTAATGTAGTGAGGTACCTTAAAATAGTTCAAACATGTACAAATTGTATGTGCCTTATATATAATATAATAAGCACAAATACAGTATAATATAAAAACACTGAATGATGAAAATACTGCTGTGTGGAGATACACATAGAAATAGCAGCTGTTTGTTAAACCAAGGGTAGTTTTGTTAATAATTTACTGTCTTTAAAAATGCATACAGTATGTAACTGATTTCTTTGTGTTATATCTTTAATCGTTGTTGCATGCATAAAAACAAAAATATGAAAAATCATTAACTTTGCACCACATTATTTTGGTCCTTTGCCAACATATTAACCTGCATATACAATCAACATGTACAGTTAACAGTTTATAAATACAGTACCCAGGAATGTTCAAAATATCGTACAAGTTCTGACAAATAATTGTGACTTCAAAATAACAAATCTCTGTCATTTATGACTTAACTGGATAATAACAAATAAAAGTTAATATAGCCCCATGATCAATCCATTTCTTATGTAAACAATACTGAACACATCATATAGAGGACTGTAGAAAACAAGTGACTACTGTACATGTATTTGGCAAAATGTACTTTGGCAAATAATAATTAGATAACTGTGCATATTAAAAATGCGATAACAAAAAAAGCCACATTCTACTGGATTATTAGCTATATAAGATCCATTTATTTGTGTGCAAGTGTTCTTGTTTACCAATTAAAATTCATTCAGTAAAAAAAGATATAAATGCTGAATAAGATATCAGAATTTTACTACATGGTCTTAGATCATTTTCTTTTGTATAAATGAATAGCAATGACCTTGACCTTCATCAAATTTAACCTTGGATCAGAGTAATGAGCATTTGAAACAAGTTTGAGCTGTCAATGTTTCTTTTGAAATAAGTGGACCAGATATGATTTTTGAATGCATGACATAATTATATGACCTTCATAAGAAGACTCCGTCAGATTTAAACAGAACAACAACAAGTCTATGGGAAAAAAAATAGACTTGCAGGAAATGTTAAAGCCAAATTCAAACAAAAGAAGCAGCATTTTAAGTGAGTATATATACATGGTAAATAAAATACAAAATTGTGACTAGAGAAAGCATTAAAACATTGTTTATAAAAAAAAAAGAGACTCTAACACCTGTTTGACAACATGACAACATCCATAATTACAGAATGCCACTAAGCTGGACATCTCTCTGCATGTGCAATATGTACCAGACTCCAATGCAAGAGAAGGGTGTTTTGTTTCCACTCAGATTATCGGATGAACTGTTCAGTTAACCTATATCAATCACATTCACAATTTTTTTTAAAGTAGAGAGTTCAACTTCTAATATGTTTTTAAAAACATTTATCAACAGTTCATTTTTGAAATAGAAAATGTCAACAACAAAATTTGAATTAAAGAAATACTCTGCACAACAAAAGATTTTATATATATATAGAAAACATCTTTTCATTCTTTGTATAACTTTTTGTTTTACAAAAAATATAAAGATTTATTTATTCAAGTCATATAAAACCAATATAAATGTAACAAAATGCAAAAAGAACTCCAAAAATTTGTTATGAGGATTACAAATCAAGAAAAACAAACAAACACATACATAAAATATTCATCAAATACTGCACAACATGTTAGATCTTTCTACACTGAGCAAACAAATGCTGTTAGAATTCCAGTAAATTTTGATTTATGTTCTAGTGCATGAAGCAAGGAACACTACAAAATGAACACAAACATATTCCATACACATCAAAATCACACACATCCAATCAAAACTCGGGGAACTGCTACAAAGAGAGAGAGAGTGAGAGAGGCCTACAAATACTAGTACACAGAAGATGAGATGGGTTATCATTTACACTGCTAAATGCTTGCACTCTCTAGTGTATAATATATATGTACATAAATAGATACTAATATAGTATCCAACACAAAAAGTTTGGTAAATAAATAACACCATATATAACAACTTTCTTTTCAGATTGGATAACTATGTTCTTTAACATACTTGGTACACCAGTTCATTCTTGTCAACAAATGGCCACTTTTTGGCATGCCTTATTAGTTGTAAATTAGTTGTAAATAAACAACACAATAAAACACTGATTATGTTCCCATTGCTCACTACTATGGTGCTTCTACATCAGTGTCCTAAAAGCAAAAGATCTTCTGTAGAATTTTCACTAGAAATACTATGTGTGTAAAGAGCTTAACACTTTAACTGTTATGTCCTTCACTGGCCCTATCATAAAATCATGATTATCAAAGAGAAGACAAAAAATGACTAGAAAAATCACATATTACACAAAGGTTCTTACAATACAAAAAGGCTTCAATTCCTCAACAAGTCAGCACCAAAAAAGCCTAATGTATATGGTACATGCATTAAAAACAATCATTAGCAGAATTATCAGTATCTATTATATTTCTACATTTCAAACAGTTCAAACCACAGTAAATCAGTCTGTTATTAGGTTAATTTAAAATATCATTACAAAATTTATAACAAAAAAGGACTTACAAACTCAGTACAGAATTATTAAATAATATCAAATATTAAAGTTATTCATATCGGTAGGTACATGTTTACTAGTACACATGCACTGAACTCTCGTACCCTCGAAATAAAAAAAATCCTGAGTCTCTCACAAATATGATCAAGAAGCTGATGTACAATATCAGAAAAAACTGTTTGATTTTGATTCTTAGTGCACATGTCCATTTCTGACCACTTTCTGATTGCGGTTCCGCAGATTGTAGGGCATTTCACTTTGCGAGAACCCATTCACTTTGGCTGTGGTGTGGGTGCCATTCTGTAAAACAGGTACAGTTCCATTGTCTATGTGGTCAGCCATTTTATTGGCTAGTCTTTCTTCCTCTTTTTCGGCTTCTGTCATAAAAAAGCCATCCTCCAGAGTCTACAACAAAGAAGTTGTAAATCTTAATTAACAGCGGACAACACGAATTAATGACTGAGGAGAGAGGAAAGGGATAAAATAGTACTTTAATGATTCACTTCCATGAAAATCCAATCAAAATCATTCTCATTTCTAGTTGAACAAAGCTAATCAATATGATTTACCTTAGACTGTCTTGAATCGAAAAATCTGCATGGCAATATCTAAATCACATGCTTTTATCCTTAATAATTAGAAACAACTATTAGAGGGCTTATGAAAACTGGCCTTACTCATGTTATTTTTTTTTTTATAATAAAACATGCAAGCAGACAGATGTAGTTTTAGCACAAGCTAAAAAATATTTTGTGAGTGAATAATTGTACATATAGATGAAGAGTCCTCTGTATAAGGACATTAGACTACTTACAGTCCATTTCCAGTTTCTGGCGTAGACTGCACAGAGGTATACACAAAGTATACTCCCCACAAACTACAAAATTAAAAGCAAAGATTAAATGTTAGATAATGTCCTGACATGAAAAGGCATATTTAAAAGGATATCTAACTTCAAAACATTATGTGGCATAAGTAACTTTTTGTAAAAAAAGAGTACTCAAATTATCCATAAACCTACAATTGTGTATTTTATAGAATGTGACATATGGAAAGACATTTAAATGAGTGCAAAATCTAAATGTTCTTTTGAATATCAAGATTTTAATGAATAGAAACAAAGTGACCAAAAAAAAATTTCCTTACAACAAACAGATGTCTTTAGGTCACTTTACTTTTAACTATCATAAACGCTTAAATTTGTAATCCAGCCATATTATGCATTGTAATAATGTTATGCAAATTTGTAATGCATATAAATACTGTTAGGATGTTAATACGAGACCAGAGGAACATTCAATAAAGCTTTTGAGTGATCTCCATTATTTTCTATTCCTGTAAAACAAATTTTTGCAAGCACATGTGACTGCCTGGTCTGCCGATCAGCCACAGATATATCATGTACCTGAATAGACAACCACATCACAATGTAAGAAACTTCTGTCTTCTTGAACAGTTCTAGTCCAAACTTCACACATATGATAGCTTCAGTGAAGGTCACAATGCTGCCAGCACAAAAAAAAAACGACGGAGATTAGTTACCGGTACATGAAATATAAATACTTCTGGCTTTTACTTGGAGAATGCTAAATTGGCTTTAAAATTATCATATATCTGCATAAATTACTATATATACAGATGCTCAGAATATTCTTAGATCTCAAATGACAAAATTATTTAGATAATTTTCTTCACTGTCCTTAATCAAACTTCTATGTAATGAGTATCATTCAAAAAGTTAGTTTCAATATCCTGATTTGTACTCACATAAATATCCAGCACTGTGTGCCCACTCGTCTACACTGGGTGTCAGTTACATACACATAAAACTGCCTAAAAGTATCATTAAAAACCTTTTATACATGATAGCTAAAGAGTAAAAATAAAAAAATGAAAATTCAACGATGAAGAAACAACTATATACAATAATTTCAGACTTCAATTTTAGCAATTCTAGTAAATGCATTTGGATGTGAAATTAGAATGCATTAAAGTCCTTAATCAGATACTGTATATAAGGAATTTTCGCCCCTTTGGCCCTTGTTGTCAACAGGCAAATCTAAGATTTGGCAAATGTCTCAAATTATCTCCCTTTAAACATAACTGTGTCTGGGCGAATTCAAGACAAGGCAAAACTGTTTGCAAGTGGAGAAGGGCGAATATTACACGAGGCAAAAATAACCCTGTATACAGTAAACCAAAAACTGATACAAGCAGCCATTAATTACTCTTTAACTGCTTCAGTTTACCTGATTGAGGGGGCAGAGATCAAGCTGATGAGGACCAGTCTCCATACATTGATCTGGTGGGAAGGAGGAACCTCAAAGATCTGCTTCAGGAAGAAGGTGTTCAGTTCAGACAACTGCCACACAATGATCAGGAGGGAGACGGCCACTACCCTCATAGTGGAGGAGTGGGGGTCCAACCAACGGACATTGTACCAGCTACAACATAACAAATATATGTAACATAGCATACGGATATTGTACCAGCTACAACATATCATATTTATATGTAATATAACTAATGGACATTGTACCAGCTACAAAATAACAAAGATATGTAACATTACAACCAGCAAGCACAAATTGCACCAAACATCACACTGCATACAAATGTAACAAGATAATCAGCCAGTGCATATTGTACAAACTATAACATATACAAATGTAAGATGGTACGACATAACGTACAAATGTTACAGGTTCACCGGCCAGCATGCAAGTTGTACCAACTACACCATTACGGTGTTTATCAACCTAGCTTCAACATTAGATACAAATGTAAAATGACTGTGGCAACCAGTTTGATAAACATTTTTTTTTTTTTTTTTTTTTTTTTTTTCTAAGTCATAATTTAAATACAATTTACGAATAAGCATGTAATAGGAATTGACAATTGTGAATATAGAGAATATAAAATGCGGTACTATGCGGTAGGACTTGCTTCTACAGTCACAGTTCTTTTTGTCCTATACCGCATAAAAGTACGAGAGCCAGGTCGCCCTCTAGTTCATTATATTCTATTACTAATAATACAACATTATTATTATTACTATTTCATATTTTACAATTTACAGCATTTCAGAAAGAGTTCTAAGTATACAGTAATCAAAATTGACAGTTTGTGCTTGCTGATTTACAAGGAAAAAGCTTGCAAGCGATGACCTTAAAAATAAAATTAGGCCTTCATTTGTGACATTGTCTTCTATCAATTTACATTTCATTTTGTATTTAAAAATTTTACATGCAATGAAGGATATTACATTGTTTAAAACTACATTGCTTTGGTTTCCATTATAAATGAAACCCAAAACAAGATGTTTCCAAGCAATATTAATTTTAAGTATAGCAGAAACCTTTTTCCAGATGTTTTTTACAAGTATACAGTCGAAAACCATATGTTTTGTATTTTCAATTTCTCGACAATACGTACAAAATTTATCAATATTTTTATTCCATTTGCTAAGGTATAGATTATTTGGCAACAGATTGTGCAATAATTTAAAATTAAATTCAGCAATGCTTTTATCATTAATTTTTACAATTTTTTCATCATATATTTTTCGCCAACACAATGAGTTTATGTCGCTAAATTCATTTTTCCATTTACTCTCCATGATAGGTTTTTTGGATTTGTCATCAAGTAGTATTTTATAGAAGAAGCCAGATTTCGTTTTACCGATATCTTTTATTTCTCCTTGTAATTTAAAATGAAATTCATTTTGGATATTTATATATCTCCTCCTGCTTGTATCATTATGTATTTTAGAGTGAAAAACGTTTTTTAGTGTTAGATATTCACAAAGATAATTTCTTTTCGATTTTAATATAGTAGCTATTTCATTGAGCGATTTAAAACCATTATCATTCACAAGGTCTTTCACATAACGAAAGCCGCTTTCGAACCAGTTCTGAAAATATAAAACTTTTCCCTTGTATTTAAAGTTTACGTTAAACCAAATATTCTGCCGTAATATTTCTTCCACAGTATCAATGCTTTTTGGATTTTTGCATTCATTAAATGCAGTAAATACCTCTTTGTAGAATTGTGGCAGTCCTTTCAGACTATTAAAATCAGAAGTGTTTGTTACATTTGATTCTAGAATATATTCGATTTTCATCTTATGATTTGCTAGACATGCATTTAAAAATTTACTTAAATTACTCTTATTTTGTGTAAGTTTTGAAATCCAAGCTGCTTTAGTAGCTTTAATTTTGATTTCTGGGTCAATTATTCCTATACCCCCCTCTTTTATCTCGCGAATTAATGTGTGCCTTTTGATGCGTTCACGATTGCTCCATAAAAATGAAAAAATTAGTTTATTTAATTTTTTAAAGTAATCATTTCCCGGATTTTCTAAAACCGTTGCAGTGAAAACGATTTTTGATAGAATAATCGAGTTTACAATTTGACATTTACCGAAGATGGTAAGCTTTCGACATCTCCACGAATCCAGTATCTTTTCAAATTCCTTTAATTTACATATCCAATTTTTTTCGTTACATATATTTTTGTTCAGTCCAACATATATACCTAAGCATTTTAAAGTATCTTTATTTATTCTTACTTGATATACGTGTGTTTGGCGATCTAATCTTTCTCTAAGAGGTCCTAAAATGATGCATTCCGTTTTAGTCATATTTAAATTTGTGCCCGACATTTTGCCAAATTTTTTTAAAATGTTTAGCGCATTTTCCAATGATAATTGATCTTCCAATGTAAATGTACTATCATCAGCATGTTGTATACATTTAATTTCTTTTTCTAACGAACTAATTTTGAACCCTTTTATATCTCCACAATTCTGTATTTTTAGATTCAATATTTCCATTACGAATAAAAATAATAAGGCTGATACTGGACAACCCTGTCTTATTCCACGTTCCATTCTACATTTCCGTGACAGCCAGCCATTATTTTTTACATAAAAACATGGGTTTTTATAAAGTATTTGTATCCATTTTATAAAGTTCGGCCCGAAATTGAATTTTTGTAGTGTTTTAAATAGGAAGTTCCATTCAACCGAATCGAAGGCTTTTTGAAAATCAGCGAAAAGTAATATGCCATCTTTGTTATTATTTTCACAGTACTCTAGAATATCTAATATAAGTCTAGAATTATTACCTATAAATCTACCTTTGATATACCCTGTTTGGTTTTCATTTATTATATTATCCATTACTTTTTGTAGTCTTTTAGCAAAGACACAAGCTATGATCTTGTAATCTATATTAGTTAAACTGATCGGTCTGTAGTTTTCTATTTTTTCTAGAGAACCCTTTTTATATATAAGTGATAAAATTGAGCATTTTTGTGTTGTGGAAAGTTCACATTCTTCGAAAGAATGCTTCAGAGCATTGTAAAAATATGTTTTTAAGTGTTTCCAAAACATTTTATAAAATTCTACTGGTATACCGTCATTGCCTGGAGATTTATTTTGTTTCATATTGTAAACTGCCTCGGCACATTCTTTTAAAGTGGGAAAAATTTCAATTATTTCTTTTTCTTTATCTGATATTTTGTTTTCAGGATTTATTTCACTTAAGTAGTTTTCAATATGCGCATCTGGGACGCGTCTGCTCGAATAGAGATCATCATAAAATATGTAAAGTTGTTTCAAGATTTCATCCGTTTTAGTGTATATATGTCCATTATTATCTACCTTATTGATTACATTATGAGATTGGTGTTTATTTTCAAGCCTAAGAAAGTAGGACGTATTTCTTTCCCCTTCATCGATCCACTTTGCTCTCGATCTGATCTGTGCGCCTTTCGCTTTATGTTTGTATAATTCGTCTAACTCGTTTTCTAATTCTCTCTTCTTTTTGACATTAATTTGTGCATAATCAGAACTTTCAATTTTTTCAATTTCCTTTTCAATCGATTGAATTTTATTTCTTATTGTTTTACCTTTTTGTTTACAAAAATTTATACTTAAATTTCTTATCTGTATCTTAATTAAATCCCATTTGATATGCGGATTGATCTCATTTTCTATTTCATCTTGTACCAGCTACAACATAACAAATATATGTAACATAGCATACGGATATTGTACCAGCTACAACATATCATATTTATATGTAATATAACTAACGGACATTGTACCAGCTACAAAATAACAAAGATATGTAACATTACAACCAGCAAGCACAAATTGCACCAAACATCACACTGCATACAAATGTAACAAGATAATCAGCCAGTGCATATTGTACAAACTATAACATATACAAATGTAAGATGGTACGACATAACGTACAAATGTTACAGGTTCACCGGCCAGCATGCAAGTTGTACCAACTACACCATTACGGTGTTTATCAACCTAGCTTCAACATTAGATACAAATGTAAAATGACTGTGGCAACCAGTTTGATAAACATTTTTAATAGTTCCTGCAGAGTTCTATTGGTGGTAAGCACTTGTAAACACAACAATTACGGAAGTTTTCATGGGTTCACAAATCAAAATACTTTTTCAGAGGGGAGCGGGGTTGGACATGAAATTGTCTACATCACTTTTTTTTTCAAACAAAATAAAGTGCAAAAAATGGACAATGAGTTACAAAATAACAAAGATATTTTTTCAGAGGGGAGCGGGGTTGGACATGAAATTGTCTACATCACTTTTTTTTTCAAACAAAATAAAGTGCAAAAAATGGACAATGAGTTATGGCAACAGAATTTCTTGCCATTTCGCATATAAAAACACATTCCCTAAAAAAGCTACGAAAGTGCAAGTTGTGCATGTCAAAGAGCACTGAACTCATAATTAATCATGCCATTGCAGCACTAAAGCATGTTTAACCATTAAAACTGACACATTTATAAATTTTCCTGTTCCATCTTAATGAATTCAAGGTTCAAAAACGTGCACTTAACGTGACACATTAGCTCCACATTTTACATATCAGCATTTCTCTGACTTTAATACATTGGAGAGGTTTCACTAATGAGGGTGTTGGGTACAGTTTTGAGTAAATTTCATGCAGAATTAAAGGGTTTTGATCATAATAATAACTTATTGTTACTTCATAATTGTGTATGTAAACAAAAATGTAATCTTAGAATTCAATATAAAATCAAGCATAAAGTAAACAAAAATATGGGGGATCCACATTTAATCTTAGTGGATCACATCCTCTTTTTGTTGGAAAATATTACCTGACAGGGGTAAACTGTAGAACAGCTCGTCTGATTTTCCCAGTTGTAGAGTGAATGTCTCTAAAATATCAAATTAAAAAACTCATTGATTTATAAAATTCATGTAAACATGTGTAAAAAATAGTTTTTTTTATTTGATTATTGTCAAGAGAAAAATTAGAAAGTTTAGGTGTTGAGGCAGAGGAATATTCAATGTATAGATAATATTAACCACCAATCCTGTATAAATGCTAGTGGATTTTTCTGTTTATGATATTAGTGTCCTTTAACTCACTTGATGCTTTCCCAGTGGTAGTTGCGCATCTCCAGTTTGCGACAGACATACATTCCCAGCCAGATTCCTAAACCATTACAGATCAGGACATCCAAAACCCAGGCATCCCACCAACACTCCGCAAAATTAGGCAGCAAGTGCGAAAACGCCATCTACAATATATACACACACACACATACAGTCATCATTCTAACATAGAATACTGTATACAGGGTTATTTTCGCCCTGTGTTACTTTCCCCCTCCTTCACTTGGAAACAGTTTGCTCAGTCTTGAATTTGCCGAGACACAGTTGTTTAAAGAGAAATAATTTGAAACATTAGAAATCGCCTAGTCTTAAATTCGCCCACTGACAGGGAAGGCGAAAGGGGCGAAAATAAAACGGGGGCAAAAATTTCCCTATATACAGTAAATTAGAAGTTCTGACCATACTGATTTTATTAAAAAGCATTTTTTTTGTAGTTTTCATTACGTGTTTAACACAATACATTGCATTACTGGTATTTGATTGCTGCAGATTTGTAGCCCTATGGCCTGTCAACCAGGATTTTTGTTTATATTAATATTTTGAGCTACAGATCAACAGCTATAACAACTAGCTGGTACATTTGATGAGATATAGGGGGATGAGTTTATTCATACATGTACTATGTATAGGGTGCTTTAATTGTATTTAATGCCAGATTCTGACAAGGAGACCTACATGTACCGGTACTACTCAATAACTTCCTGTAATTCATGATGAAGTGGTTAGTATCATAGTTAAACCTGTCTAACCCGAACAAGTATCGTCAAAATGCCACCAACCACACATTAAACAGGAACACCACTAATAAATAGCCAAATGCCACATAAGTCTTCCCATTTCCATATATCCATATTATTCCATATTACATTAATATCTGTACATGGGTATATACACTTTTTGTTAATTTTGTTTCCTGTTAGCCAACTGGAGCTCTTACTTATCAGTATTTCTTATGTTGTCTTATTGTTTACATTTTAATTTGTTCTTTTTACATTCATTTTCTTTTATCATGTAATGCACTGATCTGTGCAGTTGAAGATACTTCTACCTAACATTGTATACCGGTGTTATATAGTGCCTTTTCCCCCTAGCCATCTTTCCCCCCGGAAAAATGGCTATATAGCAGTTCTTCCCCCCGGAAAAATGGCTATATAGCAGTTTTTCCCCCACGGAAAGCTGACTATATAGTGGGATTTCCCCCTTTTTATAGCCAGATTACCCCCACGGAAAACCTACTATATAGTGGATTTTCCCCTATTTTTACTTTCCGGCCATGTTTATTGCGGACCATTCGTGACAATAATTTGCAATAACTGATATGATATTAATTTCTTACAAAAAAGGATAATTATGGCATTTATTAATACAAAGAATAAAATACATGGTTTTTCAACCACAAATATGAACTAAGGCATGCGCCTTCATAACATGCATGTGTCATCATCGTTTATTTCACCTGTTCTCACACCTTTTTGGAACGCCTTTTACACGGATTTCGGAATGCCTTGAATCTTTTTCATCTAATCGATGCTTATCTACAGTTTTGACTTCGTCGTTATGAACACGTGAGAACACATTTGAGTGAAAATACGCCGGTTTGGAAATTTAATTTTCCAATGTATTACCATCAATGTATAAGCTTCTCCCAGGGAACTAACTGACCAATCTTGACTTAATTTTGTAGAGGAAGGGAATAAAAAATGGAGATGTATTACTCCCTTCGTCCAAAAGGCTATCAATTTTAAATTAATACAGTTAGAATTGACGATCTTAAAAACAATTATATATTTCTTCTTCTAAATATCAAACGGGAGACAAGATGCAATAATATGATGAGAAACTGAAATGTTTTAGTTTTACTTTGATTGATGGGGTTCTAAATCGTGGTTAAGGGGTATTTTAATTATGTATTAAAAGCATGTGTAAAGTTAGTGTTTACCACTTCGTTTTAAAGTTACGCATATTCATATTTTAAGCACATTTCTACGAAACACGAGATATTATGATGTAAACATTTAAAAAAAACAATGAAATGTCTTCACAACCAGAACAATGTCGGTATCTTTGCTGGTTACTTTGGAAAATGTGAAATGGAGCCTGAACTAACTTTATGTTTATATTGTCACTCACTATTTGCTAATTTTTCCACTCTTAAGTTTACAACGGGATTTATAAATATACAATTTTGAAAACGATGCTATATAAATCAAGATATACGATTCAATTACCTAAAAAATTATACTATTTGTTTCATATTTTTGCAATAAAGATTTACTTGTGTACCATATTATTTCTTCGAACAATTAAACAAGTCTTTAGGGTGATTAAAAAAACAAAACAAAAACAAAAAAACAACAAACACATGTACATATATTGTGATGAGCTGACTTTTTTTTTAAAATATAAGCTTGTTCTTCTAATCAACTAACAAGTAAAAAAGTCGTATATGCGCTGAGGTTGGTTATTTATTTTTGATTTTCGGTTTCTCCTTTTATGAATAAAAGTTCATTGATTTATTTATCTAATTATTTATTATATCGTTAGTCATCATGAATTGATTAAATGTTTGAATTGATTAAATGTTTTGAAGAATAATGAATTTTACCCGCGTACCTTTTTAAAAAATTTTGTTCGTAAATTAAAAAAAAAGCAGCAGAATTAAACGTTTTGATAAAGAAATATATGAGTGATTGTGTATTTTTACTTTTAAATGACCGTAAAAAGATGTTCATGTGGTCATCTATAGTTTTTGAGATATGGGGCCCTAAAAGTACATATTCTTTATAATTGGATTTCAAACATCGGGCTTGAAAACAACAAAGGCTCCTACCCTGCATGGGGGCTTAAATTTTCGGTGTCATCTACTAGTGGTATACCACTATCACTGTGAAAATATGGTTAATTGGTCATCTCTAGAATTTGATATTCGGGTCCCTACTTATAGAACACTATTCAATCATTATAATGGTGTTTTAATCATCGGGCCCTTCAAGTGGTAAACCACTGCCACTATAAAAATATGGTGATATGGTCATCTCTAGTTTATGAGACATTGGACCCTAAAGAATATGCACTATAATTATTATAATAGAATTTTAAAAATCGGGCTTTGAAACATCGGAAACAAAATTTCTCTAAAACAGAGAAATTTTCACAAACAGACAAACAGTCTGATAAATTTATCAAGAAATTCTTAAAACATTCTCGTTTAATACAATTTCAATACACAGAATTATGCATATAAATGTATAACTTGTAAAACTTTTTTCATTAGATTACCTAAATTAAGTTCTATGTGTAATTCCATTACACACATGTTCAACTTTCAGCATTGTCTATAAAAATAATAAATCGGCAAAAAACGAAACTTAACCTGTACAGATGAATGCAGATATACATGTAAGCAACCTGGGAGTGTAGAAACATTGATTTTAATCCTTACTGGATTTCCATAAATGTTTTTTATAAAATCTGAACCAAAAACGTGAGGGAGAAACCCTACTATGGGGGAAAAGCTACTATATAGTAGCTTTCCCCCCCGGGGGGAAATGCTACTATATAGTAGCTTTTCCGGGGGGAAAAGCTACTATGGGGGAAAAACTGCTATACAACACCGGTAGTTGCATATATGTGATTATATTATTAAAACAAGCAAAGGCTTGCAGAGTTTTCTTTAACTCTGACTTTTGTCTTGGTTTATGAAGAGTCCTTTAAATAGTACATGTACATAATATACCTGGTAATTCAAGCTAGATAATTTACAGGTTGATATTTAACTTACTGAAATCCTACTCATCTGTATTCCTACATCAACATCCCTCAATTCCCCACCCCCTAAATCTTCTTTCCCATCTTCTTCCCATAAGACATGCAGGATTTCATAAGTTTTTAAGAATTATCCTAAATCAGACTGGGGATCTACATCTTTTAATTTATTAGGTTTCCAATTTTACGTTGAACATTCTGAAATTGTTGATATTAATTTTTATATTTTTATCTTTTATAATTTTTTGAATAAAAATGAGGCTATTCCAACCTCAATCAGCAAGTGGGAGGCAGAGCTTATGCCATATGGAGTAGACACAATATCAGTGCAAGATGTTTTTAAAATTTGTTATAAAACCACTAGTGATTCTTCTGCCCAGTGGTTACAATTTCGAATTTTGCATAGAATTGTTCATGTTTGAAACAACCTTAAGAAAATTAACATTAAAACTTCTGATTGTTGTGGTTTTTGTATGGAAAATGTTGAAACAATAATACATGTTTTCATTGCTTGTGATAAAGTATAAACACTCTGGAGTGATTTAAGTCTTCATATATACAGAGAGACCACTGAAAGAGTTGGTTTTAATGTTTCGAATGTTATTCTTGGTGAGCTACCATTGTCAAACAATAACAGGGTTATAAACTTCATAATTCTATATGTTAAACAATATAATTTTATATCCTTAATGCAAAATAAAATGCCAAATTTTCTTGGATTACTCAGTCATTTAAGAATAAAAGATCATGTAGAAAAATATGCTGCTATCCAAAATCAAAAGCTGCGAAATTTTGAAAAATTGTGGCTTACATGGAAAAACATTTTAGATTAGTTTAGGAAATTATGATTATTACTATTCGTATTATTATTTGCTTTTTGTTTTTTTGTTTTTTATTTTTTGGGGCTTTTTTTGGAAGCAAAGTAACCATTTACCACTAATATTGAAAAATGTATGTAAATATACTTGTGTGTGAGTGAGTATGCATGTGTATAAAATTTATAAAAACTGAATTTATTAATGTCAACATTAGTATGTATGGAACAAAAACAATAAATTATAAAAAAGAAAAAAAAAGAAAAAAAGAATTATCCTAACTTTTTTTTAAGGAGAGCATGCATTTTGGCGCACAGGCAGAACTACAATTGAGGCCTTTATATCACAGGGGGTGTCTAGCAAGATGCTCCACTCTGCGAATGGTCAATGACCATTCCCTTCCTTATTCCTCATTTAAAGTTAACATCATGACATTATATGACCTTGAACTATAGACTCAATCACTGCTAATTAATTATATAACACAGAACTATTTTGGGTGGACACAGATATGTATAGAACCTGGATATAGATTAATCAATGTTACTCCTTTCCCACTTCCATCCGCCTTCTCCCTACCCAGCCAGCCACAGGGACAGACTGTATGTAACGTTGATGGATGCAGCACCTGTGGTCAAGTGGCATCTATACATCACTGTTATACCCGCTGACAATTACATAGCCACCTTACCGGTCAATGATGGACAATCATTGACAGACACAGTGAGAGACGTCAACAAGACAGTGTCGTACAACATGTGGTAAGTGTTACAGGAATGATGGGCACCCAAGGTACCACCATAACCAGGTAATGTACACCACAGGTGGGTTGTTTTTCAACTAGGTTAAACACAGGGGAGCTTCCTGTGTTATTATGAGTTTCTGGCATTGTTATATCTTGACGTGCGTTCTCTGTGTGATATTTAAAATATAGAACAGTATATTTCCAGGACTGTCAGCAATGTAATTTCCCTTTAGATTTAAGCTAATCTGTCATCCTTTTAATATGTCAAGATATTTGACAAAAGTGTCTTTCCTGACATTAGGATATGCAGAAACGTTGACATCTGCATAACAATTAAATGACTGTTTATTTATAGAAACACTTAAGACACAATTATGAAACAAAAATTTCAAGAGCTTAAATGCAGTCTTCAAAATGATATTGTATAACAGCAGAGATATTTAGATCCTTAAGTCCCATTATTACGCCAATATGTGCCAATGATGTTTATAATACTATCCATGGCATACGAGATTATATCTTTGCTTGTTCTTGCTTTATATTTTGCGATGCTTTAAGTTTTGAATGAGTAAAAAGACTCAGTTTTTGTTAGTTATACATATATATATGTGTGTCTTGTATATCCTTTGTTTACTCAATAAATGACCTTTTTACCTTTGTTGGTGAGTTGTAGTATTTTTTTTTTTGGGGGGGGGGGGCATGCTGACATAAATAATATTGTATAACAGCAGAGATATTTAAACCCATGATAAGGAAGAAATTATGACTTTTGACAGGAGAATTAAGATAAAATAGTGGTGGGACTGAATCATCTTTTAAGAGCTAATTAAAAGAACCAGGGTGACCATACCTCAGTTATTTCCCATGTTATGCTGATGGTCCACAAAATGCCGTGGTGGCGGATCAGCAGAGCCTTGAAGAACCACCCCAGGAGGTGGGCTGCCGCAAAGCAGTCAAACAGGCTGTAGAACCGTGCCCAGTCCATCGTTGAACAGTTCACCGCATACTCCTACAAATCAAATCATCGGGTATACTCTTCAAACAGTTATCTAATATGGTTAATTACACATTTGGACTTCCACATCTTAAACATATTGGTATCTTATATTACCATAGGTAAGTAGGAAGTCCCTACCACTACTAGCTGTTTATTTTTTTTTTATACACATAACAGTATTTGACTTTTTCTCTGTCTTGAATCTGAAAACCTCAACAGTTTTACTTGGTTTAATAAGTTTTAGAAAACTACTGAGTTTGACTGTATATGTCATATATGAATGCATACAATCATGATGACAGGTAGTTGTATAGCATACAACAAATTCTTGAGGATCTTATACAGAATTCTATCAAATAAACAATGGGGAAAAGTTGTCCAGATGAATTGTGCTCTACATATTGTGAACAAACATATGCTACTCATTCTATATAATGACAGAATACAGATGTCTGTGTAATAATATGTGGCCCAGATTTTATCCCATCAAAATTACAAAAGCTAGGATCTTTTCCATTTCCCCCAAAATTGTAGAGAACTGTAGAGATATGGTATATTGTATTATCAATAAATTGTACAATTTAAAATACATTTCATCCTGATATAAATTATCCTATAATATATGTATATAAATACTAGCAGGCTATAAACTTGACACCCCCCCCCCCCCCCCCTCCATTAAGGTTGAAATAGATTGCATCGATAAAACATGCACCCAGAGGAAACCAGCTAGTTTACCAGTGCAAACACAATGAGATACAAGTAAACCCAGCAAGGGGCCCTTGTAACAAAGAGATCAGTTCCTTTTGATTGATTAATGGTCAATTCTACACGACTGCAGCTGGGTACACAGGAATGAACTCTGTATAAAACAGCAGTCTACACAGAGAGACTGAGGGCAGCAGATTGATTCATCAATGATTCATCCCTGAAGATGACGTCCCATTCCTGACAGATACATTGGACAGGGGATTACAAAAAACTTCATCAAGTCTATTCCAATGTGACTATCTTACTGAGCTAACCTGGGCTACCTCAAATCAGATGTAATCACAATTTCCTTATTAAATATTCATTTCTGATTTACAATTTATTCAATTTACATAGAAGGCCAAAATACTATACATGGGAGTCAAATGTTGTCAATCAAGGTATAACCAAGATTACTTTCCTTGACATAATATAGTCACAGCTTCATGTGACTTAACACCACAGAAAGCTTCCCTGTTCAAACATCCAGTCACAGCATGATCAATCAAACCAACTAAGGGGACTGAGAGAAATTCCACAAGCTATCCAACATGGCTATATTTAGCCATTCATTTCAACAAGCTTCCTGCAGCCAATTGCAGATGTTATAATTACCATATTTTTCCTTTCTGTTGTATTTTTTTTTAGAATTGAAAAAAATATTTAGTTTGCATTTATGAATATCCTTAAGTTTTCATACAGTTATGAAGGATCAGAAAATATCATTTTAGACCAACAGCAAGTGTGTGTGGTATTATGGTAAAAGTTTGGAGATCTCTCTCTCTCTCTCTCTCCAACCCTCCATCGTGTGTTAATTTATTGATTCCAAATAGTAAGATGTTCCACTACTTGCTGTTTTGGTCTGCCTTTTAGAGGACTAGATCAATACCCACTGTATCTGGATGCTGAAATCTGACACCACCAATAGTTACATGGATGTATTGGACCATAAGCCTTTAAATCCTACATCTGCAACCTTCAGTCTGTTCTAGGCCACTATGCTAAAACTAGCTCAATAATTAAAAAGATTTGACCTTTTTCACTTAATTAAAAGTTCTTGTAGACATAATGCTTTATAGGTGCCCAGCTCCTTTATTTGATGCAAATTACATGCCTTCTTTGTTTTATTTTATTCATCACTTGTCCTGGGTTATTAATAATTGCAAAAAAGGCAACCTTTTACATGTAGATTTGGTTTTAATGAAGAAAAAAAATCACAAATAAAGGAAGCTTCAATGATTTTGTTATATATTATAATATATCAGTGTAACATACTATGTATGAAAATGACAGACATCTGGTAAACTTTTGGAAAAATACAGTCAAACTTCAATATTCAAAACTCAATATCACTGAGAAAAAAACTTGTTAATAAGGGTAATAGATAAAAAAGAAAACTGAGGTAAAAACGCATAAAGAAACTGTAGCTTAGGACTTTCAAATAAAAACTGTAGCACAGGACTTTCAAATCACTTCAATAAACCCATTGTATTCTACCGGTAGATATCAATGTTTAAGATAGCAGAGTTTGAATGAAGAAGACCAGAGTAGATATCGTTACCTTGTCCTCTGGAGACACACCCTTCAGATCAGGGAAAATCCATTCTATCATCAGGCGAACATCTTTCCGATTTTGAAACAGCAGAAAAACTAAGACCATGAAGTATAACACACTTAGTCCTGAAAAGGAAATAACAATGCATACATATTGACATCATTCCAAAACATTTTAACTCTTGACAAAGTCTTGTTAATATCTTGTTCAAAAGTAATTAATAAATTCAATTCATTCACGTGCTTTGTTTGTTTTTTGGTGGGGGAGGGGGTGTAGGAGAAATCACCGTAAAATAGTTACTCAATTGTTCTTATAAAGAGTGTATCTCTGATTAAACATATAAAAAACAGGCAAATAAAATTATGCTGTGGAACAAACAAAAAGTTTTTTCTCTCCATTAAAAAAGAAATGAATAAACAAGGGAAGTAATGATGACTGATAGTTGGATACTCTACCAAACACTATCCTCCATATTCCCGGGTGAGGGCGGGTGAAAGGACCTGGAAACGAATGTAAAGATAAATAATCATCAACGCAAAATCTCATCAATAACAGCATCAACAAAAGTTTAATATATACTTCTAGATTTTCATATAATATTTTGAACCCCGCGATATATTGAACCCGGGTTCAAAATATCGCTGCGATATATTGAACCCCCCCATAAAATATTAAACCCAGGTTCAATATTTTATGGCCGCGATATTTTGAACCCCCCTCTACTTTTCATTGGTATTGGAGAGGGGGTTCAAAATATTATGGCTGCGATATATTGAACCCCCTACTTATTTCCAATTCCCATTGGAGAGGGGGTTCAAAATATTATGGCTGCGATATATTGAACCCCCAACATTTTTCCAATTCCTATTGGAGAGGGGGTTCAAAATATTATGGCCGCGATATTTTGAACCCCCCTCTATTTTTCATTGGTATTGGAGAGGGGGTTCAAAATATTATGGCCGCAATATTTTGAACCCCCCTCTATTTTTCATTGGTATTGGAGAGGGGGTTCAAAATATTATGGCTGCGATATATTGAACCCCCAACCTTTTTCCAATTCCTATTGGAGAGGGGGTTCAAAATATTATGGCCGCGATATTTTGAACCCCCCTCTATTTTTCATTGGTATTGGAGAGGGGGTTCATAATATTATGGCCGCAATATTTTGAACCCCCTACTTATTTCTAATTCCCATTGGAGAGGGGGTTCAAAATATTATTTCTACTGATCAATTCATTTGTGACCGCATCGGACATGGACTTGGAAGAGTACCATGATAAGAAGGGTTTTCAATATATCGCAGCCATAATATTATGAACCCCCTCTCCAATGGGAATTGGAAATAGGTATGGGGTTCAAAATATCGCTGCCATAATATTTTGAACCCCCTCTCCAAAGGGAATTGGAAATAAGTAGGGGGTTCAATATATCGCTGCCATAATATTTTGAACCCCCTCTCCAATACCAATGAAAAATAGAGGGGGGTTCAAAATATCGCGGCCATAATATTTTGAACCCCCTCTCCAATGGGAATTGGAAATAGGTAGGGGGTTCAAAATATCGCAGCCATAATATTTTGAACCCCCTCTCCAATGGGAATTGGAAATAAGTAGGGGGTTCAAAATATTGCAGCCATAATATTTTGAACCCCCTCTCCAATAGCAAAAAAAAATAGAGGGGGGTTCAAAATATCGCGGCCATAATATTTTAACCCCCTCTCCAATGGGAATTGAAAATAGGTAGGGGGTTCAAAATATCGCAGCCATAATATTTTGAACCCTCTCTCCAATGGGAATTGGAAATAAGTAGGGGGTTCAAAATATCGCAGTCATAATATTTTGAACCCCCTCTCCAATAGCAAAAAAAAATAGAGGGGGATTCAAAATATCACGGCCATAATATTTTGAACCCCCTCTCCAATGGGAATTGGAAATAAGTAGGGGGTTCAAAATATCGCAGCCATAATATTTTGAACCCCCTCTCCAATAGCAAAAAAAAATAGAGGGGGATTCAAAATATCGCGGCCATAATATTTTGAGCCCCTCGGCAATGGGAAAAGGAAATAGGTAGGGGGTTCAAAATATCGCAGCCATAATATTTTGAACCCCATCTCCAATGGGAATTGGAAATAAGTAGGGGGTTCAAAATATCGCAGCCATAATATTTTGAACCCCCTCTCCAATAGCAAAAAAAAATAGAGGGGGATTCAAAATATCGCGGCCATAATATTTTGAACCCCCTCTCCAATGGGAGTTGGAAATAGGTAGGGGGTTCAAAATATCGCAGCCATAATATTTTGAACCCCCTCTCCAATGGGAATTGGAAATAAGTAGGGGGTTCAAAATATCGCAGCCATAATATTTTGAACCCCCTCTCCAATGGGAATTGGAAATAGGTAGGGGGTTCAAAATATCGCAGCCATAATATTTTGAACCCCCTCTCCAATGGGAATTGGAAATAGGTAGGGGGTTCAATATATCGCGGCCATAATATTTTGAACCCCCTCTCCAATGGGAATTGGAAATAGGTAGGGGGTTCAATATATCGCAGCCATAATATTTTGAACCCCCTCTCCAAAGGAAATTGGAAACAGTAGGGGGTTCAATATATCACAGCCATAATATTTTGAACCCCCTCTCCAAAAGCAATGAAAATTCGATAGGGTTTCAAAATATCGCGGCCATAATATTTTGAACCCAGGGTTCAATATTTTATGGGGGGGGTTCAATATATCGCAGCGATATTTTGAACCCGGGTTCATAATATCGCATAATATATTGAACCCGGGTTCAATATTTGGCGGTATCAAAATATTATATGACACCTGTCACACCGGCAGCTACAAAATGCATTATTAGTACTTTGTAAACTTTCATTATTATTTTTTAAAAACCATGCAACAGTGACAGTGACTTATTTTTCTTTCTTCTTTCCACTTGCACTGTGTCACAGAGGTGAGAATTAGATTATACATACAAAGGTACCCATAAAATTCACATGACAATAACCATGAACCTAGATTATTTTCTCTGTGAATGATGTTTGAACTGCTTTTCTTCCTACTTGACAAAAACCAGCACTAATTCTTGTATAAATTGAACAGAAGAGCCAAAGAGAATAATAATATCTGCATCCTGCTGTTTTTTGATAAGGCAGTTGCAATATGTAGTGTCTCACTTTCTGGCACAAATCTTATCAAGTGCACATGCACTTAATATACAATATACCTATAAGCAAGTAAAAATGTGTACACAGGTTTTGATATTTTTTAGGTTTGGTTATTTTTTTTTACCTGTATATGTTTTTATGGGGGTAATATATTTTTTACCCTGCAAATTTTAGCTAACATTTTTTTTTGTTGGTAATAAATGAACTAAAATGTAAGATTGTTAGTAATTAAGCTTAATCATTGAGGCTATAAAATAGAAAATTTTTTACGGTTATCCAATGTTTCACACAAAATGCTCATGGAGAAAAAAGTTGTACTCTGTAACATACATGTATATAATCATAAAAAAGGAAAAATCATTGTAGGCTTGCCATAATTGTAAGGTATATATTCATTTATTTACTCGATCAAGCTATTTCCCTCTTTCAACATATTCCCAAAAATATTTCCTTTCTGAACACATAAAAGTGCAAACCTTTTAAAAATATGAACTCTTCACTATTTCCCTTTGGTTTTCAGAAAAAAATTCTTTTATTGTATCCAGTTTAGTCAAATTTCATTTTTGTCATTTGCCAAGGTATATAGTCTTTTTGTTTATCTTACAAAAGGAAAAGTTATCCTCTCTCTCTCTCAGAGAGAGAGAGAGAGAGAGAGAGAAAGAGAGAAAGAGAAAAGAGATTGAGAGACATCTTCGCTAGCCAAGGGTTTAGATCCACTCTGCTCCTCTACAACTGTTGTAGAGGAGCAGAGTGGATCATAAACCCTTGGCTAGCGAAGATGAGTGAGAGACAGAAATGGGTGAATGAATATTTCTAGGGCCTGTACACATGATAAGGTTTGCCTTACAAGTCTAAACCTTACGTTTTTTCAAGCCTTACGTCTCTAGTGTACACACACTTAGGCAAACCTTACATGATTATAATCATCATTTCCAAAATCTCCATTTTTTTGTTGTTTTTAAACATTACAAAAATGGAGGACAATATCATTACTGTAGCAGAGTTATTTTATTGGCTACAGCAATTAATTAATCAAACTAATTAAAAAGAGGAAAAGTGTTAACAGACGCTTATGGTCATATGGAGAGCTGTGCACACAATATACTGCTGCATGAATTGTGCCTAAAAGACCCTAGCACCTTTAACAATTTTGTATGGATGGACTAGCAATGCTTTGCAGAGTTAACAAGTCTTTTAACTCCTAGCAGTCACATAGCATGTGGTCACTTAAATCTACCTACATGTCCGATTTGATATACTAGTAAATAGATTGACATTAGGGTAAATGATTTTCATTGGCTACAATACAAAGGTCAGCTAAGTCTTGTATTAGGAAATAGAGCAGTGCTCTATTACTAAGTTTGACTTGTAAGGCTACCAAAAACATGTATTAAGGGTGTACATACGGCAAGCCAAGAACTTAAGTTGTAAGACTTGTAAGGCAAGCCTTATTGTGTGTACCGGCCCTTAGAGAGTCCTGTCGCTTTTCCCTTTGTGATTTTGTATCCAGTGTAAAGTATTGTACAGAACCAGTTTATTGAAAAACAATTATACATCATAAATTCTTCTTACCTCTGAACTGATTGATAAAATAGATAATCATATATAAACAAGAGGCCCATGGGGCCAGATCGCTCACATGAGCAACAATGGTTGCACGATTATGTAGAGATCGTACAGAATTACCAATAGAATGTATAGTATTTAAATAATATAATATGTTGTTAGTGCATCAGATTTTGCTCATTTTGCACGATAAACAATTAATTGTCTAATTTACTGATGTCTTTATTTGATTCGATACGTAAAAATTCCAAAATACAGGCAATATTTCCCCTCAAGTTAAAAAGCATAAATGAAATTCAAAACAATGTAAAACCACAGTCACGAGTGAAAATGTCAACGCATTGAAAGATTTAACCTCAATTCACTTCACGAAATTGGCACAAATATGTTTAGCATATCATGTTTCAAGTATCCCTTCGCACGTAAACTGTTGCACAACAAGCAAATTCATCTTTGTCAGTTTGACCCGTTTGTCATGCGTCAACATTCAAACATGGCTGCTTTATACAAAGAACTTTTGTTTTCAATATTGAATACCGAACCTGAAGTTATAAACTGATTGACTGTTTATTACTCAAATTTAAAACAGAATTCGCCGATAATTTTTGCAATTAATAATTTCCTTTCCAAAAGGATTATTCATGCAAAATTATGTTGAATTTGACACAGTAGTTTTTGAGAAGAAGATTTTTTAAAATGCGACCCCCTTTTTCTACAGTTTCGAGGTTTTCTCCCCTTTGAATAAAGATCGGTCTTTCATTTCTGCAATTTATAATCACCTTTCTATGGGGATGCTTTGTGCCAAATTTGGTTGAAATTGGCCCAGTGGTTTTAGAGAAGAAGTTCAAAATTTGAAAAGTTTACAGATGGACAACGGACAAAATGTGATCAGAATAGCTCACTTGAGCTAAAAAACTGCTACAACCATTGTCATTGATAGCCATTAACAGCTAACTGTGTCCCAGCAGCCAATAAGTGTTATAATTATTATTAAGGAGGTGGGTTCATTATTTACGCTTGACACAGCAGTCAAAATTGAACCTGACCCAGTAGCCAAACTCACACTAAAAAGGAAATAATGGTATCCCAAGATTTACCATCACTCCAATTTGTCTCCAAGTTTAGTTTAAATAATATTTAATTAAGGCACATTCTACATAAAGGTGAACTTTGTTAAAACTTTGACTTCTTCATACAAGTCAAATTCAGCATCTAAAGCATATCGCTGGTATTGTTTCTTCATAAATTCATCATTCCATGCATGAATACTTGGAAATGAGACCTGCATGATTTCTGATCTATTCATTCATTCTGAGACCTCAAGCATGTTCTGTATAAAACACCTCCATATGCATTATCCATGCAAATATGGTCTATGAAAGTTGATCTACATGCCTTAACTATAATTTACTTGTCCAGAAAATGAACCAAAAGTAATATAATTTAAAAGCAATTGTACATTGCTAGTATAATGTATCTTTTAGATGTATCATCTATCAAAGACCTGCTCCAAATATTTAAAACTGAAATAAATATACCAACATAGAAAGCAAGTCTGATGAAATGTACATTGTATAAAAAAATTATAAATACCAGCCCTTCCGTGTGAAATGGTTGATATACGCTTAAAAATGGTTAGAATTAATAAATACATACCAGTATATTATTGATTTCACATTTTGCTTTGGTTGGTAAATTTATCTATTAACATTCTCTCTCTCTCTCTCTCTCTCTCTCTCTCTCTCTCTCTCTCTCTCTCTCTCATCCAATATGCATAATATGACTTATGGGTTTTAAAGTTGATTAACTTGAGGTCTTACCATTGGGGAAAGCTAGCACACTGACAACAAGAAAGAAGAAAATGATCCAGCAGAGGCCAATCCATAAGTTGTTATCTTTATCATCATCATTCCTGAAATATTCAAGACAATCAATATTGAAGTCATCAGGGCACCATTGTACCTTGAAATGGACACTCTCCTCAGCATCAATCACAATGCTGCCAATTATCAATAGTTCCCTTGAGTCACATTATCTCAAAATATATTTTCATAAATTGTTGTGTGATATATATGTATATAACACACACATATATATATATATATATATATATATATATATATATATATATATATATATATATATATATATATATATATATATATATATATATATATATATATATATATATATATATATATATATATATATATATATATATATATATATATATATATATATATATATATATATATAATATGGAACATACTATTGTAGGTCTGTCTCATGAACATAACAATTATAACCTTTTTAGCATTTTTGAAATTATTAAACAAAAAAAAACCCCAAAACAGAACAAATATGCTGTTTGGGTCAATAAACATAGTCAAAATTATTTTCTTTTATCTAAGAGATTGTGATACAAGTTTATCAGATTGCATTGAATGCATACATCCTGTATGACGTTGACTAACATACTAGGTATTAAAACTGGTATAAAAGAAAAATGAAGGATAACTTGTTCTATATTAAATTATGCTGGTAAGATATATAATATTGATTGGTTTTCAAGATTGCTATAAATATACTTTGTTCTCAATGCAAACCCTTAACTTATCATGAAAGATATTATAATTTATATATCTTTGCCTCAGGTCATTGTAACTTTGTACACTGTAAAACCACATGCAGTGACCGTTCGATAGTTTGATCTATTTGCTCTTTAGAAAACAACATCTCTTTTTAAAATTAAAATAAGAATTGAACATTTTTTTTCGTTCATGATACAGAAGCAGTCAACAGTTAAATAATCGATGTGACTTTCAAATTACGCGTATTATTAGAATCTTACGTAACAACAATCTGCGCTTTCATAAACCTTATACTAGGAAATTTTATGAAGTATTTAAACAAACCAGAGTAAAAATTATAAAATTCCATATCTAAAGATCGAAATTCATTAACATAAATAAAATGTCATCGACATCCTAGTCACGTGTAGAATATAAACAAAATGTAGGAGCAGCCGACACAAGACTTACCTTGTGAACGCTGAATAAAGTAGTCCTAAAACACAAACAGATAACAGAGTCAGTGTATGAGGCTTGTAAAAGAATGCCAGAGATACATCGTCCACAGATTTCTCGTTTATAGAACGAAAATGTTCCATTTCTTCAGCAAGGTCATTTCTTCGTCCATCCATATTGCAGGAGAGGTGTGTTTTCAATTTGAAATATTTGGAATTCCGAGCCCGATGTGCAACTTGACTTCATGATGGTAGAAGTTCGATCCCTATTCACAAGAAATTAAATACTGTATTATGGACTAAAAAAACAGAATGACAAAAAGATCATATCAGATAAGCTATCAGTTACTATATCTTACAATTCTGATCTAAGTCCATCAGCTAAACGAATCCTCTTCCTTCTGCGCCGGATCAGTACTCTTAAGTACACAAAAGCTTATGCACTATACAATGAATATATAGGTTCACTCCGTCGATCGATGATCCTCATTGGCACCACTTATTGAGGTACAAGGAAATAGGATAAGTAATTATACATAGAAAAACTCATTCTCTCTAAAGTCGACAAACCGCGGGTAAGTTAATCATTGGATAAATTTATAACCATTTCTCGTTCTTACCAAAAATCGTGGAACACTTTTCAGCTTATAATTAAAGAAAAACGAACCTTTACTGGGATGTCTTTTCTTGGGTGACATAAATAATGCAACTTCAGTGTTTTGGAACGGTAAATTCTCCTCTGAAAAATTTAAATCAAAGCTAAAGATTGCAAATCGTTAAATTAGTATGCACAAACACGTGTCTACACAGTCTCTACCACCGACACCCCATAGATCCCCTCAAACTGCACGGCTTTATGCATGTATATATACTTAATACTAAACTTAACATGTGAAGACACGTGTAGAACTCGAATCTCCAGCAAGTCCATCGTGTACATGTTCATAATTCTGCGTGCAATTTCCTAATGCATTAGCTGCAGAACTGTAGCTCTCCGGGAAAAAAAATTATTGACAGACAACATTTTTTTTCCGGAGAGCTACAGTTCTGCAGCTACTAATGCATGTTATGTGAATTTAAATTTTGACTATAGAGAATTAAAAATACATATACAAGCAGCAGATATACTTACGTGTTATAAAAAAAATTGTCCTTGAATTTCACCAAATGCACGTAATGTCGTTTTATACAATAAAGACGAGAGTTCCGTTTGGTTATGTCAACAATTAAATTTCAAATCTAGATGGAATTTCTGCATGAGTGAAATGTTTTACATGCATGTGTACTACTGTAAGCTAGGTTCCATGCACGTTAATACAAAGACAGTATTCTAATTAAGTACAGTATATTAGATTGCTCCCTAACATTTACTTTTTCCATCAAATTCATCAAAATATGCATATTACGTGTTCATGGTTTAGAATAAATCCAGAGAGCTTAGCTATAATACAAAACCTAATTAATTTGCAGGCTGACCTAAATCAAATACCTGTTCCCATGACCCATGTTCTAATTATGGCATTCGTTTATTAAGAGAGGCACGCACTCTATTCTAGTGACAGAAGGGAACCAATAACGAAGCAGGAGAACGTTGCACCCCCCCCCCCCCCTCCATCCCCTCATCGCGAGAAATTCTCTGTATGATACACGTATAATAAACTAGTATCTTACATGCATTGCAATTCTTGTAATATACCTGGTATAACATCACGTTTGGACTTTAAAGGCAGTTTAATTAAATCTCTGTGATATAGCTTTAATAATTTTCCCCATTGCTCTTTACTAAAACTAGAGATAATTAGGGAAGTTATAAATAATTGCAGTAAAATCTCTTCCTACAGTTGGTACTATCTTAATTATAGAAAACTAACAATGATAGCTTGCATACAAAAATTCTATCCCCCTAATCTAAAAAAACAAAAACAAAACATACGTAAATCATGTTTTAGTTGAATTTACTTTAACAGGACTTACATGTACTTACATTACGCCTTGGGACACATACGACATGTATAGCAACTACATCAGCTTTGGTCTTGTCTCTATATGGTGACAAAGGCAGAAGATAATCCCTGCCCGGCTATCCAGATACACCTAGTTGACGACCACGTTGACCCGGCGAGGAAAAATCCGGATGTTGTGGACAGGACATTAGATCTCTGCTGTATTTGCCATATATGGAACGTTGTATAATAGTAACGTTATAAACGATACACAAGAGAGAGAGAGAGAGAGAGAGAGAGAGAGAGAGAGAGAGAGAGAGAGAGAGAGAGAGAGAGAGAGAGAGAGAGAGAGATGAGTGAATGAATATTTTCAGGGCCTGTACACACGATAAGAGAGAGAGAGCTCCCATGTATTTGTCCAATTTGAAAGTGAATGACTACATTGAGCTTACATGCAAAATGTATAGGCTATAGCACTGATTTGCAAAAAAAGCAGCCGCATTTGATTTTTTTCCCTTTAAAATTTGTAGAGATGAATGTATGTTTGATCTTCGAAATAGCATAGGAAATAAAGCAACATCATGCAGCATGCGTGAGGACAAGTTTTATCGTAATAGTAACACAATATAAAAGCATGCCATCATATTATCACCTCTATCATATGGATATTTCGAACGCGGAGAACACTGCCGAACACGGAGCAGTAGCTATTTACCACAAAAAAGGGATGGTTTTTAAATTTCCTTTAAACTCTCCTATATAAAATTACCACTTAAACGCAATTAAAAAGTTTACAAATCTGTCGAAATCATTGATCTACAATGTATTTAATTTTCCAGTGATCATCTTAAATATATTTATTAAATTATAAGCGTTTTAACGGAACACGATCGATTGATTATGACAGATTTGGATTCTTTTTACAAATACAAGTGCAGAAAAGTCATTACAAGGTCATGCCCAATACACCGTCAGGCCGAAAAAAAATATAGTTACCCCAAAATTACTCTTTTGCAACTGATTTTAATAAAGTTTTGCCATATGTTTGTGTGTAGATACATATCAAATACATACGTCACAAACAACTGAAAGACTTTTAAATGCCCAACCCTTTTATTCTATTAAATTAATGAAGAAAAGGTGCGACAAAGATGTGGCACTGTTTAATTGGACCAATATGATAATTCGAAGGCATCTTGATCCTTTATGATACATAAGATTAACAAAATTGGAAAAATGATAAATTTCATCAGAACATTTTTGCGTACAATGGAATACATAAAGTAAACAGTTTTTGTAAAATAATGTTTATAAGTTGAATTTGATTTCAACCTCTAGATACTTTTCTATACAAAATTCTTAGTGGAGATTTATCAACCAATTTTTTTTTTCTTTTCTTTTTTTTTGGGGGGGGGGGGGTGGTCATTTTAAAGGAACAATATGATTTTTGCAATAGAAAATTCTGACATGAAAAATGCAATTCATTTATTTGAAATAAACATACAATTTAAAATAAAAAAACACAAACTCGACAGAAAGAAAATAAAAATGGGGGAAAAAGAAATGAGAGAAAAGTACGAAAAAAGAAAAAAATTTTGTTCACTCATAGTTACATGTATAAAGCTTCTCCTTTTCCGAATTCTACGTCGAGAGTAGAATGTATGCATAAAATCAAATACTTTATGAACCAATTTCCTGTTTCAAAATATGTTTGCAGAATATATATGTACAATTTTTTAAACCATGCTTTGGTTTTTTTATGTGTGTGATTATCTATAAAAAAAATAATTAACAGAACTTAAAATATTTAAATCTTTCTTAAATGAAATGCCATCCAGTCCATTTGTAGTTACATGTATATATAGGGATTATATATAACCATAAGACGCGGAAAATATGGGCCCAGAAGGTTTCTATCCCCTCTCTATGACCTTCGGGACGAAAATAGACAGTGTGAAAATACAGTGGCGAAACTCTGCGCAACCGTTTGTAATTGAACTTATTTAGGAGAAATGATTCCTACCCGAGACCCAGTGTGGTGTTCGCGCCCATTCCGTCAACAGTCATGTGGAAAGCTTTACATTCAAAGGTATACTCCATATATATTTCAAATCAGAGTTAATTATCAGTATCTAAGTTTTATATTTATAAAATTATTTTTGACAATGATATAGTCATGATATATCTGAATATTTGTCGGTAAAATTTTTAAAATTAGCGTTATTTTTTTTATATGATCTGCATAGATGGAAATTGATGTATTACATAAAAGTTATAATAAAATTTTAATTGTAAGTATAATGAACAGTAATATATACAAACATCATGGGTCGGTGTCTTCAAAAATATACGATGAAGTCAGTCTAAAAAACGGCAATGCAATATGTTGATTATCAACATATGATAGTCAATGAAATAAATGAAATATATCTTGTATTGATCTTATTTACATGCATTTATAAATATCACATTTTCAAACTCTTTCCAATATCTTATGAACTTTCATATAAGCCGATTTGTTCTAAACAACAATGTATTTTGATCTCCGATTTGCAAATACGTATACAGTACAATTAACAAATTCTTTTGAAAAATCTTTAATTTATCTAATATATATACAACGATTAATACTAATTTTCCAAATTTTTTTCATTTTTTTTTTTATCAAATTCCATAAGTCAATTTGCTACATGTACCTGTTTATAATTGCAATTTTTTTTTAGATTGTACAGGTATCAACATTATGCACACAGAATATTTTCGTGACGTCACGTATTGTGTCTATACACATATTCGCAACATCACATTTAAAATGTATACAATTGCTCATTCTTGACTTTGTGTTAAACATTTTACCAGAATAGTATTATCTGCTTAAGGTGGTATGGGACATCTGTCGATATGAATGTTGATTAAAGTACTAGTACATTATAAATGATAGACTTTCATCGGTTTAGAATTAAACAAAAAAAAAGCTTTAAAAATATTTGGAGAGGTAAAAATTGTAAAACCCCGAGCGGAAATCGGACTTACGGCTAACAGAATCGTAGTAAACCAACTAACCGACTGCGCTACGCTGTTAGGTGACAATATCGGGAAAGAAACTACTTACATGTATAAAATTACACTTCATTTTATTGTTTATTTTGATAAACAGTATGTCACAACATGCTAGTGTCCCATACCACCTTTATTTTTTTCAAAATGAAAAATGTCTATTCTGTTGACAAAAATCTAAAACATTCATATTTTATTCAGCTATTTAGTGTTTCAAACGATTAAAATTAGACCATTTCAATGCTGTAAACTAAATAAATGTTGAAATAAGTTGCATATTTCATAGTTTGTTTTCTTTTTTTTCCAGATACTAAAGGTTTTGTGGACCCTACTCATATGTAACTCTTTTATACCTTGTCGGTCACAGGACGTTTTTTCACCAACAGCTTTTACCCAAGGTCTATCTTCTTTCAATACTGGTTTTTCAAACTTTGGTAATGCTATAAATGGATTTTCTACTGGAACAGGAGGTGCGGACGGAGCTTTCTTAGCCAGTGGCGGAGTTCCCACGATCGGAGGACCCGGAACGGGTGGGGGTTTCACTTTCGGGGCTGGAGCCGGTCCAGGTTTCTTTGACGGCGGCGCTGGAGCCGTAGGCGCGGGTGGTGGCGTGCCTGTTGTCGGCGGGGGCACTGGCGGTTTTACTGGAGCCGGTGCAACACCATTCACTTTTGGAGGAACCGGTTTTGGGGCTCCTGGCGGAGTAACATTTGGTGGCGGAGGAGGCGCTGGATTTGTTGGTGGTGGCGGTGGGATACCTGTCGCCGGTGGAGGGGTCGGGTTTGGAGGACCAGGAGTCGGATTTGGAGGACAAGTGGGCGGAGTTGGAGGAGGACCAGCGTTTGGTGACGGAGGAGTCGGATTTATAGGAGACGGATTTGGAGGGCCAGGGGGCGGATTTGGCGGCGGCGGAGGACCAGGGTTTGGTGATGGAGGAGGCGGATTTGGCGGCGGCGGAGGACCAGTGTTTGGTGATGGAGGAGGTGGATTTGGCGGCGGAGGACCAGGGTTTGGCGATGGAGGAGGCGGATTTGGCGGCGGAGGACCAGGGTTTGGTGACGGAGGAGGCGGATTTGGCGGCGGAGGGCCAGCGTTTGGTGACGGAGGAGATGGATTTGGAGGGGGCGGAGGAGTAACAATTATAAACGGTGGTGCAGGAGGAATACTAGGAGGTGGCGGAGGAATACCAATCGCTCTTGGAGGTGGAGGAGGACTCGGGGGAACGGGTGGAGTTACAATTGTGGACGGCGGAACAGGAGTTGGAGGATTGGGTGTAACTGGACCTGGAGGTGTCACAATGCTGGGCGGAGGAGGAACAGGACTTGGAACTGGGGGGGCCTTTGTTGGACCAGATCCTTTAGGTCCTGGCAGTGGAGTTTTTGTTGGTCCTGGAACAGGTACAGGAACTGGTGGGGCTATTACTCTTGGAGGAGGAGTAAGTGGTGGTCTTCCATTCGGTAGCTTTGTTGGCCCAGAACCAGCAATTCCGACAACAGGATTTGGTGGAACGACAGTAATAACTTCCCCTGTCTCAGTTTCTCCTGCTGTGCCATCTATAGGACTATACCCTGGAGGGGGTGGTATTAGTGGTGGACTTGGAGGTTTAGATGGTGGATTTGGTGGATTTGGCAGTGGTGGGGTTGGTGGTTTTGGTGGTATAGATGGAGGACTTGATGTATTTGGCGGCGGGGGTCTAAGCGGTGGTGGTGGATTTGGCAGTTTTGGTGGTGGCGGACTTGGGGATGGCGGTTTTGGCAGCGGCGGACTTGGGAGTGGCGGTTTTGGCAGCGGCGGACTTGGGAGTGGCGGCGGACTTGGCGGCGGCGGTTTTGGCAGCAACGGACTTGGGGGTGGCGGACTTGGCGGCGGCGGACTTGGCGGCGGCGGTTTTAGCAGCGGCGGACTTGGGGGTGGCGGTCTTGGCGGCGGTGGACTTGGTGGTGGTGGTGGACTTGGAGGATTTGGCAGCGGCGGACTTGGGGGTGGCGGTCTTGGCGGCGGTGGACTTGGAGGATTTGGCAGCGGCGGACTTGGGGGTGGCGGTCTTGGCGGCGGTGGACTTGGAGGATTTGGCAGCGGCGGACTTGGGGGTGGCGGTCTTGGCGGCGGTGGACTTGGGGGATTTGGCAGTGGCTTTGGTGGAAGTGGTTTTGGAAGTTTAGGGGGTGGAGGTCTAGGGGGATGGGGATTACAAGGAGGATTAGGCAGTGCATATGGTTTTGGAGGAAGTGGAAGCTGGTGGTCTTCATTTTCACAAAGTGGCATATTCCCATGGGCATTAGCAGCAGGAACTATCGGTAGGAGCTTTGAAAAATTAATAAATGGAATATAATCATACAACTCAGGAAATATTAGAAAAAAGGATAATAATTTGTATACATTATAAGTTTATATGCGATCATAATATAAATAGATCTGTTTACTAATTTCAGCTCTAGCATCATCGTTGAATGGGGGAGGAGGAGGGCTTTTTGGGTTTTTTGGCGGAGGTAGTAGCAGTGGGAGCAGCGGTGGGACCGTGGCAGCGGCTTCCGGTTCTGGTACCGGTTTCGGCTTTGTGGCTCCTACAACACCAGCTACAAGCAGTCTTTGTCCAACTCGTAAAAATCCAACGGCATGTTCATGGTGTTACGCAGCTGCTAAAACAAAAACGGCTTGTGACGCAGTTGCGACCGGAAAGAACGGCACGGATGATCCCCAGAACACTACTACGGACGCTTCAGGGGACGACTGTCTGTGGTATAGTGACACAAACGTATGTCTGAACGACGAGGGAGCGGCTTAATAGACTCGTGTTATTTGTTATAATTCGTAAAATTGAATTGATAAAGCTATTAAAATGCGTTTTTTTTGTTGTTTTCTGAATTGCACCCGAAACACTCACCACGTCGATAAATGTTAGACCATGTTATTAGCACCGGGTCATTGTTAAAAAATGTTCATTTTCACAAGTGTATGCTTACTGTTGTTTCTGAAGTTGAAGTGTCTTCATTTCTCTTATAACCTCTTTTGAATTTACAGTGATTATATTGAAAATTTACGTCATTCAAATGTAAACTTCCGTTGCTTTCGATAAGTTTGCCGAGTACTAGTATCTATTACATTTCGACACAATGCGTTTGTTACATTAAAAGTTTGGACTTTATCAAGTTAAACTTATCTATAACAGACTGTTATAGATAAGTTTAACTTGATAAAGTCTAAACTTTTAATGTCTGTTATAGATAAGTTTAACTTGATAAAGTCTAAACTTTTAATGTAACACGTTTATTCTGCGGCACACAGATGTAGTCAGACGATAGGGATAAATTATTTGATCATTTTCAAACCTACAGTACAGCTCACGAGTATCCCGACAAAAACACCGACCACCGTGTTTGAAAGTCCACGCTGATCGTGGAAGTGTCGGTACCTTTGATCTATTGTGCTCTGTTACGGCCACGAAACGAGAAAAAACACGGTGCGACACGGTGCAACGCGATGCAACACGGACAGTAACACGGTGTAACACGCGGTATTTACCTGTGAAAAAAGGGGGATTTAGGAATAAAACTTGTAAAGTATAAAATATTTATTGATGCACGTAAGAGAATTAAAGAAAAAGACACACAAAAAAATAGAAATAAATAAATAAAATTTTTAGGCACGCAATTTTCAGACGTATGCAATTGTTACGGTTGATTTTTGTTGAACAAGAACAAAAAAAAAAATCGATATCGCCCACATAAAGGTTTGATCAATTAAAACACTAACACTTTCTTTTCCTTTTTAAAATTCAAATACACGGTTCCATACGTTTTTGTTTCAGTCCGTTTTTAAACGTAGTAGTAATCGTAGTTACTGTAGTTTGGCAGTTTCAATAGTGCATACAATCATAACTGTGATCTTCTCTCACTTATACTCTATTCAACGATAACAAATCTAACGGGTGGTTGAAAACAACTGTACTTTCTCTAAATATATAATTATACGGCTTTATATTTCATATATTTTCAAATTTACTTTCTTTTAGACATGTGTGATGCACTTGTCCATGTAGTACCGCACAGTACATATTCATAGCGCTTAGAGTCCAAGGATCGGTACTTGATAAATTTTTTTATTTCATCTTTATAAGCAACTTGGGTTTAGAAATTATTTGTGTTCCAAGAAACTACTCAGTATGGCAATAATTACTGTTTGATTGTTTAATGATCGTCATATGAGAGAGAGAGAGAGAGAGAGAGAGAGAGAGAGAGAGAGAGAGAGAGAGATACCGGTATGAGTTTAATTTTAAGTACATTTTACTTGTAATTCAGTTTAATAAGTTAGATTTATAGTTTCCATTATATTGAACCCTTTTCCCTAAAATTGTGATAGAATCTATGCAGGCAGAGTCCACGTGCTATCCCTGTCAATCAAATCAGCCCGCGAGATAGACCACGTGCTCCTTCCATGATAAGGAAAAAATGTCGTTCTATTGTTTTTTTTAAGTCCGCAAAATAGAAAAATGTTTAGCAATGAAGTATTTAGTGTTTGAAATGTTTAGTTTCTTCCTTCTTATATTGCATGTATGGAGTTGGAATATAGCATTGTAGAATCTCTCTCTCTCTCTCTCTCTCTCTCTCTCTCTCTCTCTCTCTCTCTCTCTCTCTCTCTCTCTCTCAGTGTGTACTTTTGTGCAATCATTTTTGAATTATAAGAGTTCTATTTGTATAAATTTAATTCATTTATTTTAGATCCATAATTTTAATAACGATTTTAACACAATGACTAAAAGTTTGTAAAGTACACGATGTAATAAGATTTTTCGTTAAAATTTCGACGCTATTTCACATCACACATATTAGATTGATTATAAAGTAAATAAAGTTGTGTTAACTGTTTAAAATGCTTGCAAAAAGTTACCGGTATTATCTCATTCATCTTTATAATCAATCAAGTTTTTTCGTACATACATGTATGTGTACCCGGTAAATAATTTCTTATCGCAAGTTAATACTTTGTGAAATTCCCGCATTTATAGAGTTGCTGAATTGTTCTCCGGATCCACGCGCCGATAGTCTTACGTGTAGTTGTTTGTGTACATATCTACAGACAATTTTTTTGTTTGTTAGAGATTAGAAAAAATCATGGAACTAACAAAGTAGAAAAAAGATATATTCAGACCATACACACGACGGGTTGTGATGAGTTACCAAACAGGTGTCCGTGGAAAGGTGTGAATAACGGCATCTCGAGTACACCTGTTCAGACGTTCAAATATACACACAGTTAGTTTTAAATTACAATGACACCTAACAAGACAGACAATAACACCTGTTGTGTATAGTACCCAAGATGAAAGACAATGTTGTGTATCTGATCAGCTTCCGTTCAGGTGTATCGCACGAGTGATTTTTCATGTGAAATCACGAGGCCATTACCCGCTATACGGAAATAAAGTTGAAAGTTATTTTGTGAAATGCGGGTATATTTTTAGTACCTGTACAATGCTTGAATATAATTCAACAAGAGTTTGTACATGTATTTATCTATAATCTATAATGTAAAAGTGATTTTTTGTTTATTTATTGCTACATAAATAGCTGAAGTCCAAATTATTCGAGTCACCGGTAACTACAGCACATCAACGTGTTTTTAAAAACACATGATCTGAAATGTTTTCATTTTTCATTTTTAATTGGTTTATATTAAGACTGTAAATTAATTAATAAATCAGAAAGTTTTCAGATAATAGAAAATAAGACGTTTAAGCTCCCGACATTTTAATCGGATGGTCAGTTACAACATCACGTGTGTTTAGAAAAAAAAACACGATTAAATTGATTTGAATTTTGATTATATATCAACTGATTATTAAATATATTTGGTGAATTTATTTCAATTTATTTAAGAACAAATGAATTAAAAGGCACCCATTTACGTCGAGTTTTCAGATCACAAAAACTTAACTTCACGTTGACAGCCCCGACAATTTTCTAGGTCCATGCAACGTAAGTCGATATTTTTTTTTAAATATGAAAAGGATCTATATGTTTCAAACCTTGTTTAGCCATAATTTATTTATTTCTAAACATACGCTATTTCTATCAAAGTCTCAGGTAACTATATCCACGGAGTAACACAGTGGCCACGGAGTTACACAGGCGGCCACGGTGCGACACGGTGCTTTTTCTTGAATTATCCAATACACATACACGGTGTCACACCGTGTGCACGGTGCGACACAGACCGTTTTCCACCGTGTTTTTTACACGGTGGGTGTCGGGATACTCGTGAGCTGTACTGTAGCTTGTCAAAAATCGTTGGAAATAGTGTGAACCGTGGACCCCCTATAAATCCACGACGAGTGTCGTAACTTTACTTTTTTATGTCACCCGAGTCATAGAGGCTATTGTCTTCGTCCGTAGTCGTATGTCGTCGCCGTGCATTAAGAATCTTTACTTCTTGAAAACTACTAGGCCAATTGTTACGATGTTTGGCATCTCTATGGTAAAAAGAATCAAAATTGTGAAATTCATGGCTATACCACCCCCAGGGTATCACAGGTTGGACCAAATATTAAAAAAGCCAAATTTTTAAAAATCTTCTTCTCTATTCCCACAAATGTGGGGAAAAACTAAATGCATGATTATGATGTCCATTATGATATCAAAATTGTGAAATTCTTGACCCCCTGGGTCAGGGGCGCAGGCCCTAGGGCGGGGCCAATATGACCATACAGTAAAAATGTATTAAATCTAAAAAGAAAAAACTTCTCTACTCTCATACATGTTTTTTTAAACTTATTGCTTTGTTTTGATGTCCATGAAATCCTGTACCTAAATTGTGAAATTCATAGCACCTTGGTCATTAATTCAAGCCCTGGGGGAGGACCAATATGGGCATGTAGTAAAAACATATTAAACCTGAAACAATCTTCTTCTCTACTCCCATACTAGTATACGCTGTGTCCATGAAGTCCCCTACCTAAACTGTGAAATTTATTACCTCTGGATCAGGCGTTCAGGCCCTAAGGAGTGGCCAATATGGCCGAATAGTGATAATGTATTAATATTTTTTCTTTACTATCACAATCATGAGAGATAAAGTGGTGCACTGTTACAATGTTCTGATGTTAAATTGTGAAATTCACTACCCAGGACATGGGGCAGCAGTTGATGCTTTTTAAATGGGGAGGGGGGGGGACGTCACATTGAAAACTATTTGGTATATTGTCTCTTGGCAATATTAAATTAAATATAATTATGTTATATATAGGAAATCTACTTTAATATCCTGATATATACAATGTAATAAGATTGACCACTAAAGGCCTGCAGGTCTCTTATTACCAAACATTTTTGTCCCTGAAGATAAGGTATCGATAATCCAACTCTTAAACCCCAAATCCCCCTTTTTATGAATGAATATTTTTCAAACATCAGAAAATAAAAGCAGGGTAACAGAGGAGTCTCAGATTATGGTTTAGACTTTTACTTGGTAGATGTAAATATAGAAAATTGAACGTCGCAGATTTCCAATGCAAACATAGGGGGAAATATACACTGAATGTAAATATTGTTACAATTTATTACATACTTAGTAATAAATACAGGTTTTTTGCATTTGTGATACAGATGACATTACAAAACTCGTATCAGCCCCCGGGGCTGATACAGGTTATCAGCCGATACAGATCCGTATCACACCCCTTGCGGAATTCCTCTGTCTTCTTTCGCTCCGGCATTTGTGCATGTATACAAACGAAAAATAAAACAAACATTTGTTACAGCAGAGACATAAATAATATTATTAATGTCTCGATCTGGTTACAGTCGACATTTGTAAAATTTATTTTATACATGCACAGACTACTTTCAAATGATATTTAAAATCACATTTGTTTAAGTTGATGTTTTTTTCTTCAAAATTTTATTACTAAGTATGTAATAAACATATTAACAGATACCCTTTTTCCATATCACAGCCTGTATCAGCCCTTGACCAATATCAACCCGAGGGCCGAAGGAGTCTGGGGCTAACACTGGCTGTGATATAGAAAAGGGTATGCATTATTCTCTATATTGCAATTAGTCCAAAGAATCCCAATTACAAAGAACACAATGTACCTTAATTGTATTATTTTGTGAAAAAAGTGATTCTTTGAGTAATACGTGAAATTAAAAGATATCATTAGAACAATAATTTATTTTTTCTTGATAAACCTGATTCTTCTTTTTTCTTTTCTTCAAACCAAGTAAATGCATAATGAAATACAATATTATAACTTTGAAAACAAAAAACCCTACAACAGGCACGTAGCATCGGGGGGTGGGGGGAGGAAGGGCCCCCTCACCTTTTAACAGCAATCACTTTTCTTATATTTATTTATAGGAAAACTAAATTTTGAGATGTTCTTCCCCTTTTTTGAGAGTAAATAACTTTTTTGGAAAGATAATGAAAACACTGCTACCCTCAATTTGATGATTGGCAGCAAATTAGTTTCTTGGGTTCAAGATTACCGATGAGCCTGTCCCCTCTCAGCTTTCAAACTTGTTACGTGCCTGAACAATGAATCAAAAAGAATGAAAGACAAACATGTATATGACTCTTAAATTTACAAACAAAATTTTCAAATGAAGTTTCCTATATAATATGATTTAAAAAGGTTTATGCATGACTTGATCTCATATTCCATTCATTTCTTTAATTATTAAAATTTGTATAAATTAAAAAATTCATAGATCAAGAAAAAAATCAAGAAAACTAGAGACACAACAAAGAAAAATTTCTTATAAGTAAATCTATACTTTAAAAGGTGAACATTCTGCAAATAGACCTTTAACATATAATGGTACAATTCTTAAATGAACTTGAAGAATGATAGTGTTGTAATAATAATTGCTTTAAACGATAACTAAAAAATACAGGCATAAATTTAAAGTTCATTTCTTGAGTAAAACAAAAAATCGTTTTCACTTTTATAACATCACATTTTAAAGTCTTAAATCAAAACAACATTCAGAAGCACTAACAATCTACAGCAAATAAGATTCTTTGGTTTTTGGTTCATCCTTAATCAAAACTTTATTACCCGGTAATTAAAAATCATTTTCTTTTATAAATGGTTCCTTATAGGAAAGGAAAAACTCAATTCTGATTTTGAGGTACTTTTGTGCAAATGATGATTTGCACTTTGGTGCAACAAAAATTATCTGCAATATTCATGGTATGAAATTATTTGTAATCAATTTTAAGCTTTTAAACATTAAATTACATAAACTTTGAGTGTAATTTTCAAATTCAAATATGCATACATAATTCTTAAATTCTTTTGTCTCTGATTTTTTTTTTACTGGGGAATAATGGCCTGGTTCCTATGTTCAAAATTTTAGTAGACCTTGTGGTAACAAAGCAATAAAATTATATTTTAGAATATTTAATTTTATAAAATATGAATCTGTTAGTTCATAAATTCTACAAAAATAAATAATTAGTTACCACACAACTTCTTTATATTATGCAATACAAAACTATCTAATAATGATCATAAATTATCTAAATATGAGCTCTGTTTGGCACAACTCATGATCTACTCTACAAACTCTCAACAACATATTGTATCTGTGATCAAAAAGGGGGTACACAAAAAGAATGACCATGCATGATTTCAAACTCATAAAAGAGAACACCACGATACATGAAAAGTAGGGTTTTTCTTTTTTTTTACATACAAGTAGCACTGTCATGGAGTTTTAATTTTTTTTTTTTTATCAATTTATGTATCATCGATAAAAACACTGATGAAAAAATACACAATCACATTACTGTTGATCAACAAATTCCTAACACAAATTATTATCAATCATAAGACATACCCTCAAACCTTGAAAATTAGCCGGATTTAATCATAAGTCGGTTTTGAAAAAAAGCTAGTCATAAAAAAGCATAATATTCAGCCAAAACAAGAATTTCTTATCGAGGCTTCAAAGTCAATCGATGTGCATGTGTTGATAATGTACAGTAATAAAATCACGTTGAAGTAATAACGTTAAACTTTGTGAACCTAAACCAAAATAATTTATAATTAGGCCAAATAAATTTATTTGATTGTTATTAAATACACATTGTGAAGAAATGTCTGTAATTGTATCATCATTATCAAGTTCTACAAATGATCGGTCTATTTTTAACAGTGTCAATCAGTATGCAAATCAATTACTGCAGAACGGGACATTAAGTAAATAAGTCTTAAGGTGGAATAACACACCTGGAAAAAGTCACTCAAATTAACAGGAATTTTTTTCATAATGAAAGATATAATGACAAATAATCTGTACAAATGTCAAATAAACAAAAAATTTGCAGTTTGAAGATAAAAAATGAATATCTAAAATAATTATTCCAGTAAGCAACAACAAAAGCCCCTGCGGGATTCAAACTCGGGATGTACGGATCACAAGTCCGACACTTTATCCACTCCGCTATGGAGTAAGTTACATGTTTCAGTCCATAAAATCCTTTTATTAAAAGGAAATGTCGTTTCGATCAGCGCTCAGCCATTTTGTGATGATGTGTTATTCCACCTTAAATCAAATCATAATTATTGCTTATCTTCCTGCAATCAAACAAACTGAAGTCCGACAGGAGATAGGTGCATGCTTTACCGGACACTGTTAAACAAATACTGGACAATTGAGAAGTCAATAGGTGGCTGGTTACGTAATGGTGAATTAACTGAAGAGAACTTGCTTGATACAAGGTACAATGGTCTGGGTGGATAAATATTCTAAAACATGGGGGAAAAAAATTAAATACCACATGAGCACTAGAAGAAAAAAACCAAGCACCGGTAGTTTACAATTGATCGATTATAATATATTGTTTCCATAATAAGCTGTGATTATGCCTGCATCGCTTACAGGTTTTTTGATTGGAAAATAAGCCATAATTTGAAAATAAGACGGTTTTGAAAATAAGCCTCTATTTTCTTACCAAAACTTAAAATAAGCCACTGCTTATTTTCAAGGTTTTAGGGTATTCATTTGATATGAGGTTAAGGTATTTGGCTTTCCTGAATCTGAGGGTGCAGAAAATGCAGACACCTGGGTATGATGAATGCCCTTTATTCATTAGGTGTTCCCTTTGGATTTCCTGATCTGTGTAAATGTGGCTAATGGGAGTGGAAGGGGGATGAGGTGCCAGGAGAATTCTAAAAGCTGGCTGCCTCACTTCACCAACTCATCCAACTTTGGCACTGAGTTTTAATGCTTTCAGGGCATTGTTTACTCTCACTGTCAGTCTGTTCTCAAAATCATAGTCCTTGTAATTGTCCTGCAAAAAAAAAATAATTTTTTTCTTTATATATAAAGGCTTAGAAAAACTGCTTGCTTAAAGCTGTTCACTACTCAAATAAGCTGTGGACCTTTCAGCAGAAGTATTTTGCTGTAGAGGTATTGCCTGTGTGGATATACAGGTACATCTTATTCTCGCATTATCACTGGTGTGAGATCGGTTTGTCCAGTGTGAGACAGCAGTGTGAGATTTTTCTGTCTTACACTGTGTATTACTACGCCGTTTCAAAACGTAAACAAACGTTGTCTGCTGTAGGGAAATGCAAAATGGTGCATTGAGATTATCCATTAAGTAATTGTGTTTCTTAATTAATTACAATTTATCATATTTTTGATTAAAAAACTGTTGAATGCTCTCAATTTGACTTGCACTATTTGAAGCACGCGGAGGGATAAATCGAACGTAATCTTTTGAACGTCATAACAGAAAGTTGTCAAACATCATTTTTTAAGGTAATATAATGCGAGAAAAATAATCATTCATTATATACTCGTGTGGGATAGTGAAATTCCACCTCGGGGCCAAGATTCACGGTCTAGGACTCGGCAAAGCCTCGTCCTAGACCGTGAATCTTGTCCCCTCGGTGGAATTTCACTATCCCACACTCGTAATAATGAATGATTCTATTACTCTCTCACAATGAAATTGACAATGGTTTACGCACTATTTCTAAGTCAGGAGAATACTAACATCAAATATACAGGTTAATGCACTATTTATGAACAGAAAATATACATAAAACATGATATAAATGCATAAAAAATAAGGAATACTACATGTCGGCTACAAGTTTCAGGTGTGCAATCGGGGTGTGACAAAAATGTTTATATAGCTGTGTGACAGTGCCTCTTTATGAGCGGTGTTCAGCTTTAAATATGACTGAATTGAAATCAATCAATTGGATAAGACTCTAAAAACACTTAAATTATTTTATGTCAAAATATTACTTACTTTTATCTGTTGAAGCAGTTGCTTTGCTTTTCCAGCAGTCTGAAAATTTCAATTTAATAGATGTAAAGCAATGTCTTTTTTTAAAAGAATACATTGTATACAGTATGCACTGCAATATGTTCAAAAATGTTGAACTACATTCAGTATCAAGATTTGGATAAAAATAATCACGTCTTCTTTTTTTTATAAATGTAGATTCCTTATTTTACGCAAGCACTGAATTCTGTGAGTCTGTTATTTTGAATTAAATAGTGGGAATATGAAATCATGAGCACAAACTTTGGATTAAACTTCTTCTCACCATTTAATGCAGATATTAATTCCTCATGTTCAATTAGAAATTTGCAGTACCATAGGTAGAAATAAATACCTCTGGTTTTCTCATGTAAATGGAAGCAAGCTCAAAGCTGGCAAAAGCTGAGACATGGTGGTCCTCTTTCATTCCTTGTTGCCGTGCAATAGCTTCCTCTAGAAACTGAAGAATAAAATATAGCAATATTTCCATCAGAAAGATGGCTATTAACATGAATTTAGCAATGCAACTCTACAGCCAAATGTCAAAGATGCTAAAAAAGGATTTCATGCCAACATGCAAAGTTATCAAAGATAATTTTACACAGCAAACTGAAAAACTCTGTTCCCTACCATAAATGCGCATCTTTAGATACAAGTTATAAATTCAAAATAAACTTCTGCGAAAATCCTTTTGATATATTTTTTAAAACAACACTTCTTCTACAATTTAGTAGCAAAAACACAGGTACATCCAGCAAGGCTTTTTTACATCGAAGTTACACGTGTGCTTGAAAAGCATAGGGCCACAAGCCAAGAACTTATCACCCGTCTTCCCATAAAAAACAACACACATCACAAAAATGACCTAGCTTAAGAAAGTATGCTACATTGCAGCAAAACTTCATGATCTATTATACATCTCTACTGTAGATTCCTAATTAAAGGTGAGGAATTAATATCCGCGTTAAATCGTGAAAAGCACATCTCACCTTTATTTTTTAGACACATCAGATGATAACAAATAAAAGAAACTATGATACAAATTTGCACTCATGATTTGATATTCTTGCAATTTGATGCCAAAAGGTTGAATTGCAGAATTAAGTACTGGCGTAAACTAGGAGTCTACAGTTTATGTGGTATTAAAAAACCCTCCTATTTAGAAAGCAATGAAATCTAAAAATACGTCTGGTAGAGGTAAAAAGATCATTGTGATTGTATTATGTAGTGTTGACACCAGCAATGAGAAGAATAGAGTGGGTAATACACATTTTAAAATCAAAAATTGTGTACAGGTATTTCAATATTTTCATAAAGAATATATCAAAAGGAAGTACAGAAAGTTTGAGCTGTACAGGAGACAGGTAAGGCCCTCAGCGACAGGGTTCAGACACCTACCTGTACTGCCATCTCTAGTTCTCCAAGCTCTTTATACACTGCTCCCTCTATCAGGCATTTGATATGAAAGACTTTGGGATCTGTCTGCATGTCACAAACTGAAAACAATAAAACAGCAAGCTGAATTCAAAGTTAAATTTTTCTTCCAATGGAAAGAGCAAATATAGGCTACTTTGCAAGCTTTTTAATTTATATTCACTGTATACACATGTGCATGCATGTACTTATGCATATACACGTATATACATATGCATATATATAATAAATGTATATGAGTGTATTATGAATAAAATACTTCTTATTCTAAATTTAAATTTTTCTTACCCTTTTCTACCAAAAATAAGATGGCAGAATAAGACAAATCCTTTTCTATTAAATCTTTCATTTAGTCTAGCAAAGAACTATATGAAATAAGGTCTAATTTCTGCCCTTGTATTTTATAAATTTGAGAAAAACATCATATCATATATATTTTGATAAAACATAAAACTGAATATGCTAGTTACAGAAATCTAAAAGGTTTTTAAATTCGATCATTCCTTGTGCTTCTATGACATCAGGTAAATGGGCCATTTCCTGCATTTTCTCAAAACAGGGAAATTTCCTCAGTTTTTCTTCATATTCAAGAGTAGGAGGTAAAGAGCGTAATGTTGCTCCAAACCATTTTCACATGTTATTGTTCATATTTTTTTGGCATATCATATTAAAGAATGGTGTTAGAGCAAGCATGCGCTTGATGTATCCTTTTCAAAAAACTGATAGGAAATCCGTTATTTTTGGCTAAAATACATACTTTTTGTGAAATAAGCTCATTATTGACGTATCATATTTCTTTTATGACTTCAATAAGACAATTTATCTTTATAAACCTGAACTAGATATATAATAACCTATCTTTTAGCAAATTTATAAAGCTCTATTCATAACTTTGAGATTTGGGGCATAAAAACACTTTATTCCGCACATAGTGTTTTTTACTGTTCATCTTGGAGATATGGCTGTGGGAATCTATATGTCATTTTTTAGTTCATTGTTAAATATAACTGAAAGACTGATTACTAAGTTTTTTTCATGTGTAATATGGCTATTTGGATGATTCTGTAAGTTCATTGTTCACCTGCCATATATAATTGTAGATTTATATTGTAAGCTTTCTATCTTTCAGATATGGCTGTGGAAGAATTCTGTGAGTTAACTTTATTTTTGTGGGATATTTTCCGAGTTGACTTCCTATGAGATACAATAAATTGTCTGGTGACTTAATGTTTTCTTGCAAAATATGACTGCAAGTGGGTACTATGAAGATTTTCAGTTTGCATGTACCAGTGAGATTTGACTAAAGGCTACAATTGTAGGTCAATAAGTTTCCTTCCAAATGCGAGATGTGACAGCATAGTATAAAGATGATTTTGTGTAAGTTAACAGTTTGGTATGGCTGTAGATAGATTTTATGTCTTTCAACTTCACCTGTGAAATGTGACTGTAGGATGAGTTTTATAAGTTGCGAGATGCGACTTTTTAAAGATGGATATACATGTATTATGATTTTTAAGATTTTCCTTTGTAATTGTGAGATATATGACAGTGTAAAGCTGATCTAATTTGCATGTTAACTTTTCACCTGTGAGATTTGATTTGGATGTTAACTTTTTACCAGTGAGGTACCATACTCTGTATGGCTATAAGATGATTTGTGTTCCTTGTTTATATTTTGCTTACTGTAAACGAACTTTTATTTGCAACAACTTAATTTCTCTATTCAACAGACATAAACTGGTTCAAAGCAACTCATTAGCAAGCCGTATCAACATCAGTTTTATTACAACAACCATATGACAATAATTGGCTCGCAGCGAGAAATGATTGCGAAGACGAGGCTGAAGATGAGGCTCTCGTGAACCTCGCAAAATTTTTTGCAAACAAATAAAAGTTGTTTTACAGTATATGACAGTATAAAGATGAAGTTGTGATCTAGCCATTTACCTGTAAGGTAAGGCTGCAGCTCCTCAGCAGTACAGGTGGGTAGGGCATGCCACAGAAAGATAAGCTCCAAACACAGCAGGCGACAGTATTCCTGACTGGGGGCAGCCTTCTTCATCTTCTCTGCCTGTTGGACAAGAAACAGTTCAAATTGGAAGGAACACATACCGGTACTGTCAGAATGCTTTATCTTTACCTCTATGTCTTTTTTCTCAATTGTGAGATGTTTTACTTTCAAAAAAACATTTTTTTAAGGAAAGATGAAATAAATCCATCTTTGTTCCAAATTTAAACTAATCTTAATTTGTTTCAAAATACAGTCATACAAAGCAGGATTAAAAATATTACTTGATTAGATTGTATAGATGGTCCTTGCCCATTTAGATAACTTAAAACATGAAAAGAATTAAAGGTTTTCCATAAAGATTATATTTCATATACATGTACTTGAACATATCTTCAAAATTAAAAACTACAGTAGCATTGAATAATAGGAAATACTTTGCTATTATCAAATACTTCTCTTGACAAAACTATAAGTGTTATAAGCCATTTATTCTTAAGAACTTACCCTTCTAGACACATAAGCCTCGATTTGATTATTTTTCTTCTTCAGCAGTCCGGGCACTTCCTTCAAAATCTCATAGCCCCCTTTCACGTCTCCCAGGGCTCCAAGGGACACTGTTTACAAAGAATAAGAAAACTCAACTTAACATGTAAAAATCTAAGTAAAATATATATTATTCAGGTTACTTGCTTCTATTTAAGTCGAATTTGAAACTTAAAATTGTACTTATTTCCATTGAATATTTATGTTTTCTCTTCATTTGTCACAGCTACATGTGGTCTTAATTATGCTCATATGTTATTATGAAACGTGAAAAGTGTTTGGGGTACCAGGTACATGTGATACTATCTAAAAATTATTTGTCTATATCCATGTACAATCATAACCAATAAAGTATTTGAATTTGAGCATGCCATCCCTCAGAATATAAGGTGTGCATTGGATGTTCAGGATTTTATCATTTAGATATTTCCATCATGCTAAAATATCATTGTTTAATTTCTTTGAAAAAAAAACTAACAATATACACTGTACATGTAGTAAAATATTTGAGTTTTTAAAAGTTTCTTTTCAAAATAGGTACTGGTATTTTAAAGCTACACATAGCAGTTTGTCAAAGAACATCATCAGTAGAGTTAAGAGGAAATATGTACAGGTATCAGTTTACACACCTCCCATAAGATAGGTATAGTAACACTTGGACCATTTGGTTTCTTCTTTCAACCTGTAATACAAGGGATAAAAGAGAATCAATGATAAGAAGTATACCAAGTGTTACATAACTGTGACAGTTATTGGTCGTTAACACCTGCCGCAAGTGTGTGGATCTTACCTGGTGAAAGCCTGTAAACTTTCTCTCCATTGTAGCTTCATCAGATTGACCCAGCCTATTACAAAAAGAAGATATAAAAATTTATATACAATGTACACAACATAGAACCCCTTTTCATTGATTTACAGTTGTTCATTGCATGTATCCACATATATTTACATCCACTAAGTAAGATTCAATCCCTCTATTTCTTACAGAAATGGATTGTAATTATTAGTTCTGTTGAAACTGACAGAAGTGAAATCTACATGCTCAGTTTATCAATTGGTTGAAAACTTTGACATCTTGAAAACTGATTTCTCGAATACAATGGATATGTCGAGGCGATATTTAAGTCCCAACCACCTATTTTTATAGTATTTTACCCTCGATATCTCGAATATTTGGATTTCTGGAAGTTTTACAACAGCCCCATCTAGTTTGAGATAACGAAGTTTGACTATACATACACATTCAGGGTAGCCCTCATTACTCAGGAACTACTTGACTGCATGACAACTAAACATATGTACCAAAAGATCTTATTTACAGTAAACAAGTAATAAAAGAGAAATCAGTTCTACCTGTATCTACCTGTTACCAATAAATGTTACCTAATCTAACAATTAAGCATTAAGCCTTTATAAGCACTATGTCCTGTACTTCAATTAGAGTTGAGATGAATTATTAAATGTTCTATTTTTATTATTCTTAAATTTTTTTTCCATCCAAAAAAAAAGGAAAAACCCTATATTCTACCGCCATTTAAAAATTTAATTTAGTTTTTGCCTTCCAAAGCTTAATGATACATTTTCATAAGCCTTCTATGTAATTATACAGTACAAAAATGCACTGACTTTTACTTCGGTACGGTACATTACCGAGTTCATATTGGCACATGAGTTCCACTTCTCGCTGCCCCTTTGCTGCCTCTAATGCTTTCTGGTAGAACTCCAAAGATTTGTCAGTTTGTTTCTGTTCATACAAAATAATCCGTAACAGAATAAACACTTCAGCTTTAAAATGACTGACTTTTTTGTTTTATGTGTACAGGCACATGTAGTAATGCAATAATTCTAGAACAAAACCTTTAAAAGTTTACATACCGATAACTTATAATTTATATATACATTCAAATGTGTATATGTACACATCTGGTATACACTGGTAGGTTTTTTTCTCATTGTGGAATAGTGAATCTCAAATGCAAAATCGGAATCACCATGTAAAATTCCTAACATATATAACTTCATTAAATTTTTACTATCCCCCACATGTATTTAGTCTTGCAATATCAATCGAAATGCGGATTAAGAAGGTACATGTAACAATAATCTATATCATTTAAAACATGGATTAAGAAGGTTACAATAATCTTACTCTTAGTCTGTGGATCCTTCCTCGGAAGAACAGGAATAAAGGTGACTGTTGGAACTCCGCCTCCTTCTCCTCAATTATCCTCTCTGCATCAGTAGTACCTACAACAAAGTTAGTGTCCTTCATTAAAACTGCTCATGGCAGATTTGATAAAGAAATTAATATTACTGTGAAATAGCTAGATATAGTTCCTTGAAAAGCAATGGAAATGAAGCAATAATAAAGTCACTGTAAATTATTTTAAGGTCAAGAAATAAAGCTATCATTTTTATGCTTAATTTAATTTATATACTTCAAACACTAAACTTGTTGTAAATATTAAGTAAAAAAATCATCTTTGCTATGAATTATCTTTTCTTCATGTATTTTAATAACTTTCACATTTACCAGCACTATAATCATTGGCTCCATCCAATGCAAAGAAAGGTCTCAATATTGTATGGTACCACAACAGTCCTAATGTGGCAAGAGGGGCTTTCATGTCCTTACTGTGACTAGAGTAATCTAATGCTGCCAACCCTGCATCCCGATCGCCCTCGAACCCAAACAGCTCTATCAGCTTCAGAATCTTAGGGGGAACCATGGATATACAAATCTGAAATGTTCCATATCCAAAACTAACTGCTCCCTGAAGCCGGTCAAGAAGCTCTTGTGGCATTTCGTTGTCATTGCCGTCCACTGGTCCATTTTCTGACTGCCGTAACTTGGCATTTTTCATTTGAAGCTGCATGACATCTTTATACAATTTTTCATAGATTTTCCAAGCTTTGCGGAGATACCAACCACCCTTGATGTAGCTAGGAATGTCTTGATTGGTGAACACTAGTATCGCCTGATATAGTAATGAATCAGCCACTATCACCTGTCTTTGAATCTTTTCATCAATGCTGATTTGTCCCCCCTAAGAAAGATATGTGAAATTGTTAAAGCAAGTTATTTCTAGGAAAATTGATAATTTAATTATTAGGAACAAAACGATAAACTTTTTTATTTAATGACAGCTGTCTGTAGTTGGCAAAGAGAATCATAATTAGTAAGTGTGAGAAAATCAAATAACCTCTCTTTTTTTCTTGGATTTAAATCTATTCTTTATAGACTTTAACACTCCAGCATCTGTGTCACTCAATTTTTCTGTCTCTTGCAAAACTTTCATGGCTTCCTCTAATTTTTCATCTTCAAAGGACATCAATGCTTGCTACAAAGAATCACAAGTTTTATATTAATGTAATCAAAATGTCAAGTGTGTATTTCATTTTACATGCAAGAAGCTACACTAAGTGTTTGTTATGATGCATAGGGCATGGCATTGTCTCTCACATACTTGTTTATTAGTCCTCCTTCAGATTACAAAAAATTATATAAAGGCTGCAGAACATTAACTGGCAAGATTGGAAATATACAGCTTATGTCAATATCACCTGTTACAATCAAAACATTTGAAATGGGCGGGGATAAATTGATGCGGACATCTGAAAAAACTTGCTCTATAAGTTAAATAATTCTCTGAAGTCATTTGACAATTAATGCTTTACCTTGCGTATAATCTCTCCCGAATTGAGATCTTCTCATATAATATACTTCCATGTATTGATGAAATAAAATGTTTTTCAATCGCTTTGCTGATACTAAATAAAATGTTTTTCAATTGCTTTAACTTATATAGTAAGTTAGAAATGCTGAGGCGGATTGAAAATACACTTTTTTTAAATACAGTTTCAATACAATGTTTTCTCAGATGTCAGCGGCAATTTGTCCCTGCCCATTTCATTTGTTTTGACTGTATCAGGTGAAATTGACGTAATTTTCTCAGATGTCAGTGGCAATTTGTCCCTGCCCATTTCATTTGTTTTCACTGTATCAGGTGAAATCGACGTAAGCTTTATATTGCCAGTTAATATTCTGCGGTCTTACTTCATCCATCTTCTGCACTCTCAAATAAAATTTTTGTAATTTTAAAATTTTTACATTTAAATGACCGCACAATAGGAATGTCAGTTCTTTACTATACTTACCATAAAGAACACAAAACTGTGACCTGCATTCATCAAGAAACTGTCATTCCTGTATATAAAATAAGCAGAAATTGTTAAATTGAGCTTAGATGATCCAATTTATTGTCATGTTCATCATGATAATAATGGAAAAATTACATATTCCATGACATTTTATGATATCAAAAATGAGTTGCAAAATTCAAATAACCTTTTTTTCCTAGTCTCAGCATAATTAGGACATACATATTTAGCAGATTCAGACACATTTTTAGAGGATATTGATATTCATATAAATATTGATTGATTTGCCACTGTTCTCATTTTTAAAAAGAAGAATTAATTCAAGTATCATCGGGCCATAATTTGGAATAAATTATTGAAAAAAACTGTTAATACAACTGCTTTTAATTATGTGAATATATCTGTTTTTTTAGTCCTAACAAAAAACTTGCAACTTATCTTTTTTTAACATCATACTTAAAAACTGCTGATAGAACAGTGTTAGTAGTTTAACAAGTTTACATGTCAATAATATTCTAATCTGTAAATCAATTGCATGTTCTATTAAATTACACTTACTGTACAAATATATAAAATATACACTGTAGAACGTGACATGTCATTCAATAAATTAATAAATACAAATTACGCAATAAAATCCAATATAAAATAATGTTCCTACAGAGTGTCTATTTTCATCCAATTAAAACACTGCCTCAAGCAACATACTTGTATTTTTCGAATAAAAGTCTCGCTTCTTCAAACCCGTTATTCAATAACATTGAAATTCCTCCCAGGGCCATCTCAGAGTCGTCTAGCCCGACGAGCGTGTCCTCGCTCTCAGAAGTAGACATTTCAGTCATCGTGGAGTTTGTTGCCATTTTTTAAGCTCTTACAGACAATAAAATTATCGATCTTTCATTTTATTCAAACTGAACTCTGACTTCTGTTTGGGGTTGCCACCGATCTTACGAACTTCCGGCTAGACTATTAGGTAACACTCATATCGAGCCCGATTCGAAATTATCATCATTCATTTACCGTTTCTTTCATTACAAAACTCTTAAAATTTTCTTAAATTTAATAAATGAAATTATAAAGTAATGTTTTTAAGTATTTTATCGTTACTTTGGGTCTTTTTATAATTTTAGATAACTTCAAGGTTAATTAGGTATCTTTAAGTTTCTTTTGGGTAAATCGACGCACCGTGTTTGTGAAAACGAAAGTAGAACAAGTGCACGACTACTGAACGTAAAATTTACTCCGAGAGACTGGTTCAAACGAATGAATAGGAGTGTAAGTTTAAACATTTACCTAATACAATTTGATAATAATTGCAAAAACTATTCCTTTTGATCAATGATGTAAAACAGTAAACTTGGATGAATGTATGAAGCAACGGTTTTCAAGTTCTGCATATCTTCAACCTCTTACAATCTTTACCTTCTTTGTTTCAATACTTTTATGTACGTACGTGTCACTTTTAAAGCAGAGTTACATGTACATGTCAGGGTTACGGTACGGGGGTCACAGAAAGATTGGCAAGTATACCTTAATCAGCTTTACAATGTCGTTGAATAATAAAAATTTATAAAAATTTAATAAAAATAACACAACGTTCAATTCTGTCTCAGAGTTTTTCCATTTGTAAAAAAAAAATATTGTCAGTTCACTTTGGCATTTAAGGTGTTACAGTGGTGTCTGGTAAGACTTTTCTGAGAATCAAGAGTCACAAATTACCGAAATATGCAGAAATCACTGGAGTCCTCTCATAATATATTATATAGATGTGAACATTCATTCAGATGAGTGCAAGTTACAGTTGTTTCCTATCTCTGAAGAAATGTCCTCATTGGTTAGCTTTTGCAAGATTTTGAGACTGGCAGATTTTTGTTGTTCAATTTACAGTCATTACAGTTAGAGTTATTTCCCCTGATTCAAAGTGCTAATGATATCAGAGTTCACGTCGGTTATCTAGCTTTTTAAACACTTCCTGGAGGATTAAAATTACGAGAAGTATGTTGATTTATTTACCTAAAAAGCATGATGTTCTTGAGGTTATACATTTTTTCTGGTTCTCAAAAGTTTTACTTTGATTCAAACTTGGCATTGCATTGTGAGTTGAAATTTACTGATGCCTGGAAAATCTGACTAATCAGTTTGCAAACCATTGTGACGTCACTCGATTGTATTTTGAATGAAAGTGTGCCAAGGACCAAGGTTAGAGGTTGGGTGTTGCGGGAAGATTGTGTCAGCAGTATATTTACCTAGTCATTAATTATCTTTATCTATGCATTTGGTTAGAATTTACTCTTCACACTGCCACATACCTTGCCTGTAGAGCTTGCTTTTCACTTGCAAGCTGTACACTGCACCAGTGAGCTGCGCACTCTAAAAATGATATACAAATGTATTCATTTCAGTGACTATGTATTTAGTTTTATGAGGTTAAATAGTAGATGCATAGAATTTTTTGGCAGGCGTAAGAGTCATCTCTCTTTGGAGCACACTCTTGCTGACACACTCTCTTGCGAATCGTGTGTAGAAATGAAAAATAAAGTCCAATATTTATTTCTATAATGCTTTTTTTGATGAGTGTTCTCAAATAATAGAAAAATATGATCCCCTAATGGTTAACTGTAAGCATAAAGAAGATTTTCCACAGGTGTTATATGATTGTACCTCACAATGTAAAAGTTCCTGGAAGATTAACAAACGTATCAAATTTTCTAACATAATTTTAATGTGATAAATTCAGATATTAATTTATACTGTGATTTTTTTGGGGTTGAAAAAAAAAAGTAATTGAACAGTTAAAATAATGTATTACGAATTGAGGTAACCTCTAGAGGCAAATATATTTTTTGGCAGGCATGGTTTCCTGACAGGCATTTGCAGGCATTTCACTTTTAATTTATCGACCAATCAAGGGCTGTCGGGGGGCATCAGGAGGTCTTACAATAAACACTTTGTACCGTAAAACACTTTTTGAATATGACCCTATCAGTACAGTACCCATGCATGTCTTGATCTTCTGAAACAGCTCTGTAACCTTTGTAATCCTGTACGTAATAGAAGAGACAAAGCTACTGATTCAAGAGAATGTAAATTTTGTAAACCTGTTTTAGAGGAGACATTGGTTGTAATATTTACAGTGCTTTGTTATCATTGTATCTCTTGTTGCCTGTTTTTGAAGAGACATCATTCATGGATATTGATGTAAATATTGTTGCAATCTTTTGGTTGACTCTTTCTTACAAAAGGTTTATTTTTCTTGCAGTTGTAAATTTATGATTTCTCAAAAATGTTTGATGATCAAAGAAAACCAAATCAGTATTAAAATAAACATTTTTTAATTATTTTTTTTTTGTTTTCAGGAAACAGATATTTCATGGAAGCTGACACTGTAAAGCAGGAACAGCGGACGGTTCTACGCGAGCGGTTTCTTCGTATGTGTGCAGCCATCACAGGACAATCGGCCAACATTTGTATGCAGGAGAAGACTAATGTCCAGTGTATCTTGGGACACATAGACATTGATGTTCAACACGTACAAGTCAAAGATCTTCTGACTCCGATGGGAAAAGTTCCCCACGCTGTGCTCCGTCTCAATGATGTAATCTCTATCCAGATTCCAGACCTCAAACACAAAGAATACTGAATCCTGCATTTGAAGTGTTTCAAACATATCAGTAAGTTAATATTTGTGTTTCAATCAATTTAAGTACCCACCCACCAGTCTACAACAACTGCAAGTTTTTCAGCTGAGAAAAATGAATTATAAAAAAGATCTTCTTGCAATATATTTCACTGACAAATACATGTCTCTTTGTGTAATACTTCACACTGTGTGGGATGACTAAATAACACTTGTATCGTGTATATTGCTTATTGATCTTGTTTCTCAAAATTGGATAAACCTCACCAAAGATAAGAAAACTATATTAGAATTCTTATTTGGAAGCTCTGATTTTGTAAAGAAGCAATTCAAAGTGAAAAGTTGTATAGTACATGTACCTGATCATCTTGCTTTCATAAACAGCTTACACAATTATATGTTATTGACGTGAAGAAAAACTTAATCTCCGCTCTCATTTCCTTATGTTCTTTGCAATATTAATTGAAGTCGCTTATGTTGAAATATATGCTATTTTAAAATTGATAATAGATCTTCTGAGCTGATAGTGGCTATTTAAAGACAGTTACATTTAAAACATTCTCTTAACATGTTCATTTTCACTTATATTTTGAGCTTAGGATCTATTTAAAAGAATTGTACCTGTACAAGTTTTCAAAACCTAAATTATTTTTAAACAATCTATGAAATAAAATAAAAGGTATTTGATGTTGGTATAATAAAATTATATTGGCATAATATAGGAGCAATCATTCAAAAGGGTTTTTAATTAGATTCATCATTGCTTTTGGTAAACAAGAGAGATGTATTTTCTTAGATAGTCCTTGATGTATGCATAGCGAAACCCATGTTGACTAATAGATTTAAGGAAACTAGCCAATTATGGATATAGCGAAGTAAATCCACTAGTTCCTGGGACTTTGCTATAACCAAATTTTACTGTAGAATAAATGCACACTTTCTCTGTACATTTAGTTTTTAGAGAAGTAAAATTTGCAGAGAAGTTAAACAAAGATGACTGAATTAAAGGAATTAAAGCGACTGAAGGATGAAGAGAAAAGCCTGATGAATATTGCCAGTAAACTGAGCGATCAGCTGAATCGTCTTAAGGTAGAAGAGCTGGCCCTGCTGAGTATGCTACACAAGGAGGGACTTCCAGTGAACACAATGGAGGACACTGATGTAGGGACAGAAGAACAACAATCGGACAGTCAGGTACAGATACTGGACACATTATACATGTGTAGTTTGTTAGAGTCCTTATCAACAGTAGTTAGACCGAACTAGGTATTAAACATTGATTGTATTTACTTGTATTTCAATTTGAAGCCATCATCCTCACAAGAAGTTGTTGAAAGGAGAGTGGAGTTGGTTCCCTTGGATCTCCATGTAAAAAACAACCAAGAGGATGAAGAATTTGAAGAGGAGGAAGAAGAAGAGGAAGATGATGATCTCAATATGATGATGTCACATTTTAATGATGGATGATTTTACAGTGATGTCATCAGTGATGAACAGTTTCCTCACATTGTAGCATTCATTAGGTTATTGTTTATCTTAACTAGCAAGTAAACTTATTAAAAACTTGCTGCATGGACAATAAATCTAAATCTGATATATAAAAAATATGGATTTTTAGAGATTTATTAGAAGAATGTTTAAATATCAAGAAACCATATTTTTGTATCATTTCCAGTTGCCTGTCATTTGGAAGTTCATTAACTAAGAACTAAAGACAATGCAGAAGCAAATTAGTTTTGTATACTATGATTACCAGTATTTGTTTTTTTAATAAACCAACAAAATCTGAGGCAGTCTCTTAACTTGTAACTGATGAAGCATTCATTTGCATGTACAATGCAAGATACCAGCTGGCGAATATTACACTGGCAATTATTAACGTTTAATCTCCCAAGAATGAAAAATCATTGAAGATAAGTTGTACTTGTTGATGTCTAAAGTCATGTCTATTGTCAGCAAAATTATAGAAAGACATGTTTTTAATTCTTTTTATGAGTATTTGAATACGAACAACCTTTTAATTGAACAACAATCTGGTTTTAGACCTAAGCACTCATGTGAAACTGCATTACATAACATCATTGACAAATGGTTAAACAACATAGATGATGGCAAATTAACTGGCGTTCTTTTTATTGATCTTAGCAAAGCTTTTGACACTGTTAATCATGAAGTATTATTACACAAACTTTTATCTTTTGGTATATGTAACAATTCTTTTAAGTGGTTTCAGTCGTATCTTCATGGAAGAACACAAAGTGTTAGATGGAAAGGTGTATTTTCTGATGAAAAAGATGTTACAATTGGTGTTCCGCAAGGGTCTATCTTGGGGCCTTTGTTTTTTATTTTATTTGTAAATGACTATCCAAAGTGTTTTAAACATTCAAATGTTAATATTTATGCAGACGATACAACACAAGATGTTTCACATAAATCTATTGATGTTATTGAACAAAAATTGTATGAGGATCTTTTATGTTCTGTAAATTGGATGAACAGAAACAAGTTGACTATGAACTTAGAGAAAACTCAGTGTATGTTGATTGGTACAAAACAAAAATTATCGAAGTGTAAAAAATTGTATATCAAAGTTGGTGATGTTGTTTTAAACACTGTAGAAAAGGCTAAACTTCTTGGTGTAACCATAGATGAATACCTTACTTGGTCAGATCACATTGACTTTTTAAGCAAAAAACTTGCTCAAAAAATAGGTATTTTACGTCGTCTTCGTGTTTTTATGTCAAATGCTGCTTTATTAAAAATTTATAATACTATTATTTTCCCACATTTTAACTACTGTTGTACAGTTTGGTGTTCAGCCAAAAATAATGGCCAAATTGAGAAAATATTTAAATTACAGAAAAGGGCAGCTAGAATTATACTGAATGTTAAAACTACTCAAACTTCCACTGTTGATATTTTTAGAGTTCTACAATGGATGCCTATTCAGGATAATTTTATATACAGAAAACTTTTGTTAGCTTTTAAAATCCTAAAGGGCATGACACCAGAATACATGAATGTTTTAAGATATGTAAACCAAGTAAGTTCTAGAGAAACAAGAAGTAGTGTTAGTGGATTGTTATATGTACCAAAATCAAGGACTGGATATTATAAGCGCTCTTTTAGAATATCAACAGCCATTTTATGGAATCAACTGCCAGATTGTGTTCGAACATGTAATATCATGTCTTCTTTTAAAACAATGTATTTACAGCAATATTACCTAGAGAAGTAAATTTTATTGATTATGATATCAAATCAATGCAAACATATTTATTTATTGATGAGTGTGTATATTTTATCTGCATTATTTATCTATGTGTCTTATACTTATTGTTGTACATATGTTTTATACAGGACCACAATGTAAACTAGTACTTTGTCACTAATTGTGCTATCCTGTCTAAATAAAAGACTTTATTATTTATTATGTCATCGGAGGGGAGATGTCTTACTGGATTGTTTAAATAAAACTCACAAGCACTGATATATTTTAATGTCCTCTGTAATGAAAAAAAAATCCCTCCGACCAATGCATGTAATAATAAATTGCTAAATGAAGAACCCGGATTCTGATGCCTATGCGAAATCGAGCTTATTTAAACCAACATTTTTTTTATGAATGCATGCATTTCGAAGTTTGGGAGTTAATTTTAAATTATGTACGCTTATTTGTCCTCACAAGATTATTTTTTTTACACGATGGGATGATTTGTCCAAAAGAATCACCAAAGTCATAAATTTTAGGCGCGGATCCTGTATTTTTAACGCTGTTATCCATACGAAAGAGGAGAACCAGTCCAAATTTTTGAAATTGCCAAAAAAGCCTCATCCGATAACCTATTAGTTAGGGGTTGGTTCAAAATATGTCTGTTACTAACGATATGGATTCTGTAAACAGTGGTAAACTAAACGCCCACACCTCTCCAGACTCTCGCTTTAATAAAAAGCAAATGTTACATCAAATATTAAATCAACAATTTTAAGAAGGAAAACGGACTGAAATTGCAGCTATTCTAGCTATAAAAAAAAGAAGAAAGAAAGATAGCAGAAAAGGGACTTTTGCCGTCGCTTCTTCGCTCAGCTCTACGCACAACTTGCCCATCTTCGCTCTACACATGATAGAGCGAATGGCCCAAAGTATCACCAAAGGAATGCCACATTACGATACTGTCGCTATGATTAGATGAGAAGTGTTAGGAGTAGGAACTATTTAATCGCACTATGATTTTTTTTTAAAGAATATTGACGAATCAACTGTCATCAACATGAGGTTTATTTTGTCATAAAAAATCCACAATTTACACTCGATTCATTTTTATTGAATTTCAAGTTATTTCTTTTTACTGAACTAAGACTTTACTGCAACATACGGTTCCTTTCGTGAGTATTGATTATTTGTCTAACGAGATTTTAGTGTAGTAATTAATTTCTTGTGTACAGGGCATCATTATCCTCTTTTAAGACCCCACAAGGTGAAATGTTATTGCAGATCTTACTATCGAGAAGCCAGTCGACAATTGCGGGGAGATATGAAATATAATACCGTTTATTGTTCTATGGCAAGATTTTATTCCCAAAACATAATGAACACATTCTGCTACACATTAGTCTTGTATTGATTTCTATTTTGATTCTGACTAAACGGTCATTTACAAACCATGTAAAACTTGATGTACGGGTTAAGTACTTTGTATTAGACCACACCAATAAAACGCTGCTGTGTAAATGCTCTCATAACTGCCAAATTCCTTTGATCAAATTTTACCTGCAACTATGTTCCATAAAATCAGTGGGCAGTCCCCCTCAGTACTAAATCTCGATTGGCAGCATTTTTCCGATCTCTGACGGAAAGACAAGAAACAGAATCATTTCTCAGAACTTATAGCAAATACATTGATATGCTACATATAAGTCAGCAATCTTGCGCAATGAGTAAACATTTCGATAAAATCTGGTCATACATCTTTCAGTAAACTGCTGGCCTTTTTTCTTTTCCTGAATAGATGTGCCTCTAGACACGGTTCCATGAAAAATGGTTTTAGACATTTTGAAATCGCCATACTTTTCCGCCGCAGAGAAAATTGTCAGCATGGTTTTTGTCATGCAAACACCGTGTCATGGAGATCCCTCTTGTTCTAGAAATATTGTCCTTTCCTCCATTTTATATAAATTCAAAGGTGACTTTCACATATACCACGGCGAAGTACTATTCATGGCACTTCAAAGTCATACTTTCCTTTATAGGAATGCATGCACATAATGTTAATCATGCACATAAAGGGGGGTTGGGGGGGGGGGTTAGCTGGCGTTTTAAAATATTACACATTACCATGTTTTAAAGATTTATATCGACAAAAAAAAAATTCAATACAAGACGAGCTCCCCCTCTTATAATGGATTCGGATTTTGATTTTTTTGGTTGCTTTTTAAGGTATAGGTTTACTCCCTCCCCACTGTAAAAACCCGATGCTTGTAACCTGCAAAAATTTCGGCAAACTCTCAACTACATGTATGTGCCTAAATAGTCCAAACACCAGGGACCACTCCTACAACCAATAACAAACAAAGCATATATGAATGGACAACATTATCGTGAACTAGTAATGGTTCTGTGCTGAAAGTGGCTGAATTCGCTTTTCCAAAAAATCCCAAATCATTATAGTTACCTGCACGCGATGTTCAAGGAATATTATCTACTTAATAATGAAATTTGGGTACCCGTCGATGAGTTTTAAGGAAAGTACAGGGCTCACAATTCTTCGTCATGTAAACAAGGCTCGTGCCCTGTTTTTGTTTACATAGGTTCAATATACCAGTAAAAAATCTTTTTCAAGCTGATTTGTCTTTTTATTTATTTTTTAGCATAAATAAACAGTTCCCAACGCTTAACACATTCAGTTTAGGTTTACAACTGGAATTTTCACTTCAACATTCAAAATTTAAACAAAAGCTTTGTTTACATAGCGAGGAATTGTAAGCTCTATAACCAATCTAATTAAAATTAGATCATTCACGCTCTCGTATTTGATATGTCAATTAAAATTAGATCCTTCACGCTCTCGTATTTGATATGTCGCTACATATCAAATACGAGAGCGTGAATGATCTAATTTTAATTAGATTGCTCTATAACTCGCTTATAACTCAACAAATGACACTAAAATTTTGGTTGCCTATTAAAAATGCCTTACTGAAGCATTGTAAACATTAAAATCGAAAAAATAATTTTTAACCAAAATCGTGGCCATGCCCCTTTAATGTTTTTTTTTTTCGACTTACCGGCCAGTTTTTGGGAATAAGACTTGAAAATTAAGCAATAAAATAAGCTTTATGTATATAATATTTGTCATTTAAATACATGTAGCTCTGTTATAAATTTCAACTACCACCCTCTTGAATTCTACTATTTATTAGTTTTTCTCGGACCCACTTTACCTTTATAGATAGTGTGTGATTTACAAACTTTAAGACAGGACACATGACATATATACAATAAATACGCTTATATTAATAGTTCTGTTTCAACCATCACCTTTCATTTCTAATACAGCAAAATAACACTTATCATTTTTAACACATACCCGATTTTCACAAAAAAACCCCCCAAAAAACAAAAAAAAAACAAAAAACAAAAAAACTGTGCATGAAGCTTAAGACATTGGTCCTGGCATGTACATTTTTTTGCAATCGCACTCGTTGCTTTTAAGCGCTAATACGACATTGTATTTCCTCACAGAAGATGACCAACCGTTCCAACAACATGTATTAAGCGTAGTGGTGGGGACCTACATTGCCTCCACAATAGCACCTATCAGCTAATGCGGTATCTCTGCAAGTGTTACATGCCCAATCGTCTATTATTGATCACCAAAGAGACTGAAATCTAAATTTAAGCAATTTAGCCAGATGAATGGAGACGATGAGTGTATCGACAGACAGACCCTCGGTAGAGATGTGAGGCCTGATTGTATAGACCCACCTCTATCTATCAGGGACAGGCTGTGGGATTTATCATCAGTGTACCGATTTATGGCCCTGTCGTATTTACTTCTTCAGGATTAAAATCCCCGTAAATTATAGTACTTCTGGCTCTGAGCATCAGTCGAGTGCCTTCCCTCACCAGTTTATCGGACTTCTGTACTTCAGGTCAGTGGATATTGTTCTATAGTCTTTCCCATCCCGAAATATGAATAACCTATAATTAAAGTACATGTATGTTCATTTTTTTATTATGAAACAATTGATATATTAATGGTTAAATCTTTATGCAAAAATATTGCAATCAAAATTAAATAAAGGGACCCTGGGAGTTTTATATTTCTTCGTAGTATCAAATCAGTTGATAGGAATATTATTTACAGGTTCTTAACGCATACTTTAATATTTCGTTGCAAAGGTCATGATCGACGGAATGCATAACAAATCATAACATCCTTTGAAGGCAGAAAAAAAATATTATTCATTGAACACATAGTTGGATTTAATAAAAAAGCACATCTAATAACTCCAACTCTACGATATCCGACCTAATAACTTCTCTGTTTGCTGACCATAAACTTCGGTTATTCAACATCCTTAAAATATTAAATGATATTCATAACCTGATAAAACTAAACCCTAAATATTAACAAATCCGATTACTGGTGTCTTATCCCGGTATATTGCAATCGAGTCTGGTTGCATCAACTGAAAATGGTCAGCTTTCCAAAAATGCACATACATATGTATTTAATCTCAGCATATGTTGAATAACAATGTAATCTTATATTCTGTGGCATGGCGTGTTAAATATTTCGAGAATAATTAAACTAAACAATCAGAATAACTGTTGCAGTCGAACTTGAAGAATATCGTAAAACGCATCTGATCATCATGTATATGTACTGTTATGAATGTGTAACCGTTACTTGCCCAATTAATCTGTTTAAGAAGTAAATCGCCCACCATTTTAGCAATATCACACCCATACCCATATACATCAAAGAACCCTTACAATGATATTCAAATGATTTTTCCCTTATCATTGTACAGACCTTACATGTATATTGAAATTTTCAAATCACACCTCTCAAATGTATTAACAATGTACAGTAATTGACTGAGAGGCATCAAGACAACATCGTACATGTACATGCACGTCAAAGAAGCATACACTTTCTGTTGTTTTCCTTTCTCACTGGTTTTATTCTTAAGAATGTCAATAAAAATATAGTCTCTTTTTCGAATCAAACATATCTGTTACAAGCTCATATTAAATGATTTACACTAGCACACACTAGCACACTGATAATTGTATTTTTAAAAAAAAAAGCGGTATATGAAAACAGAATAACCAATAAAACTCAAACGCAGCAAAACCTGTCAAAGGCATATATGTAATTTACTTCTTGAGTTCTTGTAATTAAGGATTAAATAAGACACCTCAGAGAAAAAAAGAAGTGCTTTGAATGAGATCCGGATTACACTTTACCAAGTCAAGGAGTGATAAAGATTGATCAAAAATCACGCAATATCAAAATTAGTTCGGAATCACAGTGGAAAACATTTAATCGGCTTTTTCTGACTTAATCGATGGAGTAGCTTTTCTGAGGACGGTGTACATTTTAATGACACCATTTCCTCTCCACGGGAAAATAAGATGACAAATACTCCGTAAATCAGCTAGGTATCTGTCGGCATTTCCTTTTGTTTGGTTCACCTTTACCAATAATTCTTGTACTTGTTTATTTGAGGTTATTTGTTTATTGTTTTACGTCCTCTCAAAAAGTCGTTATCAGTACATTTAGGTTAATATTTAGACGTTTACTCTGTGTGTGTGTGTGTGTGTGTGTGTGTGTGGGTGGGGGGGGGGGGGGGTCTATTTTAGTGGTTGCTCCGAAGTTTGTCGAAGAGGCCCGGCAACATGCGGATATCAGTAACAGATCAATCGTTAAAATAGTGCATTTAGAATTGAACTAATAAAATGGGCATTTGCACGTGTGTAGTGTAAAGACAGCAAAACAATTCTTTTTATTAAAGAATATTTAAAATAAAGGTTCATATGTGTCAAATTGGGACCATTTGCTGCAATATGAAATTAACCTCTGCCAGTACTTTTAGTTCTTTGATTCTATTTGTAAATAATTAAAATCTTTGAAAAAGAGTCAACATTCAATTTTCATTAAAAGAAAAACTCGTGAAAAAAAAATGATTTTGCATATGTTCATTATTCAAACCAATTGTTTATTAAATACCATAATTATGTTAATTTCCATATCAAATAAGTTAAATTTAGGATAGAAGTGCTTAACAGGTTTATGAACTTTATAAGATAAATCGTATACATGTACCTGAATTTGAAATCAATCGTCATGATCGTGTGTGTGTGTCAGGTTTAGGTCTTTGTGTAGTGTCAACGTTCTTATGGAGTGTTGACCAGGAACTGTTATGTATACTGCCATTAAGTACTAACCAGCCAGAAGTTTTATACATTATCCGTCCCATAGTCTACAAATGTTATATACAGTTACAGGTTACAGGGAGAATCTTTTAACTAAATCTAAACATTTGATATATATATATATATATATATATATATATATATATATATATATATATATATATATATATATATATATATATATATATATATATATATATATATATATATATATAATTTAATTCTGTTTGTAACGCGCCCACTGATTGGCTAAAAAAATTGTTTTATATCGTATAAAGAATGTTGCCTACGACATAGTAAGACTTACGTCAAAAATGTATCAATACGCCTGACGTTACGTTTGAATTTTGTACAATTTTACGTCATTTTAAAGGTCAAATGACCGTTTTTATCTACAATCAAGAGTAGAAAATTAAATTATAAGCAATGAATTCAATATTTATTTGTTTTATACGATATAAAATGGTTTGGGACAGTTTACGCTTTTTTATAAACCGCTTCGCGGTTTATAAAGCGTAAACTGTCCCAAACCATTTTATATCGTATAAAACAAATAAATATTGAATTCATTCCTTAAATACATATATATATATATATATATATATATATATATATATATATATATATATATAGACATGCCATAGTGTCTGTTTCATACGTTCTAAATTTTCACAGAACTTAGAAGTAAGTGAGAGAATTTAAATAAAATACAAGATGAATAAAGGTATGCAATTCTGGAATCTGTGCAGAGGATAATTTATTTACTCCAATTACATGTAGAACTTGTTGAAAGCTTTCAAAGTCATAACCATTCTGAGATACGTACCTTACATATAACACAAATATATACTACATGTATCATGGTCCCCAGAGACCATGACAATGGACTGCGGAAATTTGATCTGCGCTTTACAGGTTGCCATATCCAAAGGATGTAATGTACCTTATGATATGGTACCCAAAACAAATCCACCATCAAAACGCATTTCATAGAAGAAAAAAAACATTTTAGAATTATGATTTATCATTTGTGAGTTTAATTGAAACGCCAACAAATAATTTAATGCTTGCCTTGAAGGCTTCATGCATTTGTATAGACTATTCGTTGCATTAATGATACACTATAAATGACAACGATGTGGATGTTTTATTTATATCTGCTCTACTGTTAATCTAATACATTAGTAGGATTTAGTATAGCGTTGTGTCTGATTCAATTTATCAACAAGTTAATAGATTTATATGACTTTTCTCGTCGATTATAAAAATAATCCACTCTATCAGCAGAGTTACTGGGTTATGTATCTATGAATGGGTGGACAATGGTTGACGTTACACACAGGGGCTGTCTTGAAATGTAATGAATACCATGGTACAGAGAAAATTATGTGTCTGAGTATCAATTGTAAGCTTTGGCAAACTATTATGATCCGATCTTCTCGTGCGTTAATTTGAGCATGCGCATTTCCAGAAAAGGGATATAAATAGCACTCAGCTCAATTCAGAAATAAAACCCTTTTTTCCTATGACAATCTTAAATCTGAACCTGCTAGTTTGCCCCCCCCCCCCAAAAAAAAGATGACCGAAAAGAACAAAATTAATCCACTAAAAACAACAAACAGAAGAAGCAACCCTATATGGATCAAATTGATATAAATCAAGTTTTATCATTATTATAACAATATCTAAATTCAAAAAATCGAAGTGCGCAATCTCACTTTTAACTACAATCTCATCGGGGCAATGATTCACATCTTGTAGGTGAAGGTATATACTCAGTAAATCCTAATTCTCCAAACATATCATACGATCAGAATATAAAAACAACATTGTTGTGAGAAAATATCATATATATCATTGTGTATAATTGAAGCCCTGATATGTTTTATCGTAAATTATATCCGTATTTTGGACGTTCGGTTTTTTAGTCCTATCTTTGATTATGACGTAATCATTAACGGGTATTTTTATCACATGCCTAACGGGTTTTGTTTAAAAACAGGAACACGGACGTTTCTCTGCAAATTACCCATCCTCCTTCCTTCGTCAACCCTTCTTCAATGTAAGTTGTAAGCATCTTCTTAATCTCAATTGCCATAAATATTTGTTGAAATGTATTTTTTATGTTAATAGCAATTTCTTAATTTTGAGCACAAATATATTTATTGTATGATGTTGACCATTTTACCATGATTTAATGATTATCGGGGGATATTTATGTGATGCATTTAGTTCGAAATATGGTTTTTGTGATTTACATTTTATGCAATGTTTATTCTTTTTACATATTTTTTATAGTGTATAACTTTTGTCATTTCAATAAATGGCCGGGGCAATATATGAAAACACTTCAATAAAAGTAAAATCAGGTAGAATTCTTACGGTCGGAGGAATATCACAAGTGACCGTTTGATGTTGGGGATATTTTGGAAATGAACTTTGCACAAAATTAAATTCGTGAATTCTTTGTTGAGCTGAGAAAATTTCGGCTGTTTTCAATTACTTTCTTAAATTTTGGTTTGTTTCTTCATATAACAAAACAAATGTTGACTGCGTTTTCGGGCAACATTGATTATATTAGCCCCCGAGGGACGAAATATTGCCCGACGCGAAGCGTAAATTTCATCAGTTGTTCTACTTCACAGTATTTCGCAAATCCTTATATATCCGTTATGATAGCAAACCGTCGCATTGCGCGTCCGTTGTTTACTTGCCTTGACTGACTGCCTATTATGACGTCACCTTGTTTTGGAGTCGCGAAGAGTTATTTACGTCACCGTTTACGAATCAACAAATCAGAAGCGATAAATTGAAATAGAGGGAATATTCTCTAGATATTATTCCGAGCCGGTCAATATATATTTGTTTTCCCTTGGACTGAAATGTCACATTTTCATTGGTACTCCATATATCACACTATTGTTTTGATCTCGGCCCTGGTATCAGCCCGATCGGTTGGTATCAGCCCAAGCCCGAAGGGCGCGGGCTGATACCATCCGAGGGCTGATATCAGGGACGAGATCAAAACAACAGTGTGATGTTGTTTATATCATATATTTAAAAAAAAAAAGACTATTATTCAAATTCCATATAAGGAATATCCTCGTGTGCCCAGTAGTCGCGCGCTTAAGAAATAATCTGATTTATTGAGCGGTGAAATTAAATTAAGGATTATTTGTCACGATAATTAAACTTACTGAACTGTATTCTGATTTTCTGTGTATCTAAAATACATTAAAGTGCTTTAAACAGCTTATTATTGAGGCCGAAACGAAGCGAGGATTCATTGTCGGCCATCTTTGTTTGGAACCAGTAGTCGTGCACCCGGATATGTAAGCACGAATTAGGCCAAGAAAAGTAAAATTTGTGTGGTTTGTAACTTTTTCATTTGGATATCACAAATAACATATCAAATATATTCACAAATATCAACACATTCCAACAAATGCTATGAAAACTTAACAATAAGTTAATAAACTATGTTTCATAATCTTGGTGAATTTCATCATTTCACAACTTATGATACAGTTATTTACAGGGTAACTTGTGTTTCAAGATAACAGATATTTGATACTACCTTAAGAATCACATTAATTAATCAACATCAAGGTATACACAAATTTGAAACTCAAATTCTACTCTATTTACAGTGAGGGCATAGATAGTGATCCCTTATCCGGACTACTCTGATGTCAGTGCAGTAATTTAAGTGCACCCAATGTCTACATTTGTCACACTGTACCCACTTTAAAAAAGTAAGGGATGTGCTATTTCGAACAGCATGTGGTGTGAACATTTTACAAATACAACACAATTCTTCCTCAGAAATAGAGACATCCTCAGAGTCTTCGATAGGAAGTATTGTCTTGAAGATGTGTTGTCAATTGGCTGCACATGGGAGGGTCCAGGTTCCTGTGAATGACCTTTTGTTTGAGCTGATGTTTTCCTCTTCTTGTTTCAACACTTTGGACTTTTACCATTCTTCGTAGAGGTGGTAGGGAGCGTCTGATTTTTTATGTTTTTTCTCTGTTTTGGGGCCGCTGTTGCTGAAACATGCTCCATAATTTTTGCTGATACCTCCGGCTCAGTAATTGCTCTGCCTGATGTAATCTTGCTCAAGGTTTTGCGTTCTTTTTTGGCCTTTAATCCCTCGGATTTTATAAGAACAAGCTCTCTAGTTCGCTCTGCAAAAAAATCCTGACTGTTGTTGTTTTCATCTGCATCCAAATCAGAGTCGCTCTTGTCTTCTTCCTCGTTCCTTTGAGTCAATACCGAAGAAGGGGCAAGAGCTTCAGCTGGCACCACATCAGCATTAAAAGGATAAATTCCACACTTGCGGATGGCAGACTGAAGATTTTGAGCTGATAAAGCTTTGCTGTATGCCTGGCATGCTAGGGCACAAACATCCTGTTTGGTGATTACTGTTGATGTTGCTCCCATCTTTTGGTGGCACAAATTGTTATAAATTTTCTGTAAAGGGCCATAGCAACCAACATCCATGGGCTGAAGAATATGACTAGTGTGCGCTGGCAAAACATGCAACACGATATTGTGTTCCTTTGCCCATTCAACAGCTGCAACTGAAACGTGAGACCTATGCCCATCTAATAGCAGCAAAACTGGTTCATCGAGTCCACCAGAAACATAATGAACAAAGTGGCTCTGTAAATACTGAAGAAATATAACAGAGTTTGACCATCCACTCTCTGTGACATCACCAGCTGCTCCAGGTGTTGAGCCTTCCATCAACTCGGACCTCATCCGCATACCAGGAAAGACAAAATATGGTGGAATGGCAACTCCAGAGGCACTACCACATCCCAGAATGGTAACCGTAGAGGATTTTCCTGTTGTTACAGCTTGTGGCGTGTCTCCAGTGCCGGATACCACATGAGGAGGTGCATGGTTGAGTGTGATCCCCTTCTCGTCCACATTAAAAATTCTTTGGGGCGTATCAAATAAGTTGTACTTTGTGAGGATCGACGACAGTTCAACAAAGTATCGTTGTACATTTCCTGGATTCGATGATTTTGCGCGTTGATACTCCAATGCCCGTGGCTTAACAACCTTCAGATCTGGCCAACGCTTCATGAACCCTCTAAACCATTTTAATGTGAGAGGTTTCTGCTGCTTGGTTCTCTTGCGTAGCTGAATGGCATAGTCAGATGCCATATTGGTCACCTCTTTTCGGGTATACCCATAACCAAATGAGGCCATTGCTTTCAAATGCGAAACAAGCATAGCCTCCTCTTCTTGTAGAAGCAATGGTGCTGGCCCCATAGTTACCTTCTCCAGGTCTACCTTCCCTTTGACCCGGTCGTGAAGAGTTTGGGTTGGGACATTATACTGCTTTGCAGCTTTGCGAACACTTTTCCCTTTTTCTTTGACAGCTAGATATGCATTTATAAGTCGAGTTGGACTGTACTGTGGGGTCGGTAAAGTCCATAGAAGGCGAGGCGGAGCCGAGCCTTCTATGGACTTTACCGATCCCACAAATTTCTTTACACAGTCAGTAACAAACCTAATAAGTGTTTTGTTTTGTCGAGGACCTAAAGTTTGATATGTAAACAAACAGAAGATAATACATAATATTAAAATTCATAGCTTAATTCTCTAATTTTTTACCTTTCTCTTCAGTCGTCTGTGCAAACCTGGATGCCACATTGTAGGATCATGATATTACGTCACGGGCAAAGGGGGGGGGTCACTCTAAATATTTTGGGGCTTAAAAAATCAAAGGTATGGTTGAACATTTGCGTAAAAAATTAGCTTAAATAACGTTACGTCCGCCATGTTGCCGTATAAATTTTGACGCTCGCCGTGTAAAGAAATTTATAAGGCAATCACGTGACGCTATTCATCCAATGACGTCGAGACATTCCAGTCCGAGGCAAAACAAAGAAAAATATCAGCCCCGAGGGCGATACAGCTCAAGCTGTTGGTTGCTGTCTCACCTAGTCCAAGACACGTGTATCAGGGCTGATACACTACTAGGTATATGATATCAAAAAAATATTGACCGGTCAATATTTTTCGGACGAGCTTATATTACAATTATTGACTATTCGTCTATATAGAGTTATATATAATGAGAATATACTACTGAATATAACAATTGCAAATATAACGTTATATATTGTTAAACTGTAAGACGATATAGTTTAAACACGTAGATGATATAATTATTGTAATATGAATAAGTTTCAATTCCATAGAAATATATTGTTAGGATTTTTCATCGTTTGCGATATATACCATATTTTATTTTAAATAGATTCTTTACTTTTCAAAAGAAAATTAAAAGAAAACAATAAATAATTTAATTAGAAAATTATATATACACTAATCGAGTCCTATAATTGTGAAGCAATGCTTTTATTAATGTAAAAGTTCATCTGTACTCCGAAGATAAAAAAATCCAACCTATTTTTTGGGCGAACCCTTTTTAAGTGTTTGATCTTATCTCGCCATCTTAAGGATGTTTTCTTAATGTAATGTTCATATGCATGTCATTTTAATAGTTTTGATTTAAATAGCATTTTGTATGCGAGTTTTCATCCACATCTTTATTCTGAAGAAAAAATCGCCTTATTTTTCGATGAACCCTTTTTTTTTTTAGTTTTTGATCTAATATCGCCATTTTAAAGGATGTTTTAATGTAATTTCATATGCATTTCATTCTAATAGTTTTTATTTGAATATTGCCAGATTGTATTACAGTTATCATTCACAAAAAATGACTGTTATTTGAGCATTGAATCGTGGTTGTTTGAAAGATAAGTCCAACAACTGCAACACTGTGAGCATACAAATTAAGTAACGCGCGTCAGCATAGAAAAACATCCTTTTCTACTATTGGCAGCGTCATTCTCCTCCATTTGAATCATTCCGAATTAGCTAAAACAGGATACAGTTTATATTTAATATGATCATTAAATGCATACTTGAATCATGTATCTGGTACTTTTTGTTTGAACAGAAATGGGTCAGTTATATTCATAAATAGTTCTAGTGGCGAAAACAATTAATTCTTCAAAGATTTGCGTAAACCTACATATGCAGAGTCACTGACACTAAGGGTTTGAAGTTGACCCCTCTTAGAATGTTTGTGTAAAGTCCCAGTCTTTCTAAGGACCGTATTAGTCAAAGAAAGCCGAGTCTGTCACTAATTATAAGGACAGGATGTAAACTGAAACTTAACTAGTATATTTTCAAAACAAGCATTGTGATCCCACGAAAACTAGGCGGCCAGTAGATGCTGGCACGTATCCCTGCAAATCATTATGTAATCTTGGAAGCATACTAGTAGTCTATAGTTTGAATGCGTATGTAAATGGGATTAATGTTGGCGGTTTTTTTTGTTTTGTTTTTGTTTTGTTTTTTTTTTGCATTAGCATTTTTACACTCACTACGACAAAAAAAGTAAATAAGGGGAGCTTTTTGAAAGATTAAACATAAAACATCATTTTTGCAAATATAATTTTTCACTAAACCAAAAGAATTTTTTATCGAATCTTTTGATTCAACATCTATTGCAACTATAACAAATCGTTATGATATAAAAAAAAAACTGTATATGAGCTTGGTCAAAATCGGGTTAAAAATCTGAATAAAAAACATTCCTAAAAAACCCAAACCAAACAAAAAAAATAAAACAAAAAACAAAAAAAGAACATCCCCCCCCTCCAAACCCCCCCCCCCCCCACAAAAAAAAAACAAAAACAAAAACAAAACAAAACCCAACGCTCTTTAAGATTTTGAGAGACCATGCACAGATTTGTGAAGTACTCAAAACAGGATGTCTAAGGTGTGGTCAAAAGACTCGAGAATAACATTGTGTTGTCAAGAGAACTTAGTCTAGATTACCATCAAATGAATAGAACCGTGCCACCTTGTGCCACCTTGGTTGTGCGCTAAATGGATTCAGATTTTACCTTTACGAACACCTTAAAGTGAGTTATACCTCCTGCTTCCATAACAAGGATACACCGACCTATCACTCGTCTTTTGATAGATGTGGAAAACACATTAACCTGTATAAATGAATGTACTTCGATGAATTTCTCTACCAAGGATTTAAAAAATTGTGAGCCCACTAACCGTTCTCAAGAGTTAATAGGTCAGCTGTAAATCAAATCAATACATTCTTTTAAAAAATTTGAAAAGTGTTGACAATGAAATAGAAAAAATATTCTTATATAAAGTAAAACAATCACGTATTTATAAAAAATCTTCTTACATACGTATATCCATATATTATGTAGTACATTTTATCCAGTTTTTGCACTCGGCAGTGATCTTTATAGCAAGGTTTATTGAAGGCGATGGGAAATCTGCCAATCTACATGTAACATTAGTACCAGTAATCAAACTCTTTCAGTTTGTTACATTCCTTGTAAAAAAAAGGTTCTTGCTTCTTCCATGTTGATGTTCCACGCTACAAATCTAAAAATGTTAATGAAGTATAATTTTTCATTAGTTGTTGGATGATCCGAAATTCAAATATTATGAATTAGGATATGCAATTAAACAATTTTCTTTTAATATCTTATTACGCGATAGTTACGGGATGTTGCAAGCGAAAAATCACGAATTTGAACTGCATCTCGGAACGCCCCCTTTGGGGGTCATTGTGCACGCCAAAATGACAGAAGAAAACACTTAACGCTATCATTTAGTTCTCTATCGGGATGCTGTCAATACGTATATAGTGTCATTATCGGAACGAAATAAACGGCAGAAAACAAACTAATATTGTTTCGGACTAGTGCTTATAATATCCAGAAATTACTATTGAAATATCAGGAACTATTTTTCTATTGTAGAATTATTGTGTGTGGTCGAGTAAAGGTCGTCGAAAATGGAGGGCTACTTCATGCACGTTTCTAAAAAAGTTGCAGAAGCAAGGTTTGGGAAAGAACAAGAGGAGGAGAAAGTTTACTCGGTGCGGGAGCTGAAGAGCTGGAAATTTTGGCGGGCGGTGATGGCAGAGTTCGTGGGTACCTTGTTGTTTGTGTTCCTGGGCTGTGCCTCGACTTTGACCAATCCAGTCAACCCCGTCAGGGTAAGTTCACTATTGGAAATGACTTTAACAAGCGCCAACTTGCATCCACCTTCAATTCAAATTGAAAAAAAAAATTAAATAAATTTTATAAATGAAGATATGGAATTAATAAATAAATTAACCTAGTAAAATATAAATCATCAGTCGGTTAGGGTTCTGTTCTGTTTACTGAAATTGGAATGTTCAGGGGTCGTTAGTCGTACTTGTAAAACACTTAGATAAATATAGCAATTTATCAACACATCATTCGCAGTGTACTTAATGTGTAACGTAAGCATATTTTTCAATCAATAGACCTTTAGGTACCATAGCATGCCCCTCATACAGGTTTAAAAATACAAATCATCAATTGTTTAGATTTCTGAAATAACCATTGAAAAATTCATTGCATTGCAATTTTAAAGTAAATTTTTTAATTTAAGTTTAAAAAGTTTTTGTGTGTGCATGAACAATTTGTAAAATTCAATGAGAAAGCAATGTTAATTTTTTCTTGCTATGATAAACCAATTTCTAAAGTTTAGTTTAATGTAAATATTTGAAATAACCATTGAAGCTTGCCGAATAGTAAAATAATATGTACCAAAAGTCATGTAAAATGGGGCCAATTATTCATACAATTATAGACGCCTATTCAGATTGATATATCAAGAATTCATAACACGGTTCATGAGATAAAAGAAGAGGTGCGCTTGTGTGACATTAGATGCTGCGGATATATTTTACATACCCTTACCGTGCTGTCACATGTTTTAAGTTAATTTCTTCAGAGTTGCTGTTCTTTACCTTTTTGTCTTGTCCTTGCATGGGATTACAATATAGCAGTTTTAATGTGATACTTACACATCTTGATTATAAATATCTTCCATTAAATTCAATAATACATTGCACAATGTCCAAAGGGTAATATTCTCATTCTGTCCAAACCATATCTTGAATGGAAACTACTATTATGACAGCTAATAAATCACTCCACCACTCTGGTTTTTTTTTTTTTTTGAGCGACATACCATCCTTTGATTTCTTTCCTTTGCATTATTTTGCTCCAACAGACTACCGCTTTGATACATAAATGACCAGCTTGATATTCTAACTTCAACGATATTGCTTTCGGTTATTTAAGGTAGCTCGCCGGTCTGCTGACGTCACAGTAGTAATCGGCGTTTATCGTATAGACATCATACAATTTTTAAATATTACAAATAATCTTTAGAATTATTATAAGAAATGTGTCCGTTTGAACTGCTCTGTCTATAAAATCATGTTTATGGAACTAATCGAATTGAAACTTATTCTACGTCGCTACTTTTCCAATAAGTTCTGTATTCTCAAACAATGATCTAAAGATCAAATTAGTATAGGAAATTATCAAATACATGTACGATATTATGCCGATGGATGTGTGGCCATCACTTCTGCACCGATTGTGTTACATGAAAAAATGATCAGATTTCCTCTCTTCGCAGACTTACATTAGTTGCATATGTGCATTCATTATCAATCTTAAAATTCACAATAGTGTAAAATAAATTATTTTATTTTCTTATTCTCAGACGTAATAAAATGATGACGTCACGCTACCGTGAAACTTCAAATTGAAGATATAAGTTTATAAAATCTTTTAAAACTGTAAAGTTGACTTGCCAAAAAAATTGGCCAAAAACTCATATTGATTAAATTTAATGAATCGGTTCCAAATTATCTCTTCTTCTGTTATTGGGTTGAGTAAAATTAAATTCTTCTGGTTTAGTTTTGAAATGCGTTTTCTTATCAAAATGTACATTTCACTATATATTTCATTGAAATGACGTTGCTTGCTTTGATAAACAATGCTGTGTTTGAAACTCGATAACATTATAACCACGCAGACGGATTTGAAATAAACTTCAGAAGTAAAACTTAAGGAAGAAAACCACGATTTAACGAACAAATTATTAGGTTTTCTCACAAGCAGTAAACGTACAAACTACCTTGATTTGAAAGTGATCACAATATACCTAAATTTTATTTTGTTTATCAGCTACATATTTGTAGAGCTCGAGTTACTGAAAATAAAACGTTGCAATTTAAGGCACACAAAGCTTGCGCTGGTTTTAAACAAACATTCTGTGGATGGTACATATATATCTTGCTTAATTAGTCATTCAAATAAAATGTATGTTTTTTATTGCCAAAATGAAAATGTGCCCAAAGGACAATTTATAGCACAATACGTGTTGTACATGAACATTCTGTTCCATTGATAGGTGGCGCTCGCCTTTGGACTTGCCATCATGGCCCTGATTCAGATGTTCGGGCACATTTCGGGTGGTCATTTCAACCCCGCCGTTTCCTTGGGGTTATTGGCCAGTTTTCAGATTACCATATTTAGAGCACTGTTTTATACAATAGCGCAGACAATCGGTGCCATCGTGGGAGGCATGATTCTGAAGGGGTAAGTGATAAACTGCTGTTCTTTATAAAACATATCAAGCAAACTTTATATAGAAGTGCTGATGGATTGTGTAGGAAATATTTTTGACACGCATGTATTTCTAGGATCATATTGTATACTCATAACAAAGGCACGATGTTATAATGTATGCAAGAAAAAAAAAGAAGATGGGTGGATAAGGCGTGTAAAATACCCATACAAGGTTGGACAAGCTACTGAAAAAATAAAATATCAATAAATCTGATATTGTTTTAAAAAATCATTTAAAACAATAAATATTTAACATATCATTGATTTTTAACCTATAAATATGTTCAATACTTGGAATATGTTTACTCAAACAGACGTATACGTATCAAAACCTGCAAATACTGTCATTTTTTAGAACTTCAAGGCATTTTCTTTTACAGAGTGGGTCTGTGCTCCATTTTTTTCTCATGGTCTAAATAAGGTCTAATGGAAAACAAGCCAATATCAATCAACAAAAACATGGAGAGATGACCCACTATGCATTCAAAATATCATTTTGTATACCAACAATTGAACGTTTTGATAAAATAATACAAGTCCGTAAATTCGTGGCCAAAGTCACACATAACATTTAAACAGCCTATTTTGTTGTGTCTGAATGGCTCAGTGGTTAGAGTACCTGGCATAAGTTGACCTTATATATCTAAGGTTTTATGTTATTGATTCGATACCACCAAAATTTCTGGCAATATTTGTTTTTCTTATCTTTTTTTAGATAAAAAAAACTGAATATAATTAGAAATTGTGCTTTTACAAACTTGTGTTATAATATATTTGAATAGATTTAATTGGAAAAAAAAATAAATTCAAAATTGTATTTTACGACTAAACTGAATGGGCAGTTGCGCCATCTTATTCCCCCATCTTCTTTGGTCTTATGAATGTTAAAATAAATTGCATGTTTCAACGTTTATTTTACAAAAATTCAAAGATCTCTCCATTATGCCATTTCAAATAAATTTGAAATCTTTCTGGTAACTAAACAAACTCCCCATACTAGCTTCCTGTATGAAAGAATGCCATTTAAATGCAAAAACCCCAAGGACTGTCCAATAGATCCATGTAACTATCTTGCAAGCTTTGTTTTATAAAGTGTGAAGTAATGCCGCCTTGGTAGAATTAAATAAAAATTATTCATCATTATTTTAGGGCGACTCCTGGGTCTTTTCATGCTAATCTTGGAGTGACAAAAGTTGCCAATGGTTACACTCTTGTGCAAGGAGTTGGCATCGAATTGATTCTGACATTTTGCCTTGTTTTCGTCATTGTTGCGACCACGGACGGCAATCGTACCGATTTTGGAAGCATCTCTCTCAAGATCGGTCTCACTGTTGCAATGCTCCATTTTTCTTGCGTAAGTGGAACATTACATATTGTCACTTTCCTCAAAACATACAATAGTAATACAAAACCTAAGACAAACATAATATTTCAATACAAACATTATTTTTAAGTTGAAGAAAAAATTACGTATCAGCAGTCTAGTGTTAAAAGGGAAATCACTAAAAAAAGTAAACACATACGTTGCATTTTAAAATTCCATTAAATTCTACGTAATGCTCGAAAAAATAAATGTAATACAGTATTAAGACGATCAAAGGAATTGAAATGTAATTAAATAGAAAGATTTGAAATTGGCAGCACATTAAGCTATAAAGGTACATGAACCATTTCTTGTGATGCACGGATTAGCATGAAATGGACAAGATCGATTGCATCTGTACATAATGGTTGACTGGTAATGTCTCTAGACAGAGAATAAGTGGCTTATTTATGACCATAAAAACAAAAAAAAAAATGTACAGAAGTTTTAAAGACATTTAGGGAGTGACAGAACATTTAAATGTTATATTTTGGGGTGAAATAAATTTGGTCACCGTTTACTTCTCTTCAAACCTGCACTAAAAATCGATGCATTCAGAATGCTGTACTCCCAACCTTTTTAAAGTTGAAGCTTTCTATATATATACAAATAATTTTTTATGTATTTAAAAAAGAGTTGAAAGTAAAATCAGATTTAAAAAAATGTGCAGTTTCAGCAATGGGAGATAAAACTGTAAGCTAAATGTAGTATTTAATGCTAAAAATGTAGTAATCCAATACGTTTCTTAATTTCACACATTGTTTCCTCAGTCTAATTGGTATTTATTATGTTATATTCAATAGTTCGACAATATAGTAATTAATAATTAAATCATATAGAACTCATGTACACATCGGAACAAAGGGTCCATGGTTTTTTTTTGGCAAGAATCGGGAGGCATCTACTATTCGCATTTCATAACAAATTAAACATGTTTCGTTGCGTGCAAAAAATCTATGAAGAATGAAAACGATTATTTTGTAACCATTGTACATGAATAATAAAACGGTTTTTATGGTGTATTCCACAGAGAGCAATTATATAAACTTGGAACTATGTGACCCCCCCCCCCCCCAAAAAAAAAAAAACCAAAAAAAACCAGCGTAGTTGAGTGAGGTAGAGAAAAAGTATAAACATTAGGCCGTGTGGACGTATTTTCTTTTATTTCATAGACTGCTTATTCTTCGTGACTAATCACAATATCAAACATATCATAATTGTTTTAAAATAAAGGATTGTAAAGTGTTGTTATATAATTAATCATTTTCCTACTTTTTATCCTCACAGATCACGTTGACTGGCTCTAGTATGAACCCCGCCCGTTCTTTGGGGAGTGCCGTGGCCTCTGGGGACTATGACACACATTGGGTAAGGGTTTTGTACATTGCAGAGCCCACCACCATACGGTACCTTTGACAACGACCAAAGCAGTAGAATCTTAATAAATCAATTGGTTTCAAAATTTTAAAAACCAAAACACTAACCTTGTACCTTGCAATTTATCGCGTTACCACATTATGAATGTTTTACTTATCCCTTTTTTTCAAGATTAAGATTATGCTATTGTTAAATAGAGGTCGATACTTCTGGCACATTATATATTTTTTTAAAATAATACTTTGTGAGTGTAAATGCAATTTACATGTCGCCATATTTCCTTAAAAATAAAAAAAGTACAATGTGACACTTTCATCATATCAAAACTCCGTATTTTACAGGTATATTGGGTTGGGCCTATACTTGGGGGTTGTATTGCTACCTTGCTATACAAATTCCTTTTCATGCCTCATAGAGGAGCAATATCAAACGAAGAGGCTACACACAAATTACGTATGTATCCATTTTATATATGAAAATATAGTCATTGAATGATTCATTTGCTATTTATTTCATATATCATAATTGTCACGTCAAAATTCATTCAATTTCGAAGGCACCTTTTTATCAAATATTAATGTTTTTTTTCTATTAACAAACTGAACTCTTATTAAGGTATCCATATTAGGACAACATTTTGGCAACTGTTATAACGGTTTTTCCTGTGAACTCGCTTTGCTGAGGTACCGGGGAATAAAGGATCTGTTCGGGGACTTCGAAATAAAACCAAATATTAAAATAAGGCAAAAATATAAAGTTTATTTATTTAGATTGCAAATGTCAAAAGGTGTAAATTCACAATAGAACAGTTCTTAAAATCGACAAAGAAAAATAACATTTAATGAAAATATACGAGAATTTACCTTCGAAAAAAACCAAATATTAAAATAAAGCCAAAATATAAAGTTTATTTATTTAGATTGCAAAAGTCAAAAGGTGACAATATGCGTTTGGCTTTTGGTTTTATTTCGTCGATTATTACAAAGTCACGCCCATAAAGTTAATCCCTAAACATAAAATATAATTGGTTATTTAATTACTTATGGGCGTGGATAAAAATGAAACGAACTGGTAACAATCATTATAATTAGCGTTAATAACCACTGTTCAAATTATGTAATTAAAACGCTCACAGGTGCCAGGTAAGATGTCAAAACAGGTTGAATTATGTAATTAAAATATTAAGCGGTCCTGTGAGGCTTATTTAATAATTGACGTTAATTTGAAAATTAAAGAAATACGTATCTAAAGATTTCGACATAAAAAGTAATATTAGCTAATTATTAAGTTAAATAATTATTGCGACATTTATGGTCACATTTCTTTTTGTTTTGTTTTTTTTCTGGGTTTTTTTTTCTATTTTCTTAAACGTATATATAATAATGCTTAATATAAAAAGAATATATACAAAACATATAAATGTTACATAGAACAATAAAATTATTACAAAATATGTACATGGAGCATAAAATGCTGTAACACAACCATGTATTTATTACTTTGATATTTATTTAAAGCATTTAAGAGTAGGAAAAAATATATTTATCGAGAGAAATTTTCAAAAATGTTATTAACTAAGCAGTTTTTAATTAATGAAGATTGCATTAAGGTCTATGGAGAGAAGCACTTTTATTAAAATAAAAAAAGTAATTACAAAGAATATCAAAAAATGCTTTAGTCGAAAGATGTATTTTATCATTAGGAATACAAAAACTATTGAAAATAAATTTTATAAAGTGTTTTTTAGAATTAATTTTTATAGAATAAAAGCAAAGGGGGGGGGGGGGGAACTATTCAAAAAAAGGAAAAGGTCATTAATTAGGACACATTCCACTCTTACATATTGATACTTTTAAAACAGGAAAATTATGTCCAATTATACTGAGTATTAAAGCTGCTTGGTCCGATTTTTTTGTAATTACATTATAAAAATTTTTTCCATACAAATCATTTATCTTAGAAAGTTATGGGCTTTCTCCTATTTACACCAGCAGAATCAGTCTCCTTTCAAAGTTAGAAATATTCAAAGTAAATAAAAATAATTTCTCTTTGGGCAAACGAAAAAACAAACCAAAATGCATCACGGGAATGTTTACAAAAGGAAACCGCTTGGTTTCGTCCCCCGAATGATTGGGGTTATTCAACCCGCATGCTATGCATCGATGGTAAAGATAGCAGACTTTGGAAATATTAACAAACAAAACGTACACATGTTTATTTGTTTGTCTGATCATTTCGACCTTTATTTAAAGCAATGTCAAAGTCGTAATACAACCATATCCGTCTCGTCGTCAGGGGTGAAATTTAACATGAGGCGAAATAACGCGGTACCCTTTAATGTCGTTTGTTTTGTTAGCAAATTTTGTACGTATTTTCACACTTTTATTCCATATGTATTGGACGGGTAAAACTACTGCAATGTCTATTATTATACATATTCTAAGCATAGCCATCGTTTCAAAGCGTGCATAAAATTTTATATAAAATCGGACCAAGCAGCTTTAAGCCCATACATATCTGTTATGCACCCAGATTCATTAAATCTGAGGCTAGTATGGATCGGATACCTTAATATAATTTTGTTATACTGATCATAATTTTAACTTTTGATAGAGTACATTTTCCATTTTGATATAAACAAATAATTATTTTGTAGTTGCAGAAGGAGATATGATAGCTATTCCGAGAGATTATTTTACCGGAAGTTCAGAGGCGTCCTCTAACGGCAAAAAGCAAGAGACATTCAAATTGTAAGAAAAGGATTTAGAAGTGACACACATTAAGCGTATAGGATACAAAAACGTGTAATACTGTTATTAAGGGAAGATCTTGAAACAATAAGAGAATCATTAGACTTACAATATACATGAGTAACAGTAAACTACTCTTCATGCGTAAAGTTGCAATAATTATTAGTATGTACGGGTATTGCTTTAATTTTTAAAGTAAGGTCAGATTTGAAAGTTTGTTATTAATTTATAAGTGACCTAAAAGGTATGTGCCACATAATTATTACGTTCATCATCGAAGTTTTCCTTAACAACTGACCTCAACCCGCTTCCGTGTAAAATATGTGCATATATTTTAGACATGTTAAGAATCATTTGTTACTACATACATTACACTTTAGCGTAAAAGTTTTTAAAAGTATTTTCTTAATTGAAATAATTATTAGAAATGCCCCAAAAATGTATAATTATAGGGGCCTAGTTAAAATAAATATATAAATATATTTACTTTTATTTTGCTTTCAAAATACATTTGTATGCTTATATGATAGTAATGAACTCAAATGGCAAGAGAGAAGTTGTTGATCTTGTAATTTTTTTTTTTAATACAAATTTGTGAATTTTTTATATAATGAACATGTTTGTGTTTTGTTTTACTGTTCATCAATTTCTTGTTGATAGCAAGAATTTATTTTTTTTTTTTTTAAATTTGAATCTATTACAATAAAGCGATTTATAAAAATACAAAATACTGCATTTTTCCCAAATAACTTAAGGATGACGTTTACTCAGAATGAAAAACAATTCCACTGATGATGATGAAAAATCAACTATTGTGTGTTATAGGCCTTTAGTGGTAGTGTTATTCTTCACTTTCCAAAAAGTAGGTCAATGACTTACTTTTTGAGTTAATGGTCATTAAATATGTAAGAAATATCCCTAAAATTTTTACACTATGATTGAGATTTTTTAATTGTGAAAATAATACAAAATGCTAAACTCTTTGACAAATGAAATACAATTGATGAATGGCAGTAACATTAAATAGATACAAAGCATTAAGTTTTTAATCACAATTTTTATAGATATTCAAGTCCGAATTTCATCTATCAGTTTCAAATCCCTGCCCGTTTTTGATTCAATATAACCAAAAAAACTGAATGATGATAATGCTAAAACATTTATGGTATTAAACTAAGTATATCGACCTTTCTCTGCTGGCATAAAATTTATATGAGGTCAATGATCAAAATTGTGAGATATGGTGTTAATTTTGAAGCATTTTTTAATAATTTTGTAGTGTGTGGCGTACGATAATCTAAACGAAAAAGCGAGTTTAAACCAACAGAAAATATGCAAATAAAGTTGACTAACAAATAAAATCTTATAGTACTACCAAAAATTTTTCAGTGGAAAGCAAGATCTGAAAAATTTTGTCCGAATTTCCTTTGTTTTGCAAAAAGTCAAACTTTGTTTGAACCTAATCCCACAATATAGTATAAATATCATGTTATGTCAACAATAATTCATTACATAGATAATTTTTGTGTTAAGAACAAAATTTACTCATGACATTGATCTTTTTAACAATCTGGATTTGAGAACTCAAACCCTGAGTAAGCAACGTCCTTAAGGTAAAGTTGTAATAAATGAAAAATAGCTACATGTCTATGAAATTCATGATATAAATTCTTTCAATGATGCTTCATAGCAATAGCTCCGTTTGATAGGCTGTATTGGGGCTTAAATTTAGAAAAGAAAAGCAATGAAAAATCATGTTTTTAACTGTCAATTTCTATTTAATATGAAGAAAATAAGTAACCATCTCGGAGATTCGTCCACCTTTGCATTATAAAGTACGGGTATATATACAATGCCTACAGTCTCTCCAAATACGGCATTAAAAAAGCCCTTGACATCCCCTTAAAAATGATGTCAAATTGAATATAGGTATCGGAATTACTTTTCCTATGATTCAATGTTAAGAAACAGTTACTTTCTACATAATTCGTTCAAAGCGTTAAAGGGGCATGGTCACGATTTTAGTCAAATTTTGTTTTTATGTTTTTATTATTTACAATGCTTTAGAAATGCATTTCTAATGAGCAAATTAAATTTGAGAGTCATTTGTAGAGTTCTAAGCAAGATACAGGGCTCACAATGTTTTGTCATGTAAACAAGGCTCGTGGCCTCTTTTTGTTTACATAGGATCAATTTACCAGTAAAAAATCTTTTTCCAGCTTATTTGTCTATCTTTTTATTTATTTTAAGCATAAATATGTAAACAAGCGCTTCGTTTAAATAGCGAAGAATTTCAAGCTCTGTAATTCGCTTAAAACTCAACAAATGATACTCAAATTTCGGTTGCCTATTTAAAATGCCTTTCTGAAGCACTGTAAATATTAAAATCGGAAAAATAATTTTTGACCAAACTCGTGACCATGCCCCTTTAAGTACAGGAAAAAAATTTAACAAATCAATTAGGACGCCATAATGGTTCTAGCACCAAAATGACACTTTAGAAACATTTACTAGATCTGGCTTTAAAATATATTTTCAAAACAAAATACTAGTTTGTGCAATAGTGTGACGTTATAATACATAGCGAAACCAACGCTTAAATACGCGGGGGTGTTAAGGAAGCATATGGGCAATTTAGCGTCTTATTTTGACTGTTATATTTAAAATCGTGAAATTCAATAACTATTTTGAATACGATCAAAAACTTAGTATTATCCTTTGAAATAGATGTAAGTGCAATAAAATCGGGTAGTACATTACTGCCACATTGGTGCATTATCACGTGACAACTATAAATAGCTCACGTATATTCCTTAACATAAAATGAGATAGAACAACACTACCCCGCGGTTTCCAAAATAAAATAAACATACCAAGTGAAGGCAAAACATCTCAGTTTAATCAAAACTGCTGCTAGAATCCTATGTTTTTCTTAATTCAATAGTTATTCATCCAGTTCTCGTAAAACCTTCCCAACTTTTATAAAGTTTGCACGGAAAACGACAAGTTGCATCAAAACAACACACAACATGGGATTCTAGCAGCACTCTTCATTTTAAGCATTGATCAAACTAACGATACATATAAAATTCAAAGCTCAATATATGCGGGGTAGTGTTGTTCTAGTCGGATTTTTATATCGTAAACAACGACAGAGGAAAGCCTGGCCGAGAAATAAAAGCAAATTTACATACCTTTTAGCGAATGATTGATAAAACTATCATCTCTCCTAGTATTCTTATGTCCCATTCTCAATAAATCACACCACAATATTTTATTAGAGTTCTTAGATTAGTTATGTTTTGAATATGTTTACAATGCTTTCCGATCAAATTCACACGACATTCAACTTTTAGTCATGACGTCATCAATGTATAAATCTACGTAATACAAACTAATTTCTGAAAAAAAATTGACTTCAGTATTTTTATTTGCTATTGGTCTACGTTTCGTTGCTTAGATAATTGAATATGTACAAAATAACTAAGATTTGTGATATCACGAAATTACATGTAACTCAGAATCCATATGCTTCCTTAACACCCCCGCGTATAATCAATTACACATTTACTGTGTTACATACCCTTTTAGAGACTAACAATTAATATTCGATATATGATAAATCAATTATAGCCTTGTGATATCGGTTATTAAAAGGTTTTATGGACCTGCAGGCATGCTTATGAAGGTATCTTAAGACTAAGACATATCTTAAGATGAACTTAAGCAACGTCTTATTCTTAAGTCAGTCCATCGATGATGTCTCAACTTAAGAGCCTTCTTAAGAAATATCTTAAATTTAAGACAAACAAGGGCTTGACTTAAGATATATCTTTGTTTAATACAAAACAAAAATGGCTGCTGCCTTATGGTTTTTTCAACTAAGGGGACGTAGACGGCGAGACAGAATATTCAGAGACCGAGACAATCCGTAAGATTACGAGACAGAAGAAGCTATTGTTAGCAAGTATAGGCTGCCGAGACATATTATCATTCAGCTGTGTCAACAGTTCAAACACGAACTCAAACGACCTACATTGAGGTCATGTGCACTCACAGTTTCTTTACAAATCATGGTAGCATTGAGATTTTTCGCCACTGGAAGTTTTCAGGCAGAAGTTGGTGACATTCATAACATTTCTCGTCAGAGTGTATCGTATGTACTCAGTGATGTAATTGAATGCCTTGTAAGAGTAGCCAACACTTACATATTTATGCCAACAAATCAAGGTGCCCTGATTGAAATTAAACGTGGGTTTCATGAGATAGCGGGATTCCCCAACACAATCGGCGCAATAGATGGTACTCACATCAAAATAAAAACCCCATCTACCGACAAACACCTTTATCTTAACAGGAAACATTTTCATTCCATCAATGTACAATGCGTATGTGATTCTAAACTGAAATGTTTGAACATTGTTGCCAAATGGCCATGTGGCAATCATGATTCGTTCATTTGGAACAATTCATCTTTAAAACTTATTTTTGACAATGGCACTATTTCAGACGGGTGGCTCCTTGGTGATAGTGCCTATCCACTCCGACCATGGTTACTGACCCCAGTGTTAAACCCTATCACTCCATCAGAAAACAGATACAATTCTTCCCATGTAAAAACGAGAAACACAATAGAGAGGGCCTTTGAAGTTCTCAAATCAAGATTCAGATGCATCGATTCCAGTGGGGGAACTCTTCTCTACACACCAACAAAGGCATGCAGAATTGCAGTGGCAGTTGCAGTTCTGCATAATTTATGTGTGGACAACAATGTGCCATAACCAGATGGATACGACCCAGTTGATCATGGCCACATCAGAGGAACACACTACCAAGGCAACTTTATGAATGACGGAGCGAGGACCAAAGAAATGCTTATAAACGGACGTTTTTCACACTGACTTGTCTGTTAACATATGACGCTTAATTATCATTATAATAAAATTTCTTTTCATATTCATATCAAAAATTTATTAAAATGCTATCATTTTATAATTGAATCAAAAAAACAATTGTTATACAAATCTAACTTGTTTAATTTCAATAATAAGTGATTCTTCAATTTTCAGTCACTTCAAAGGTAACTCCTCTCTGCGCCAAGTACACTGTGTGCCTCTGTTGTTCGATTAAGAGACGCTGCTGCTCAATGGCAAGTCGTTGTCTCGCAACGTCCAGTCTCTCAGTTTCAATGCGTAGTCTTTCTCTTTGTACCTCCAGTTTCTGTCCTTCGATCTTTAGTAGATGTTCTTCATAATCTTCTTTTCCCGTAAATCGTAGCCTCTTCATTGGTCGACTCGGAGTTTCGACTGCTAAGGGGGAAGAAGTTTCAGCCATCTCTGTGGAAAAGCGAAAATATATTATATTATGAGAGCATCCCAATTTTTCTCATTTTTAAATAGAAAAAATAGATTGAATGTAATCAATATAATAGATATATACTTAAAACATAGAGAATATTAAAATCGACTAAAACACTTAAAAATGCTATTTAAATTTAAATTTAACCCTTTGAAACAACGCATAATTTTAATAAATTATAATACCGGGGTGGTCTGTATTGTATGCATCTCTGCACGAGGACAATGAAGACGACATAGAGGATGAGGATGTATGGATGTATTTCCGCAGACTTCTAGGCCACCTTCTATCCCGTCAATGGGAGTGTTCCCAAAAATCCCCGAAACTTTTTCCTGGAGGGGCGTCAGCTCTTATGGGGGTGCCATCCCTCCCCCTGTCCTTGCAGCCTCTCTCCTGCTGTCGGCGATTTTCTTTTTTGTCTCGCTTGTATATGTGGAACATTTCTTTCGAACTTCTTCCACGGTCCTGACATGGCGACTTGTGTTCACAGCGTTTACTTTATCACATATACTTTCCCAAACTCTTTTTTTCTGTATGAACTATATCACAGACTAAACAGCCTTTATATATGGTTTCTAAACAATGGAATTGGTACACGGGTGTCTTGATCTTAGGACTACTGAGTACTGTTTATTACAAATAAGGAGTGGATCAAAAATTTAGTTTTATTTGAGAGAGAGAGAGAGAGAGAGAGATGTTCTGAAAACGATGAAATATTGCTGAAAATTAGTTCATATCATTGATTGTTTTTTTTATTCTCTATTAGATTATAATAAAACAAGTTTTTGGCCATTGGTATTGACCGCTTATTTATAAAGGTCTCGTTTCTCCATTATCATTTAAAATTGTAGACGTAAGACAGCGGCAAACTCGTTTGTTTTGTACATGAAAAAAATTAAGATGAAACTTAAGACATCTTAACCTAAAACATTTCTAAGACGCTTTCGTTTTACATCCTAAGAGATGTCATAAGAATGTCCTAAGATACGTCCTAAGACATACCCTAAGATATCTCTTAGGACGTATCATAAGAAATGAAATTTTCATAAGCATGCCTACTGCTGAGTTTAAATGATCGGATTTTTGGGCTACATGAATATATTTTCTCATTACCTCTCGTTCAATTTAATTTCTTTTACCGATTATGATTACAATATAATAAAATACTTGCAATTTCACATTGTTTTCCTTTTGTCTCCGGACTTTAATGCACATATGTCATCAGTGACGATTTGGACGTCCGATTCAACAGTTGTAGAGCATTAGATAGTCGTCACCGAATATTGTTTTAAAACCAAACTTTAAAATGTGATTTTTTGAAACACCTTACCTGACAAAGGACTATGTGCGGTATGGTCAATTATCTGCCCCCGATTTCAACCAATTTTTAAATATTATCGTATAAAAATAAAATCTTCACAAATCATTGTATAGAGGATGCTTATAACTTTACTCTTGATTTTAGTCACCATTTCTCATTCGCTGTTTATCTATGACGTCACTTAAATGACCTAATTCCCGCAAATTTGCAAAAAAATGAAAATATTCTAATTTTTTCTCCATATTTTTCATTCGGAAGTATAGAGCGCAGGTCTGCTCAAGTGCAATTTTAACATATGTTTTTTGTCAGATAGTTATACACATTGTATTAAAAGATGGTACTTGAGCAAGCCAGCGCTCGACGTTTCCCAGTCGAAAAACCATAGGAATATACCCATATTTTGCCTCAAAACATCAATTTATCAAAATAATGCAATCTTCATGACGTCATTTCTACATTATGACCTCACTGTGGTGATAACCCTTCACACCTTTATTTCCAATATGATTTTAACTGTCTTTCACCTTATTTTTAAAACTCTTTCTAAAACTTTGATTTTGGGGGCAAAAAATGCATAAAACTGCACATAGTCCTTTATGGTTCATTCTTTGGAAATAAATATAATGGTTTTGGGGAAATTGGAAATGAAAATTGATGTTTTTTAGAACTTCAATATAACTTTAGTATAACATTAATTTAGGCCCTATACAAAAAGGTCAAGCTTTACTAGGGTATTCACTGCGCATTTTCTTACGACAAAAAAAGATAACTCTATCTGAAAAATGAGTTTTTTGGCAATCCTTAGATCGATTTTCTCTCTTTCTTTAGCATACACCGACCTTGAGCGAACGTAAACTTTGTAATAACAGAAATTGAAGAACGAATACACTTTGTTGACACAATTTACGCATTATTAAAGGACAGATAAGGAAGAGAAAAATATTATGACATATCTTCAGGAATTGTATTTGCGTGCTACGGTATGTCCTAAAGACACGATTAAAAAGTCTCTATCAGAAGATTTATTATACTCAAGAGAATGCATGTTACATAGACCTAATCAATTATTAATTCGTTATGATAAAACTTCATACGCAGATTAATTTCTGACAATATAAACAGTTATATTTGAGACCAACGCTGGAAAATAAAAAACAGAAGACTTCGGATAAATTTTGACACACAATGGAACATTTCTATGTTTCCATTTTCATACTATGCTGCTCTCAGACTGTAATTACAGGTATGAACTAAACTACTCGTAGATAAAAGTAATATTTTCTTACAAGGTAATCATAACCTGTCAAAATAGCTTTTTTTTAAAAAATATTTACCTACTCACAAATTTTACTGTATCTGTTTCTTTAACCTTTTTAAATTTCCTCACCGTTTCTTTTTATACATTGTTAATGAATGGTACAATTCTGTAAGTAAATGACTTGGTTACAATATTTCTAATTATTAAGAAAATCTGTTTCAAGTACATCAAATTACAGTCGTCTAGTCTGAAACTGAAAATTTATTTATAAATTTATATGATATGCATCGAAATTATTGTCAACTAAAGATTACTCAAAATTCATTGATAATGCGATTTTTTTTTTTACAGAAACGTTCAATTGTGCATTTCATTTGTATTTACTTACTTTAATTCATGACTATAGAATGCCTTTTTGTTTTAGCAAATTCAAGCGACCACACAGGTACGCAGTTCGTGGTAGCATTCTTTAGAAACCTTGAGCTGTCAAAGTTGCAGGACGTATTCTTGATCATTGCCGCCGTGGACAACGTGAACACTACAATACAAATAAGGTATAACCACAATAACGAGGACCGCATCTACTTCCATCACCTAACACCAGGGCTGACGGAGCAGATTAGTTTAAAAAAAGAGTTCGGAACCATAAAGATGCCCTTCCCTGTTGTTAGAATCAATTCAACGCATCCGATTAGCGTCACAACGTTTGTAGATGGGTCCGTGTCAGCAGGGTCGTATCTAGCGTTCCCAATTGAAGTTGCAGGCGTAGAGTACAGGATGCTTCCATACTGCAATACAACGGACAACGGCATTTGTGTGTGCGCCATTGTTAACCTGTACAGAAACACCACTGTCAGCCTAGTGAATGAGGAAAATGGAAACATATCTATCTACATTGCAAACCTTACAGTAGGAGAAAACACCATTAACTCTATGTCCCTTCCGCACAGCAAACGTACTTTCAGAATTGACGAGGCGTACAGTCATGTTTCACTGGAGAGCCCGGACGACTTCACCGGTCTTCTTCTGGTTGCCAGCCACCCTGTACAAGTATTTTGCGGCGGTACAAAAGAGAAAGCAACGATGTCAATGGAGCAGATTCCTTCTGTCATGTACTTTGGGCGATCCTTCTATACGTTTCCCATAACCGTTAACGATATGTCACCCTCTAAACTTCGATTCATTTCTCACTACAACTGCACAAAAATTGAAATATCTAATTCTGATGTCAATTTGAAACTAAATGCTGGACAGTATCAACAAATTTCTACCAGAGAAGTTATTTCAAGTCAAATAACTTCCAATAAACCTATCGCGATAATGCACATCTTCTCCGGCCTCAAGCCAGGTAGCAGAAACCCGTATTATCAGGAAGGAATCCTATTTTTGCCATCTGTTAACAGTTATGTATCTTCTGTAGTTATTCCTCGACGAAAGAAGAAAGATGAGTCGATGACAACTATGTCAATGTATGTAGGTCTAATCACACGAGTCCACTATATATTCCAGCATTTTTCCGGAAATACTAAACCACCTAAAATGTTTCTAAGCTATGGCATTTTAATAGAGAAAGACGACGATGGACATTTATTAAGGTTATCACGAGACTGCAGCTGTAAAAGCTGTAAAAATGAATTTGGGGGATATCTAATACGTAAAAATGTTATTGCAACTAAGGATTCGTTTAGTTTAATTGGATATACATTTATTTCTACTGAGGTTAGTATGCGTTTTTGAAACAATTTATTAAAGTCATTTATGCATGAACTTACCACTCACTTAACAGTTCTATCAAGTCTATTACATCTATGAAATTCTACGTTTTGCAATTGTAGAACGAAACTTTTCAATATCGTTCGGAGTCTTGTGAAAAACAGAAAGATATTGTCGACAAAAGTACAACTGCAATGGACACACCTGTAACTGAAATACCAGCGTCACAATCTGTCAACTGGTCAACGCTGGATGGAACCACTCCATCTGATACAAGTCAGATGAATTTAAAGACTACATCTCAATCCAGTCCAAACCCTAATGAGTACACGCATTCCTGGATTTCAGAGGCTGAAGGTTGGACGTGTAATGGTTAAACATAATACATGCATTTTTAATCTTTTTTCATAAACAAAAAATCACGTTATTATTGAAAAGCAAAATGATTGCATTTTAGTTCAGATAGGATCATTGAAAACTGAATCAAATTATCATTTATTTCTTGCTCCGAGAAAAAATGCAATTTTCCCAATCCTCTTAAACTTACCTGTTGTAAGTGTCATGTTGATATAAATTTATAATTCAGATGGTTCAACGGTCAGAGCCTTGAAGAGTGAAACTAATGCCGTTTCTTCAGAATCCATTATTTCTCAGTGTCCAAAGTGTCCATGTCATCAAGAATCAACTCCAAAGTACACCGTACACACAGAGGAAGACCTGGACAAGAGGATCAGAGAGATCAAGAAGGAACTCACCATCAAAAAAGCAGACTTGTCTGCTTATCGGCGGATGAAGACCAGCGCGGAGGATGGTCGCATATCCGCTAAAGGCATAGGGTTTGTTGGGGTCATTATTCTTTGTTCAGTCGCTTCTTTTATCATCATCATGGACTTCCCAATTCTCGCTCATCAGACCGTTGTACTCTGGAGAAATACATGTGGAAGAAGTGTGCGCGTTGTTCGCAGGTGTGTGCGAGGGGATCCTTGATTGAGACACTTGGCACCAAGCATAAGTGTACAAACATTGGGTTAGAAAAAAGGATGTAGATTATTACGTTGTTTTTTTTTTTTTTAATTTCGTTTCGAAAAATAGGTGCTAAGCTCTATAAAAGAGAATGAATAAATAAACCTTCATTTCGATTATTAGAAACGCGCTTATGTGATATTATTTTAATGTTGTGGATACATTAAAATCGTTACATATCATAACCGTTTTGTCACATGTTTAAGTTAATTCCTCGAGAGTTGCTTTTCTTTATCTTTTTGTCTTGTCCTTAGAATTACAATATCTTATTTTTCCTGCTGTTAAGGTTTCCTAACAACAAAGCTTTATGATTAACGCGATGACTTCAATTTTTCTATAGTCAACTTTCCTTACTTGTATAGCAATATAACTTCAACACCTGCATATGGTGTTTTTGTCTCTCATTTGATTCGATACGCAATGGCATGCTCTTCGTATGAACAGTTTTTAAGGCGAAGCAAGCTACTGACAAACAAGTTGAAAAAACATGACTATCAACAGTCTCGATTGAATTCATCTCGAGAGAGATTTCGAAAGTTCTATGGTCAAACGACCTTGTCAGCAAATACAATCTTTCACTTGGTCGCATGCTGACTGACGTTTTTCATACTAATTGTTAGACCATAATTAAACACCTAATTGTCTACGGGCTTTTCCGATTTTTTTCACCGATAACGACAAAGAGCACACTGCGGGTGTGGCCGGTCAGCAGAGGATGCTCAATCCTCCTAGGCGCCTGATCATACCTCTATCTATTTAGAGGTCCGTGTTGTTCTGCTTTGAATTTGTATTTCGTTTTATGGATTTGTGAGATGGTTCACGGTTTGTTATTGTCATTTTTTCATACTTATAATTATCAATGTCTCCTTTTAAATTGAATATTGCATTGCACAGTGCCCAAAGGGTAAAATTCCCTGCCTTCAAATTATATCTTGAATGGAAACTAATAATATGACAACAAACAACTTATTCTATCACATTGGCTTTTATTTTGTTTTCGAGCGCCGTAACGTCATTCAATAAACCGCTTTGATACATACATGTATGATCACCTTAATCGTCCAACTGGAATGTCATTGCTTTTGGTTTTTTTAATTTGAAAAGTGTCATAATATAAATATATTTTATTTTGAAATTTCTAGTTCTGCATTCAAACAAGCTGCAGAGCTTGGGTTTCTAAAGGCAGAACGCTGCAATTTACGGCACTCATGCTTGCTCTAGTTTTATAATTAAATGAATAAAAGTGAAACATTCTGTGGCAAGATTTGTGTATCTCGCTTTTATGGTCATACAAGTATGTAATGTACCTTTTTATTGTCAACATGACAAAATGTCCTAAGGACCAATTATAGCACAATGAACTTGGTACCACCGGAAGCCTTTGCTCACCATTGGACTTGCCATCATGGCTCTAATTCAGATGGTCGTCATTTCAACCTCTTCGTTTCCTTCGGGTAAACAGCTAGTTTTTAGATTACCATATTGGGAGCTCTGTTTTTTATGCAATAGCTCAGATATTCGGTGCCATCTTTGGCGGCATGATTCTAAAGGGTTAAATAATAACCTTGATGATAAATGGTATTGATGTTCTTTATAAAACATATCATGCAAAATTCGAATACAAGTACTCGAGATGGATTCTTGCTTCTTCTAAGAAATACCTGAGTTTTAATGCTAAAAACAATGGCATAATGGAGAGATTTTGTATTTTTGTAAAAAAAAAAAAGTTCAATTCTGCATTTTATTATATTATCATTCATTAAACAAAGCATTTATTTTTTGTCGCATACATTACATCTTCGTGAATTTAGGTATTCGTTATCAGTATGTACAATATGACCTTAGAAATGTGTTAAAACTTTTTCCTACACATGATATAAATTTGAAATTCTGATTACGGGCCACCAGAAGGCGGTCCGTTATTTGATATACATTTAAATATTGCAACTGCGTTTCTTCGGGATAGTTCTTTTTTGATAGAATTAATATTATGCTTATTTTTATGAATTAAAAGTAAATTTGTATGTAGAAATATGTTTTAAGCCTTTTAAAAAATATCACATATTTTTGTTATACTCGCAAATGTAAAGTTGGTCATACTTAGTAGATTTTCGTGTTTGGCGCGTGATTTTCGAGACGGTAATGTAATCGGAAAATTTCGGAGTACTTCAATCTTTTCAAAACAACGCATCGGGATCGGTATACGGGACATACTAAATTCCTGAAATACTAAAGACCTGAATTACATTAAATTTTATATAAATGATATATTTGAATTTTTATGTGCTGTGTCAAATAAAATGTCTTTGTGTGTGTATTTATTATATTTCCATATAAAATGTGGTAGAAAAATATCACGAAATGACACCCTTATCAATTATTTACGCAAAAATATGAAAGGACTTGAAAATGGACAAGATTGAAAACAGCAGCCATATGTTAAAAGGCAAATCAAACAACGAAAATAGATATATACACATGTACGTTGCATTTTAAAATTTTATTAAAATTCTGTGTAATGCTTTAAAAACAAATGTAACATTAAGATGAACAAGGTAATTGAAATATAATTAGATAGAGAAATCATTAAAATGAAAAAAATTATTGAGAGCATATTAAGGTAAGGTTTGCAGCTTGCATAGGAATTGTACCAAAGTAAATACCATTTTGTTCACTTTACTTAAGCCTTTTTTTTCTCATAAAATTCAAATAATTTTGCCGGATCCGTAACTACAAAAGGTCAAAGTTCATTATTTCATATTTTCATTGATGAAATGCAAATAATTTTATGACTATTTTGGGTGGCTACTTATGCTTAAATGGTAAAAAAATAATGTCACTATTTATTTATTTTTTAAATCATTATGAACTCTAAAAAATATGCAACAAAAGTTTTAATTTTTGACTACTGTTATATAAACGAAAAATCTTATTTGAAACCTTTCCAAGTCCACCGATTTCAGGAAAAAACGTTTTTTTAGAATATGTGTAATCTGGTGTTTCCAAAACACTATTCAAAATAATATTATGCGGACTTCGTTTTTGTGGAAATTGATAAAATATTTGTGTTCTGTTCCATGAATCAACAAAACCCCGGGAAATAACGAAAACCTTACACCAATTATGATGTCATATAAATTTTGACGTCATAGATGAAATAAAGGTTAGTTGGTGTTACATTGCAATGAAAATCTGTGAGTTATCTCCCTGTCACCGCAAACCTTACTTAAAGTAAATTGAAGTAACATCCCACTAGATACCATTTCTTGTGATGCAATGTATCGCGTGTAAATGGACAAGATTGGTTGCATCTGTACAATTAATTTAGAACACCTGTAGTTTATCCAAAAAAAAACCCCAAGCTCTTGACCTCCTCTTAAAAATGATGTCAAATTAAATATAGGTATCTGGATTATTATTCCTCACGATTTAACGAGGCCGAGTACAGAACGAGTACGCACGCTTTCGCGCAGCGTTTTATTTGTATTGTGACGTCATCTTTTTGCTTCGTTGACGCCATGGCGTGATAGTTTCAACTGCAGATATTCAGCAACATTTGTTGAAAATAGCTCGTTAGATGCGTAAAATTTATATTATATTGTGGAATAAACATAAATGTCTCGAAGTATAAGCTATATTTGGGCTCGGGTCGAAAACGTGAAGAGAGTTCAGCAAGCCTAGTCCTCTGTCACGTTTTCTTAACCCCCTAAGTATATAGCTTAATCCATATATTTTAAGACAGTAACCATGTATTTTATATTAATGACTCTTAATATGTGATGTTATATATATTCATTTATTACTTAAATATGTCTGAATGTTTTAATAATACTATAAAGATCACCATTTCAGCCTTCGTCAAATAAAAAATAGCCATTATCTGACAAATGTTGGAATTTGGGCATACATAAAACAACTTTGATAAGACCCTGGGACAAACCAGGAGGTAAAAGGTGTTTTTTTATTTGACCATTTGATGCTTTTTAGCAATAATTTTCATCGGTAGAACAGAAAAAGAAATCCCTAGGGCAGAAGTTTTAAAAAAATGTAAAAAATGTGCAAAATTGATACATTTCAAGCAAAATCCCTTAGGGTCCTATGTAAAAAATTAACAAACTTTAAGATGACCCCTTAAACAAACGATGTGGTAAATGTCTTATTTTTTTTATTTTAAAATAATAATTATATCCGTACAAATTCATGTAAAAATTTTCATTAAAAAATCTAGGACAGAACAAATTAGACTCGGTCTCGTTAAAATTGAATGTCAAGATACTGCTTCATTTTGTACATAGTTCTACAAAATAAAAACGTACAGAACGGGTAAACAGATTTAGAAAATCAATTAGTTTTTAGCAAGAACTGTGAGACATCCATTATTCGCAATTCATAACAAAATACTTCAAGCATTTCGGAGATTGAATACAGTAGTTTTGAAACCCTTTTTTCTGTGATATTCCAAAAAAGAGAATTTATTAACTTGGAAATTTGTACGCTTGTAAAAAAATGTGTAGTTAATTGAAGTGGAGAAAATCGTATCACCATTAGCATAATGCCATAAGGACTTCTTTTGTTTAATTTCCTAGACTGTTAATTCTTCGTGACATCATAATATGCAACATAACATTACTTTTTTAAATCAAGGAGACAGTTTGTGAAATAGAGTTTTGGACTAAATCATTTTCCTGATTTCACACCCTCTGATCACATTGACTGGATTTAGTAAGACACCCCCCCACCACCACGGGGGGAGTGACATGGCCTTTAGGGACGGTGACGCACATTAGGTAAGACTGCTAGACAAAGCTTTAGGACATGATAGAATTAACCACCTTCTGCCATATCAAATTTTTGTGACCGGCATAAGAGGCATCCGGCAAATTGTTCTATTTGCGCACGCCTTGCACTACTCTATTTACAATGCAATGAAAACCTCATTTAAATCTTTAATTACACATAGATGACTAAAAAAACGTCTCTCTTATCCGTTTTTCTTGAAAATAAAACATTTATACCGTTACATACATAACGATTCACATGTGCACAAGACTATTTGTCGGAAATAAAATTCGCCTACTAAAAATAAAGCTTATATATTCAAGCCTAGCTATTTTTGAAATCAACAAAACGATGCTTCATATAGTTTAATGCATAAACTGACAAGGAATACAGTTTCAGTTTACTTTATGAGTGTAAATGCAATTTACATATTGTTATACTTTCATGTTAAATACTGAAACGCAGTTCATAATCTGTTCTATTACCCTAAGCGTTTGCAACGCACTTAGCAACGGGTAACATTAAAAATTGTTACATGCGCGAAAATCATGCGCGTACGGTTCGCCGTAGAATTCACGTTATTCCTATGTAAAACAGTGAAGTTTTCTTTAAAATTAAGACATTCAGTATACAAAATAAATAGTGCCTGTTTGGGAGGTAACCGTTGAAATTGACACCCCTCGAAAACCATTGTCAACCTCCGCTTCGCGTCGGTTGACAATGGTTTTCTCGGGGTGTCAATTTCAACAGTTACCCTCCCAAACAGGCACTATTCATATAATGTCATATTGCAAATTAATTTGTTTCACATTCACAAATTAACATGACACTTTCTAGAATCATATCAAAACTGCGTTTATTAAATTAAAACTATACTTGGGGCTTGTTTTGCTACCCTGTTATATGAATTCCTTTTTATGTCTCACAGAGGAGCAAATACATATACAAATCCAATATTTCCGTTGATATTATATTATATATCATAATTATCACTCATTCATTTTCATTAAAATTCATTTAATTTCGAAGGCACATATCCATTAAAATATCAATGCTGTTTTCTGTTCATAAACTGAATTTTTAAAATTTAAATATTGCAATGATGATCACATAATCTTTACACACAAAAATTCTTGAAATAAGTTGAGATTTAAATGAAAGGTATGTGTCACACATTGTTCACCATCTATTTATTTTTATAATTGCTGACGTCAAATCGCTTCTGTTTTAAATAAATCAATGATTGGACGCATTTATTTGAGACATGTTACTACATACTTTAAATAATAACGTAATCTTTTTAAAAAGTACCTTCTTATCTGAAATAGTTATTAGAAACAACCCTAAGCGTTTTTTATCGAAACCTGCACATTAATTATGTTTTACATCTTCATAACCACATTGTTGTTTAATTGTAAATAAGATAAATATATTTCTATACTGAATTTGCTTTTCAACTATTTCGAATTTTATATAAGTTTGTTTGATTATCATGTTATTTTATAATATACAAGTATAGCTTTTTGGTGAGGTCAATACATGATTTTATAGACCTGATGAGAGTAGTGAGAGGTTGATATACTCTCATTAGGTCTAGAAAACCATATATTTGGCCAATGTCAAAAGACTTTTTATAACTATTTTATTATAAATAATGAAAACCTGATTCTTTTGAAGATAATAACAGTTCAATATTTGGTTGATATTGTATAGGCGTTGAGTATTTTGACCTTACAATGTCGTACATGCCAAAACCATTTTTTTCTATTTCTGCTGAAGCTAGGTTTATAACAGAACACATAGCACATACATTGTAATGTGACATCAATCGACCATTCATATGCTTGGAAATAATACGATATTATAATAATATTGTTAGTGAACTCAAAATTGCAAGAGACGAGTTGTTAATCTTGTATTTGTTTTCGGAATCTGTGGATTCGAAATACTAGTATAAGGAACATGCTTGTGTTTTGTTGTACTTTCCTTCAATTTTTGCCGATAGCAGGAATTTATATTAATACTGTTTTATATTTTAATTAATTACAGCAAATTATTATAAAATCGTATTTTTGCTAAGCATATGGTTGGTCGATTGTAAATTGTCACATGATCGTGCCATAAATTCTGACCTCGGTCGATCTTCTCTCATCAGGTGTATAAATCCATGTTTCAAAAGACTACATATACAATTGTCTTTATTAAAGTGTCTTATTTTTGCAACATTTTATTAATCGATTGCTGTCACATGACCACGCTATAAATTCTGTTGTTTCCCTTACTATAATAAAAATGGATTTTCGTGACAAAATACTGGTTTTGGCATGTAAGACAGTGTGTCGTCTTAAAAGTAAAATCAACACATATGCATTGTGAACCAAAAAAATTTACAGTTATACCCTTGAAAGGAATTCGTATTTAATCTATTAAAATAAAACAAGTATAGCCTTTTGATATTGGCCAATACATTGTTCTTACATCTGATGAGGGTAAAGCAACCCCGAACTTTGTCCTTAGTCAAATTTTTTCATCAGATAAATAAAACAATGAGATCATCAAAGGGCTATAGTTGCATAATGATATTATTGTAGCAAGTGTTTGTTTTATTTTTAGTAGCGCAATCCTATGTGATCGGATTTTTTGGTCTCTAACAAACTAGAAGATTTCACGCTTCAAACTATAATATGATGAAAAAATAATTATATGTTTTTTCATAACCTCTCGTTCATTTTTTTTTTTACCGATTATGATTACAATATAATAGAAATACCCTCAACTTCATCTTGATTATCACTTCGGCTATCTCTGAATTCCGATGCATCCATGTCACCAGTGACGATTGCGACGTGAGATTCAGCAGACGTAGTTCATTAGATAGTCGTCACCTAATATTGATAGAATCAAACTGTAACGTGATTTTTTGACACACCTGAACTGACAAATTTTATGGTTTACTCAGGCTTTATAAAGGAATGTGATGGGTTTTTTTTCGAATATGGAAATGTAAAATTAATGTTTATTGTCACTTTAATATAACTTGGTCATATCTATAGACTTGCATTGAAAGCACACGTTTAGTATTAGCTAAAGGGTCTTCGGCCCTATACAAATAGGCCAGGCTTTACTTGGTATTCACTTAAAAAATAAACAGCAATTTAAAATGTTCACCGAGATATAAAGTTGGTTGGTCACGTGATCATATCCTGTGAAGCCCAAAGGGCTTCTCAGTAAATTTGAGCACGTGCCAACCAACTTCATATCCCGGTGAACTTTTTGGCATTGCTGTTTATAACTTATATTTACGTTTGAAAAGACAAATCGTTCAGAATTGTTAAAATTACCGAGCTTTTCAGTTTAAAATAATCCAAGCGACAAGCGATAAGCGCGTGCTATAATCATTGTGACGTCACGAAAACGTTCATACAGAATTGAACGTTTTCGCTATTCTAAGGAATATAAGGAAGCATATTTGCAAATGTAAATATTGAACATTCTCTTACGACAACAAAAATGAGTTTTTATTGGCAATCCTTACATCGATCTTCTCTCTTCTTAAGCATACACAGAACAAAATTTATAACCATTCTGTGTATAGATTTGAATTATGAAAATAAGTGAAACAAATGCATTAGAATTACTGTGAAGCGACCTCGAAGAGAATGTAAACTTTGTGATTACAGAAATTAAAACTTTATTTTTTAAAATCGAAATCTAAATATTTTCACTTTGTTGACACAATTTACTTAATATTCAAGGACAGTTAGGGAAGAGAAAATCATTATGAACAATCCCCTGGAATTGCATTTGCGTTCCATGGTATCCTCATGACAGGAATAAAATATCTCTAGAGAATGTATGTTACATGGACCTAATCAATTAGTAATTCGTTGACATAAAACATCCATACGCAGATTAATTTCTGACAATATAAACAGAGTTATTTGAGACCACAACGCAGCAACATAAATAAAATACAGAAGACTTCGGATAAATTTGGCCACACAATGGAATATTTCTATGTTTCCATTTTTATACTATGCTGCTCTCAGACTGTAATTACAGGTATGAACTAATCTATTTGTAGATATAAATAATATATATTAAAACGTGTATTTTATAATCCGTCAAAATAGCTTTCTTTTAAATTTTAACCTACTCACAAACTTTACTGTTGTTGATTTATCCTTTTCAATTTTCTTCATCGTTTTTTTTTTTACATCTATATCTGACTTTATAATATAAATCTGAAAATAAATGACTATGATAAAATATAAATTCTAATTTCTAAAAAAAATCTGTTTCAAGTACATCAAATTAAAATCTTTAAGATACATCATAGATTTATATTATATGCATTTAAATTATTGTTGAAAAGTTTAATCAAATAAAATATCCAATTTTTGATATAATAACCTTGCATTTTATTTATGGTTACTATAGTCATTTTACATCGACTCGCTTTTATTCATGACTATGGAATGCCTTTTTGTTTTAGCAAAATCAAGCGACCACACAGGTACGCAGTTCGTGGTAGCATTCTATAGAAACCTTGAGCTGTCAACGCGGCAGGACGTATTCTTGATCATTGCCGCCGTGGGCAACGAGAACACTACAATAGACATAAAGTATAACCACAATAACGAGGACCGCATCTACTTCCATCACCTCACACCAGGGCTGGCGAAGCAAATTAGTTTAAAAAAAGAGTTCGGAACCATAAAGATGCCCTTCCCTGTTGTTAGAATCAATTCAACACATCCAGTTAGCATCACAACATTTGTAGAGGGCTCCTTGTCAGCAGGGTCGTATCTAGCGTTCCCAATTGAAGTTGCAGGCGTAGAGTACAGGATGCTTCCATACTGCAATACAACGGACAACGGCATTTGTGTGTGCGCCATTGTTAACCTGTACAGAAACACCACTGTCAGCCTAGTGAACGAGAATCATGGCAATATATCCATCTACACCGTACAACATACAGTAGGGGAAAACACCATTGACTCTATGTCCTTTCCGCACAGCAATCGTACTTTCAGAATTGACGAGGCGTACAGTCATGTTTCACTGGAGAGCCCGGACGACTTCACCGGTCTTCTTCTGGTTGCCAGCCACCCTGTACAAGTAGTTTGCGGCGGTACAAAAGAGAAAGCAACGATGTCCATGGAGCAAATTCCTTCTATCCTATACTTTGAGCGATCCTTCTATACGTTTCCCATAACCGTTAACGACATGGCACCCTCTAAACTTCGATTCATTTCTCACTACAACTGCACAAAAATTGAAATATCTAATTCTGGTGTCAATTTTACACTGAATGCTGGACAGTATCAACAAATTTCTACTAGTGAAGTTATTTCAAGTCAAATAACTTCCAATAAACCTATCGCGATAATGCACATCTTCTCCGGCCTCAAGCCAGGTAGCAGAAACCCGTATTATCAGGAAGGAATCCTATTTTTGCCATCTGTTAACAGTTATGTATCTTCTGTAGTTATTCCTCGACGAAAGAAGAAAGATGAGTCGATGAAAACTATGTCAATGTATGTAGGTCTAATCACACGAGTCCACTATACATTCCAGCATTTTTCCGGAAATACTAAACCCCCCAAAATGTTTCTAAGCTATGACATTTTAATAGAGAAAGACGACGATGGACAATTATTAAGGCTATCACGAGACTGCAGCTGTAAAAGCTATATAAATGAATTTGGGGGATATCTAATACGTAAAAACGTTATTGCAACCAAGGATTTGTTTAGTTTAATTGGATATACATTTATTTCTACAGAGGTTAGTATGCGTTTTTGAAACTATTTATTTAAAGGATTTATGCATGAACTTACCACTTACTTTCTATCAAGTCAGTTACATTTATGAGATTTTACGTTTTGCAATTGTAGAACGAAACTTCTCAATATCGTTCGGAGTCTTGTGAAAAACAGAAAGATATTGTCTATAAAAGTACAACTGCAATGGACACACCTGTAACTGAAATACCAGCATCACAATCTGTCAACTGGTCAACGCTGGATGGAACCACTTCATATGATACAAGCCAGATGAATTTAAAGACTACATCTCAATCCAGTCCAAACCCTAATGAGTACACGCGTTCCTGGATTTCAGAGGCTCAAGGTGGGGCGTGTAATGCATAAACAGAATACATGCATTTTAATACTTTTTCATAAACAAAATAATCACGTGATTATTGAATAGCAAAATAATTGCATTTTAGTTCAGATAGGATCTGAAATCTGAATCAAATTTTCATATCTTTCTGGGTTAGAGAGAAAAAAATGCAATTTCCCCAATCCTCTTAAACTTACCTGTTCATGATAATAAAATTTATAATTCAGATGGTTCAAGAGTCACAGCCATGAAGAGTGAAACTAATGCCGTTTCTTCAGAATCCATTATTTCTCAGTGTCCAAAGTGTCCATGTCATCAAGAATCAACTCCAAAGTACACCGTACACACAGAGGAAGACCTGGACAAGAGGATCAGAGAGATCAAGAAGGAACTCACCATCAAAAAAGCAGACTTGTCCGCTTATCGGCGGATGAAGACCAGCGCGGAGGATGGTCGCATATCCGCTAAAGGCATAGGGTTTGTTGGGATCATTATTCTTTGTTCAGTCGCTTCTTTTATCATCATCATGGACTTCCCGACTCTCGCTCACCAGACCGTTGTACTTTGGAGAAATACATTTGGAAGAAGTGTGCGCGTTGTTCGCAGGTGTTTGCGAGGGGATCCTTGATTGAGACACTTTGCAACAAGCACAAATATACAAGCACTGGGTTAGAAACAATGATATGGATTATTTTCACCGTTAGTCTGTTATATGCAATTTAATATTTTAGTTTTTATTTATATAATATAACATATCAAAATATACGTATATCTTTATTAAAAAGGAATTAAATAATATATAAATGATATAATATAAAATAAAAATAAAAATATAATATTTGAGACTACTGTACTTTTTATCACCTTCTGTGTGTGTGTGTGTGTATATATATATATATATATATATATATATATATATATATATATATATATATATATATATATATATATGGGGGTGTCAAATCGGTCAATTTTTAGTACTCGGTTACTCGGACGTTTTTCCGATCGGGTACTCGGTAAAAGTGTAAATAAATATGAACAAGTACATTGTAACTTTTTATTGCGTTTGACGTCCAAGTATCAGTCGTCAGAGCTACAGTATCAACTCTATCAAGTTCTCCTAACAAAGCGGATCTACAATCTTCAAGTACACTTTTTCGATCCTAGATTTTATAGTATTACGGGACGGCATGTTGTAGTTTGGTGCGACGATGGACATCAGTTTTTTAAAAAGCTTTTTGCCTTCGACCATTTGTAACGGCATGTAATCAAACACAACCATATCAACAATCGCACATGTAATATCATCTGTCTCTTTTCCCGAGAATTTACGGCTTCTTGAAGAATTGACAAAATTCGATAAAGTCGGTTGTTTTTCTGGAGTTTCTGGCCTGTCAAATTTCTCGAATGTGATTTAACATGTTTGTCGTTCCCCCGTATAGTATAAGTTTACTTCGCACAGCTGACATTTTACGTTTTTTGAATCTTCAGTTCTTTTAAAATATTTCCAGACCTTTGAAGTCGGTGGCGGCATTTTAGGTCTGTTCAATTTCTCTACTGTGTGCTATCTAATTTATATAATAGACTATATAAACGATGTTCAGTGAAAACAAATAATTAAAGTAAGCTAAAAATAAGGGTAGAAAACAGCCAAAGGTGAGAAAAGCTAGGTAACAGGTGTTTGGTCACGATAATTACAGTAACTATATAAACACTCAAGCTATTGAATGAAAAATGAAAATGTTTTGCTTAATATTGCGTCAAGCGCTATCGGTTTTGTAAATAAAATATGTTGTGTAATATTTCCAAAAAAATATTGATTACAAGATTGTTATAACTGAAAATGATGATTGTCAATGCAATGTGTGAGATAGTTACCTCGTCATAATGAAACCATGGGTAGGATTTGAACCACGAAGGGTTAAAAGAACATAGTTCTGGATTTTTCTTGCCGAATGAACGCTTAGGAAACTTAAAATGGACAGGTTGATTAATACATGTTAATCCCTCCATTTTTGAAATTAGAATGCAGAATTTGAAATTACATGTTATTGAAAATTATAATTGATTGTTGAAAATATAGAGAAGTTATCTATTTTTAGTACTATGTACTAATTCAAATGCTCATACATTGTAATTTTCTCCGATAATTGTTTAATTACTTTCATCTTGCAATCATCAAAGCTGGAGAACATCGATATTTCTTTAATGCTGAACCTATCTAATTAATGCCCTGTTAATTGTCAACACGCGCCTAGAACAGGTAACTGTATCCCGGTTTTGCTTGTGTAAACAATAGAGTTCACACTTCGCCGCTCCATTGAACACAGATCGCCGTTATGATCGCCGCTCCAATTAACACAGAACGCCGTTACAAAATTTTATTTCAATTTTTTTTTTTACAAAATTATTGGGGCGGCGAGCGCCGCCACTGCCGCCCCTGTTTCCGACGCCCTTGCACTGCCACAAGCGATAACGGTCATTTAGCATATTTAGAGGCGTAGGAAATCCTTATTACTGTATGCACAAGTGCAATGGACATTTTAAGTTTTAAAACCGATGCTTTAATGCATTATTAAATAAACTTAGAAATATTTAAATTATACATCCGAGTAACCGAGTACCGATTTTAGTATTCGATTCTCGGACGTTCGATCGAGTACCCGGTTAACCGGGTACTCGTAAATTAAGGTCAGACGAGACGTTCCTCGAGAATCTTTTTTGTATCTCCTCGTAATGAAGAGTTCCAATAAAAAAATACTTATTTTACAATTACTTTAAAAATGATCAAAATTTACGTGGCTTGGTTAGATGTCTAGATGGCCGAGTGGTTAGAATCGTGTCCGCTCAATGTCAGAAGCGTATAGGTTCTTGAGGTCGTGAGTTCAAAGCCCCCCCCCCCCCCCCCCCCCCGGCGGAGATATAGTTCTAATATAGTGAATTTAGCTGTGCTGTAGATGCTTTTATTTTTTAATAGCAGCAATTCAAGTGTATTTTCAAGAAGATTATATGGGAAATTGCATACTCTGGTATTTTGCAGAAATGCCTGGTAAGGTACCCTAATTTTTTGCAAGAAAGCTTGTCAAAGTAGTAGTTAACCATTAACAAATTCCTGGAAAAAGTTATCTAAAATTGAGGAACGTGTCGTCTGACCTTAATTTAAGAAGTATTTTATTAAAGTATATAGATACATTGAAATGGATTGAACAGCAGGCATAATGCCTATCTATGTTCTCTCCGGGTACTCGTTGACATCCCTAATATATATATATATATATATATATATATATATATATATATATATATATATATATATATATATATATATATATATATATAAACGAAAAAAATCAATCATTTAAAAGCTTACAAATTAAGAAAACGATTTGAATTAATTAAAACAGTGTAAATTACAACACATAGTTTCTTGCAAATTAATTCATGCAATCAATAGTTGGGTGATATTCGGAACGGCTTTTTCTCGACATAGAATTATCATTGATCCAATCTCCAAGCCTGTTTACTCAAACTCCATTTACATATTGAATGTAATTTGAATATTTAAATGCAATTTTCTCGAGATCTAATTTGTACTTTCTCTCGAGGCAGTAGCCATTTCATTTCGTGAGACACTTCGATGTTAGTGTAAATATTTGTTATGACTAATGAAGCAGAAACATAAAATTTGCTGACAAAGTTATCCATATTAATTCCAAACCAGGTTCTTGAAATATGACTAGATACTCGATTAGAAGTTGAATTAGAAGATTTTGAGAAAATGCTAACTCATGAAACTAAAAAATTTTTATTTTAAATGGTTCCTAGTGACGCCTTTTCTTTCGCTGATTAGAACATTCATTCATTAATTAAATCGTTATTGTCGTACATGTATGCACAGCATGCGTTTGGTCGTGCATGTGATCGACAGCCAAAGATACGCTAAATTGTTGACGAATTGATTTATATATGTATTTAATTTTTTTTATTATAATTTGTGGATAAAATAAAATGCTATAATATAATTTGAACATTAATTAATTATAACATGTTAAATTCCCGTAGTAATAAGGTTTATAAATAAATACAAAATAAAATCATCACTTTCATTTTATAAGTTATGAACGGTCTTAAACGCTATGAGAAATAAAGTGAAGGAATGAAAGAATTTTTTTTAATAAAGTTTAAATTGTACTGAGTTTTTACACAACATATTATACAATTTTCCCAAACATAATTTAACGAGGCCGAGTACAGATCGAGTACGCACGCTTTCGCGCAGCGTTTTATTTGTATTGTGACGTCATCTTTTTGCTTGGTTGACGCCATGGCGTGATAGTTTCAACTGCAGATATTCAGCAAAATGTGTTGAAAATAGCTCCTTTCATGCGTAAAATTGATATTACATTGTGGAATAAACTTAAATGTCTCGAAGTATAAGCTATATTTGGCCTCGGGTCGAAAACATGAAGAGGGCTCAGCAAGCTTAGCCTTCTGTTACTTTTTCTTAACCCGCATAAATATAGCTTAATTCATATATTTCAAGACAGAAACCATGTATTTTATATTGATGACTCTTAGTATGTGATGTTATATATTTATTCATTACTTAAATATGTCTGAATGTTTTACTAATACTATAAAGATCACCATTTCCGCCTTTGTCAAATAAACAATAGCCATTATCTGACAAATCTGGGAATTTGGGCATACAAAAAACAACTTTGATAAGACCCCTGGAACAAACCAGGAGGTAAAAGGTTTTTTTTATTTGACCATTTGATGCCTTTTAGCATTAACTTTAATATGTAGAACAGAAAAAGAAATCCCTAGAGCAGAAGTTTTAAAAAAAATGTAAAAAATGTGCAAAATTGATATATTTCAAGCAAAATCCCATAGGGACCTATGTTAAAAATTAACAAACTTTGAGATGACCCCTTAAACAAACGATGTGGTAAATGACTTATTTTTTTTTTATCTTAAAATAATAATTATATCAGTAGAAATTCATGTAAAAATTTTCATTAAAAAATCGAGGGCAGAACAAATTAGACCCGGCCTCGTTAAATGGAATAACCTTGTCAAATGTGAAAAAGCAAATGAACAATCTATTAAACAAATACAAATCCTATCAAATAAACCTTTATAGACTCAAATTAAAGTTCTACATGTTCTCAAAACTGACGAGCTAAAAAGACCACCTATATTTCGATGGAATTGGTTAAATACACACGGCACACTTCACTTACAAATTCACGGGTTTTTTTTTTACACGTTATCGCGAGTGCGCTGTTGGGAAAAAGATAACATCATATAACAAAAGTTGATGTAAAGTTGCTGTAATGTCACAATGATCGAAAGAGGCAAAGAGTTAAATATATGCCGTGATAAGATGAGTCGTGTTGCTTTTAAAAATGTATTGATAAATAATACTACTTTTTGTCCATTCCTTTGGAAGGGACGCTTGTTTTTATTTGATACTGCAATCAATGAGTTAGCTGAAAGCTGTTCTTGTAAATATTATATCTTTTGAATGTTGAACATGTTTTAAAATTGTTTTGTCATATTTATATAAAGCATAGAAAAAAAATCACGACACTTGGCATCTTCAAAGTGTTGGATGAAATATATACGAGGGTTGTTCGGAAATTATTGAGACATTTACTCTTACTCCCTTAGGAAAAAAGACATATCATATCACCAGAAAATAATCCAGGATACCTTTTAACGTGAAAATTTTGAATTTAATGGCAAATTTGTTCATTCCTGATAAGCTAACAAACTTGCCTACATCTTTTGACCCGGAGCAACCACAAACTCACTGCAAGGTCATTTTAACGTTTCTCCTTGCTCCTCTGATTTGAGCACCTTACATAGGAACGGAAACATGAGCTATTCTTCATTTTTCATCTTTTCTTTTTAATTAAAAATTGCAACAGATACATATTCTCTCCATTCTTGATTTTCTTTAAAAAATCGAGTTATTTCTTACCAAAAGTCAACTTACTGTAAAACCTCTCTTACATTTTTTCTGTATGTATATTAGACCTGTTGAAATCAGTTTGTGTGTAAAAAATACCTGATATTTAGCCCCTCTGTTTTAATTATAATTCAGCAATCGGTAAATAAACCCCCATTAGATGAAGCATTTGACCCCTTTCCATCGTATAGTTTTTGATTAAGCAATTTCTTGGTCAGAAAGGGCCCTGGTCCGAGATTTCCACCAATTTGATGTATTTTTTTTCCTGCACCGCCTTGACGTCAAAATTCAATAAACCGATTTCTATCGCTCGGTACATTTTTTAACCATCTCTGTATATCAAAATGAACACTAGTGAAACTTGCATAAAAGTAAGTCACAATAAATAGTAAAATGAACAAATAAAATTCAATTTCTTTTTTCATTAATTGTAGGTCTACCAACACCTAAAATGTAGATGTTTTAGTTTTTTTAAACTCCAAGTTTATGCCTGCGCCGGGCACTCTGACCATATACTTTTTTGCGTACCTTCGTAATCAAATTATTAATTGTTTCGTAATATTACTTTGCTCGATGTTTTGATTAGGTTTCTTCAACGTTTATGCCATTTTTCACTAAACTTCGTCACTTAGAAAGGGAAATATTTATGTTGTCTCAATAATTTCTGAACAACCCTTGTAGATACTAAGCCAGTAAACTGAATATATAAAGCACTGTAAAATGGCTAACGACATGAACAAAGGAAATCATCAGATTTTCGGGACAACCGTCCCTTCTTCAGGACAAAAAAGATGAATTACATGGGTAAGATCAAAGAAAATAAAATCTAGCACGACAACTAACACTACTAAAGAAACTATGTACAGAACAACAACTTAGAAAAGGTGTTGGCAATACGACCGATCGCTCTAAAGACTGGTCTTTTTTGTTATTACCCATGTAATTTATTTTAAAAAATCCGAAAATTTGACAATTTCAATGTCTTTATATATATATATATATATATATATATATATATATATATATATATATATATATATATATATATATATATATATATAGCGAAAGGGTGCCTTTGTGACAAAAATGTTGGAAAATTTTTCATGGATATTGCAAAATTTTATTCAGACAGTTTTACCCATAATGGCGATTTTTCCTCTTTTTGCTAGAGAAGGAAATTGGTGGTCGCAATATTTTTACTGATATAATCTCGGTAAGTGCTGCTTATATTAATTCTTGGTTGGTGTAATCTGATAAGAATAGAATGGCTGATGTTTTTTTTAACTTTGTCCATATGTCTTTGAGTGGAGTTTTTATGTACTGCAAAAACTTTCCTGAAAAAAAGTTTGTAGACGTTCTTTTGACACTTGCCTCTAATTTTTCTTCTTGTTTCCATCCGATCAGCTTTTCTTTCATGACTTATGCAAACAACAATAACTCAGACTAAGAATCCACCATGTCTTTGTTCATTATATATTACACAGAAAAGAAACATGCGTTCGAATTACCGCTAAGATTTCGACAGCAGTGTTTTCATTGCCTTTTTTAAAGGTCGCTCTCAGATGACCCCGAACGGTATGCTGATAGACCTTACACAGCTTTTGATACGGTTTTATAAATCTAACTTTAATTTTGATTGGATATTTACCTAGCAACCTATAACTAAACGTAGCCATTGTCCAGAACTTCGAGGTAGAACTAGTCCTTCATAGCAATTGGCCTTTACCATCAAATATATGAGTCGCTACATCGTTTAAAACATCAACAAATGTTAAGCCACATCATACCGTAAAATGCGAGCATTGACTTTGCAAAAAATATATTGTATCTATGGCCGTTGGGTCGGAGCAATGATGTTGTGTTGCATTTGCTTGACATAGTCTGATTAACAAACAAGGCAGTGTTTAATTAACAACTTGGGGGTACTTCATCACATGAAATGTTTATTTAATAGATTAAATTCTAAATATTTAAGTTTCCCTCCAAACCCTTTCTCCAGTACAGATCAACTTTTGCAGTGCAGAAGGCCAACATTCTAAAGAAAGTTTTAAAATAGTATTATGGGTTACCAAAGTGTTCTCGTAACTGTTGCTTGCCTAGTTATCGCTACAACAGGTATGGAAACTATTGATTTTATTATTTTTTGTAATTAGAACTGAATTTTTGAAAATAACATCTGTTGTTGAGGAATAATTTTTTTTTATAAAATGAATTACTAATATATGAATATCTTTTTTTCGATCAACAGGACATTCCCAAGATCATTCTGGAAAGCATTTTATTGTTGCCTTCTTTCGAAACCTTGACCTGAGGAATTTTGACGCATACATTCTGATCACACCTACCACAGATGCAAACACAACAGCGAGTATTCAATTCGAACAATTCAATGTGCCCTTAACTCTCACTTCAGGGCATACTGAACAGATAAGTTTGCGCGAACAGTTTAAAAACTTGAATAGATATACGAATATAGAAAATCCAGTTTTTGAACTTACTACATCAAATCCCGTGACCGTCACTGCTCTTGTTAAGGGCCCGGACTCTATTTCATCATACCTTGTTTATCCGTGTACAGAGGCAGGTCGAGAATTCCGAATGGTTCCATTTTGCAATGCAAAAATGAATGGTGAGTGCGTTTGTTCCATAGTTACTCTTCGTGAAAATACTACGATTACTTTAGAAAACAATAACAACGGCAACATCACCGTCTTCCATGAGCACCATGTTGGTGGGGAAACCATTGATTCTTTGTCCTTATCCAACACTAATCCATTTATAGTGCAAAATAACAAATCCAGATACATTGCATTACAGAGCTCTGATGACTTTAGCGGGCTTCTTTTGAAAACGACATTTAAAGTTGTGGTATTCTGTGGTGGTATGATAAAAGGTGCAACAACGTCCATGGAACAAATTCTTCCAATTAAGCAGTATGGTAAAGCTTTTTATTCATTTCCAATTAACACAGAGATTATGCCACTGTCTAAACTTCGTTTTGTAGCGCATTTCAACTTGACTACTGTGGCAATTAATGACAAAGAAAGCTGGATGATTGACGCTGGGAAATTTAAAGATGAACTCATCCAAGATTCAGATATATACCGAATTACCTCTAACAAGCCGATAGGGTTATATCAAATATTCTCAGGGAACAATCCATCTAGAAGCGACAAATACGATGAAGGCTTGGTATTAGTACCATCGAAAGAACAGTATATACCATCTGTTATAATTCCTCGACGGAGACAAAATGACCCTACAGCGTTTTATGTTGGGTTGGTTTCTCAAGTAAACTATACCTATCAAACATATGAAGGCAACACGGACAAAATCACTATTATCAAAGACTTAATTCGAGAATCTGACAACGATGGGCGAGTTCTTAATATATCGATGACTATTTGCAAATCTGTTGAAGATAGCTATAATATGAGTGTGTACATTTACCGTATCACTGACGGGGGGTCTTCCTTCAGCATTGCTGGTCTCAAGTTCAATTCTGAAATAGTAAGAATGAACCTTTCACTTTTCAAGCTTTTTGATGACTTAATCTTACTTTACCGACATTATATATAAAGGACACATACACAGTGTGTATATATATATATATATATATATATATATATATATATATATATATATATATATATATATATATATATATATATATATATATATATATAACACGGAAAATTGACTTTATTATATTGTAACATGAACCAATCAAGAAATGTCTTACATGGTTTTGTGTTACACAGCAGACAACTGATACCAACTATCATGTTTAATTCTGTTGTTTTGGTTTCAATCTTCAGAATTAAGTTTGTCGTTTATTGGCAATGTAAATTATTTACGTATACATTAACTAATTTATTGTACTCTATATCCATATAAAGGTACGTATAGTTCCATCTTGAATTGAAATCTGCGCACAACCATCTTTCACATTTACATCTCTCATACTTGGGGAGGCAGCTATATTTTAACTATTACATAATAACATACAATATAATATCTTATTATTTTCTCTCAACTATGGAGAGTTAATCGCCTAATAATGAGATCAGGTGCTTGTTGTATAATTGGAAGAAAATAGTCTACTGTGGTTTCATTAATATTCAAGGGCATCAATATTCGTGGATAAAGTAAAAATTACAGTTTCAAGGATATGTAAATTCGTGGCCAATGACCCTATCAATACAAAATGTTAATAAAAATTGCACTTCAATGAACATTTAATTTCGTGGATCAACTTAACAACGAAATCCACGAAAATTGGTATTCAACGAATATTGATGAAACCACAGTATCTTACATAAGCATTTTAGATAGGATTCATAAGTTGCGTACTCCATATGTATCAAGCTGCTAGTGGACATGTTACAGATAGGCAAGCAGATCTTGCCCTCAGATGGGTTGTATTTAGCAATTGTTTCACATTGTCAAATCTCCCTCAGCTATCAGATATCTTAAAGGATGCAAACTGCAACAATTAATATGTTACCAGTATTTGGTTTTGATGCTGAGATGGACATCGTTATCACTGCATGTTTTACTGTGTAATGTTTTGAAAAACAATATTGGTATTTTAATTTTCTTATTTTTTCTAGACGGAGGGTAGCGAACGTCGGGTAAATTCTTGCGAAATTACTGCCACGTCCACCACCATTGACTATGGTACTTATGAAAGCGACGTCACGACTGATATCACAACTAACCTGGATGTCCCTAAAACGTCTACAATAAAAAGTAATGGTTTTGTTTTTGGTAATTATTGCTAGTCAATGATTTCTAAGGTTGAATTTTGGATTCTTTAAAATCTAGTAAGTTCATTTTCTGAATAAAATCAGAAACTCAATATGTAACCTAAAATATTCAATTATTAAAGGTATATGTGGCGTATTTGGAGTAAAATTTTTGACATAAGTTTGAGTAAAAATATACATCGTGCTTCCTATAATTAGACGTTTCACAAACTCTAGGCCCGTAAAACATGTTCTTTCTTTGGTTGTTTGTCCCTAAACTTTGCTACACGTCTGATGAGTATTAATGTGATCCGCCATTTGTAACGCCACTGCGCATGAGTGCGGGAAAACCTAGCATTGAAAACACGATGGAAGAACAGTTTTGTTACAAATTAGAATCACGTTTTTCATGTCTTAAATTAGATAATTCTTATATCAGAGGATACCTGAAGCAATATTATTCCGTTATTCATTAATGTAGAACGATATAAATTGCTAATTATGTGTAGTAAAGATGAAACACGATTTTATCATCAACGACACGGTAAAATGAGTGAATACCCCCTCTTCCTGAAGGATGCAAGTACTAAGAGTGTTTATTTATTCTTTACTAAAAAATTCCTCTACTTGTGGTTTATAACTTATAAAGTAGAGACATGGAACACATGGAGTCTGTACGAACCTGACTGGCAAAACCCCTAAAACTTCATGATAAACTTAAGTTTATTTCGGCTTTGATTCCTATTCCATCAATCTACATGGTCTCCGATGACAATCTTCCCTTTGTTCCTATCCTTGTCAGTCTGTCTCTTTTTTCGTTTTTTGCCAAATCTGTCGAACTTAACAGTATATATATATATCTTTCCTGTCGTCGCCATTGTTGTTGTGATAGACTAAGCGTGGTATCGCATGACCGATTTAAAGCGGGGTTAATTCAAATGCTGGATTTACTATCGACTCCACAATAATTTTAAAAATTTATTTATTTCTTTATCTTTTTAACCCGAATGATATAAACTGCGTAATTTATTGTGAAGATATATCTTAAAGCTGCTTGGTCCGATTTTTTTGTTATTACAGTATCAAAATTTTGTCCATACAAATCATTTATCTTAGAAAGTTATGAACTTTCTCCTATTTACACCAGCAGAATCAGTCTCCTTTCAAAGTTAGAAATATTCAAAGTAAATAAAAATAATTTCCTTTTGGGCAAACGAAAAAACAAACCAAAATGCAGGAATGTTTAGAAAATGAAACCGTTTGTTTTCGTCCCCCGAATGATTGGGGTTACTCATGCTATGCATCGATTGTAAAGAAAGCAGACTTCAGAAACATTAGCGAACAAAACGTACACATGTTTATTTGTAATTTGTCTGATCATTTCAACCTTTATTTAAAGCGATGTCAAATTCGTAATACAACCATACCCGTCTCGTCCTCAGCTAGGGGTGAAATTTAACATGAGGCGAAATAACGCGGTACCTTTTAATGTCGTTTGCTTTGTTAGCAAATTTTGAACGTATTTTTCACCAATGAAATTTGGTATAATTGACGGGTAAAACTATTGCAATGTCTATTATTATACATATACTAAACAGAGCCATTGTTTAAAAGCGTGCATAAAATTTGATATAGAATCGGACCAAGCAGCTTTAATATAACTTATTTAAATAAATAAATAAATCAAATATTTCTTAGTATGAAAAAATACGCCACATATACCTTTAAATTCAGACAAAAGTATATATACTACAATTTTTTTTGCATTGAAATAAAATGTCACAATAACATTGGATAGAATGCGTCACGATATTGTCGTTTACATTTTTATAGTTGGTAAGTTGCAACAGTAACATTGTCGTACTTACGGTTTTTTTTCCACATTATTTCTTTCATCCTTTTATTGATGTTCAAAATATGTGGGTCCCCGACAAAACAAAACAAATAAAGTTCGCCTCACCATCTGAGGACTAAGTGAAAACCCGACATAATTCTGTAGGCGGTAAGCAACAAATTAAACCTAAGAAGCTAAAGTATATGGAGTTTCTCTAACAACAGAGGTTGGCTCAATCTATCTAATGAGCCATTACGATGCATTCATGTATGCATCAAAACAAATCCTAATATTTTAATAATATTTTGGTTCGAATAACTAACTTGTATATTTGTTATTCAATCAGATCAAGTAGACGAGGAAGTAACATCTCCACAAACCTCTCAACGTTCCATGTGTCAGCCATGTCAACCGAAGTCTGATATCACCACCACATACCCCGCCGCTACTACCACCGCTTATAAAACCACCTCAACCACAAACGCCGCCGCTACTACAACCGCCTATAAAACCACTTCTGTCAAAACAATGACTGAGGAACAACTTAAAGAAAAGATCAAAGAAATAAAAAAGGCACTTACCATTAACAAGAATGAACTCTCGTCCTATCGTCGAAAAAAGACCAGTGCAAACGATGATCGGTCGTCTGCGAAAGGGATTGGAGTGCTAGGCGCCTGTGTTATTTGTGCTGTTGTTTCTTTTATCATCATTTTGGACTTCAAAACTCTAGTCCACCAGGGGTCCATTTTATGGAAGAGGTCCGTCGGGTCATGCAAGCACTCTCAGTCTGCCCGCAAACGTTAGCAGGAAAAGCAAGGTTATCCATCGTTATGACTTTTAAAATAAAACCTGCATTTTAGTACGATTGCTACAGACTTCACTTTTTACAATTGAATAAGGAAACATTAAACGTCATTCTTTCCTTTGTTGAAATTTTACAGATGCCTTCCCAATACAACAAATACTTATACATCACCCTTATGTTTCTTTGTTGTACTAGACACAAATAAAAATACTTTAGCTTAACTTTTTTGAACACTCCTATTCAACTAAATGCCAGTAGTTGTATGCCAAAAAAATCAAGGTTTTGATAAAACTAACCCATATGTAGGACTGAGAGTAACCATGATATCGTCACAACCCAGGGTTTGTTCTGCGGTACGTTTCGAGATCGGCAAACTGTTTAAATTTTCATGCAATGTTTCTTCACATTCATGAAAATGCATCGTCTGAAGCCACGGTCGCAAGTCCGCATAGTTATCTTCTGGACCTCGGTCAGTTACCGGTATATTGGCTGTGGATTGCGACGAAGCTGAAAATGTACGATTTACATTTGTGTTCTTTATACATATATACAAGTGACAACGCTATTCAGTGACATGATGAACCATATTCCATTGAAACCCGCATTGATTTCTTTTAAGATTTCCATAGTAAATAGTTCCTTACACTTATATTAAATTTCGTGATATATACTTTAAGCGATCGAGCTCTATTAACAATTAGTAAATTTTGTACTTTATTTAACACAACAATATTAAATCAAAGTACTGAATAACTGATGGGAGTTGATTTTGTCGATGTTTATAAGTCCCCTACCAGTTTTCACCGGAGGGGACTATAGCTTATTTCTGCGTCCGTCAGTCCGTCTGTCCGTCTGTCCGTCCGTCTGCCTGTCCCATTTCAGTTTTCTAAACTTTTTTTCTTGATGCGTTTGAGGAATAATATGAAATTTCCTGAACAGCTTTAAAATGTCAAACTACAGATCAAGTTTACACTTTTGTAGCGTCTGGTTGACATATTTTCGAGAAAATTATTTTTTTATATTCCAATTTTTTAATGTTTGGGTTCGATATTCTGCATAACAGTGCATTGTTTTCACAATTTCCACAAACCGGTAGGGGACGTGTATTGCTTATGCAATACTCTCAGAATGCTTGTTTATTTTAAAATCAATGATATGTTATTTTCCATGACAAGTACATGTAGTTTCTAATTTGATTTGAATCACGCACATTTTTATAAATGAATTTTTGTACTTTTTCGACAAGAATGTCGAGAAACCCCCATATGAATCATGTTAAATAATATTTAAAGATAAAATTAATTCAATCAAACTATGTATCAGTAATAGAAATATTTCTCGAAAATTGCATGGATCCAAGCAATATTGAACTCTAGTCTCGTTCAACCAAACGCTCGGCTGACACCTAAACAAGGATTTACGGAGACAGCCGGGTGTCAAGTTGAACGAGACTATATTGAACTCTGGCGTAGGAATACATACGACTACAAAAAATATCTAAATTGTTCGTACCATTTAAAATCTGACTATTTTCAAGGTATTTATAAATAAGTTTCCTTGAAAAACAATGCTTTAGCATACATTACATCGAATTTATCAATTATTTTCAAGAACTAAGTCTTGTCAGCAGCAATGATTTATGCTGAGGTCCAAACACTGTTTCACTTTCGGTTGTCTGAGTAACTGCATAGGAGAGTTGATTAAAATCAACCCCCAAAAATGAGTATATTAGCATAGCATATCAATTAAGGTATGTACTTAGCCTTTGGCAAAAAAAAAAATGAATATATTAACATTCCACATATTTTTTGCTTGTAAAGTGTGTTGAAAGCTACGGCAGTTATAACACTGTAATGCACACACGGTACCTAAAGGTTAAAATGACGAGTTTTATTATGACGTCACAAACGTTGAACGCTGTTAACTGCAACGTCACCAAAATCAAAGTTCACGCTTGCGGCTGTTACTGTAGGATAAGATAGGAATTTTAAGGTATAAATCACATTTTCAGACAAGGCATGAAGTTAAAATAATGTAAATATACATGTAAGCATTAAATCAGGATATTTTGAAGTATACAGTCTCATAACTGCAGCGATGCTTGCATACAAATTTTCATAACGCGCCAACGCGCGTTACTTAATTTGTATGCACACATCGCTGCAGTTATGAGACTGTATACTTAAAAAAATCACGATTCAATGCTATAATATTAGCCTAGCATATCAATTAAGGTATATACTTAACATGTAACCTATGGCAAACGTACTATGCTATGCCAAATTACTATCCATCTAGATAAGATCATGCTTAAAACTTTGCTACACCTTCCAATTCACTTACAATATGAAATAAACAATACTTCCGTTTAAAGATTCGTATTAAGTAGCTATATGTTCTTACAATGTGATAAATACTTTAAGCCATCTCTTAATAAGTTTATACGAAAATTCACACTCTTTATTCTTTAAGTTACAAATAATCACATTTGTAAGGTTTATATAAAAATATAGCTGCAGGTCTGAGAGTCTTTTAAACACCATCACCAGCCCCGTATATTGAAGTGGTGCAATTTGTTTACATGTAAAAATTGCGACCCTCGATCTTAATGTAAAATTGACATACTTGATTTTTCGAGGTTGGTAGTGTGTTTCGGAGAAGGTCTCAGGCAAGTAAAGAGACGATATTAGTAGTAATTGCATGGAGAATTTAATGGTACTAATTGTTTATTATTTCAATAGATGGCACTGTAGCTCCCAGGTCGTCCTGGTTTAATTCAATTTACTTCAACATCTATTTTCTTTGAACGTCTACCTGCATGCCTCCTTTTTCGGATTAATAAATAAAAATTATCGACGATAATAAACTTCAGAATAAGCACGAATATAGTTAAACTCTGATATGTAAGGAAGAGTAAAAGTGCTACATCGACACTTTTGTTCTCCTTAATTTAATATATTTATAATTTATACTGTTAAAAAAATTTAATGTAGTGCTCAAAACTTGTAACAAAAAGGATTATTTTGTACCACGTACTAACGCATTGCTTGTGAAATGTTCAAAAGAATATAACATTTTTCAAGGAGCTTTTAATTATTTGAATAATAAACATGCCTGCATCAATAGCAGCGTTTCATTTTGTAATATTCTCATTCAGTGTTTATTTCCGTTTATGTTTGCATTGGAAATCTAGCTGCGACGTTTAATTTGCATTGAGTACACCCACTTAGCTAATTCATTCGCCATAGGCACAATTAAAAATTTCATATGCGTTTTAAGTATATTCATTTTTGCAAGATTAAATGAAACGTTCAATCTTACATGACAAATTTGATATCTAATCGTTAATAAAAATGATTTTTCACTACAAATTATCAATCTGCGAACTTGGTCAATTGTACTTCAGAATTTTTTTTCCAAGACTGAAATTTTACATTTTCCTTTACTCAGTTTTTAAAAAATGTGAACCAGTGAGAAGGCTATTTCATGTATTTTGTTAGATGATGATCTTTTTTCAAAGGGACTATTTCTTTTTAGGCACATGCATCATCTCCTTAGGAAGTGTGCAGTCTCTTTACATAAAAGCGAAAAACACGTGGTTTTTATGGTAGAACTGTTTGGAGCTCGATATTTTGAGAAAATGCCGCATCGTATGCCCTTTTTGGTGTCAACTGATGAGATAGGCAACAATTAATATTTCGTCTGAGTATTTTGTCAAGAGAAATACAAACTGATTTTTAAAAACTTTTCCCCTTCATAGTGTTATATAGTTAGATAAGCGATATTTCTACAGACAAGTTTGTTTTCCGGTGTATGGGGAGCGGAGTGGACAAGAAACCTTCAGCCTACGATGATTCATGAAAAAGAAAGACAGTATTTCACAGATATTTTAAAAGTGCAAAGTGATCTTATGCTATAGCTTAAATTCTTTAAGTGTGAAGTTTATTAAAAAGATACAGATTGAAATTTACTCATTCAAGAATGAATTTGACAGATTTATTTGGTAATTTCGCAGTCAAAAATGTAAAATTTAAAAATGAGATTTTTCCAGTAATAAATGTCCATTAACAATCGTTTTTAGGTACATCTCTTGTTTTGGTTCATTGATTTCAGTCGTTGCATGTATATGTATTTCCGTTAAAAGTCATGGAAATACACACATAGGATGGTAGCTTGGAATATTTTTGTAAGGGAAAAATATGTCAAAATTGATTACTTGTTTTAATTAAGCATATCTTAAAAACTATCTGATATTTATACAAGATAAAACAGTTCAAACAGTTTCTATCAAATCTTTTGCTTTTTAGGGATAAAGTACACACATGAAATAATGTTCAAGTCTGGGGATAATAAAAGATGGGATATAAAATAAACAACTACTGCGTAAATATGCATTCAGACTAGTTCTTATTATAATATAAAGACCCTACTGAAATCATAATGACAATTTTAAAAAGTAAAACTTCTGGAGCCAAATGCATGTGCAAGTTACACGTACAAACAAATAATTTTTCTATGAATATAAACTGGTTACCCTCCGATTTAAGTATTCATAAAATAAAACACCACATTACACAGAATATAGGATAACTTGTAAATAAAATATACGAATCAAGCTACGAAAAAAAAGCAGTACAGATTGCATGTTCATATGGCTAATCATGGGTAATGTCGGATGTACTTTACGTTTTGATTGATAATTGTATGCGTTTCTTCTTTGTCATCATCATTAATAATAAAAGGAAAAAACCAATTTGCAGTAATCCATTTTCATATCATATTAATTCACCTGCAAATTAATCTAGGTACGATCAAACATTTAAGGGATGTTTCAAACGTTCAAAGCTAGAAGATACTTTACTCTGAGTAATACTCGGTTTAAGTAGCATGAGCATGGACTTTTTTCATACGTTACAGATAGTGCTTTTTTGTATATTCAAAATTTCAGGTGAGTGTTTTACTACACAGTTGTCGGGAGGGATGGAGCTATAGAAGATAATTTTTGAAAGTTTTAAAAATGTAAAGGTTTAATTCTTTAAAAAGATTTTTTTTACATAAATTATAAAAATGCAGTAACCATTTGTGAATAAGTTATATTGACGATATAATGATTGTTTGAAACTTTTTTCAGCACAAAACAGAAACCACACTGGAAAAAATTTTGTGGTTGCTTTCTTTAGGAACTTAGATCTGATAAAAATGGATGTTTATTTATTGGTGACTGGTGTTGGTGATGCAGATGTCACAACCAGCGTTTTTTACCCAATGCCAAAAGAGAACTTATCCTCTAGTTTTACCCAGCACCCAGGAATGGCCGAAGAGTTTAATGTTCAGTACGTCATGAAATCTGGGACAACGAATATAACTTATCCAGTTTTTAGCATCAAAGCTTCACATCCTGTGAGCGTCACCGCATTTGTCGATGGTCCCGGCTTGTCGGCTTCCTATCTTGCAATACCATCCGACATTGCTGGGACAGAGTACAGAATGATGCCAGTTTGCGATTCGTCTAAAAGGGACTTGTGTGTCTGCATTATCGTAAACCTGGCGGAAAACACGTTCGTAACACTGCTAAATGACAATCACGGCAATGTATCCGTAGTCATGTCTGTTGACAAGGTGGACCATAGGACCGACTGGTCGCTTCCTCGAACCGCTAAACGCTTCTTCCTTAACAATTCGTTCAGTTACATGTCACTTGAAAGCAACACCGACTTTACGGGGCTACTGGTGCATGCCGATCAGAATGTTGCTGTGTTTTGTGGAACTTCGAGGCAGGGGTATACAGTGTCAATGGAACAGGTGTTACCCGTGACACAGTTTGGTCTCTCTTTTAGACATTTTCATGTTCCTAATTTACATGAATACAGACTGCGATTAATCTCTCATTATAACTGCACAGTAATCGAAATGGGTTTAAATAATTATACACTAAACTCCGGGGAATATGAAGATTTCTTTATTAACAGAGCTCATGTCATTAATTCTTCAAAACCAATTGCTGTTCTGCAAATATTTTCTGAGTCAGTTGAATTACCAGGGGAAGGATTATTAGTGGTACCAGCAATTAAGCAGTATTTTTCGACAGCGGTCATTCCAAAGCGCAAAGAAGACACGCCAAAAGGACCTGTATTAATGTATATTAGTATCAATTATAAAACATGCTATTATACTATGTTGAGAAACACGACTATTCAAAGGCTAGTTATAAGCCCAACGTTTTTTCAACCCTTAGAAAATAATAATCCACTGGTAATGAATGTTAAACAAGATTCGTGCGGCAATTGTGAAAATGGTTTTGGAATATATGTTAATCGTAAAAGTTCAGAACGAGGAGGGTCGATCAACGTCGCTGGCTTCCAGTTTTTGTCTGATGAGGTAAACACAATTGGGAACACAATTTTAGTTAGGATTGTATATTCTCTCTAGACTTTATATGCCATGTTCTATATGATTCTATATAATGCAGAACCAAACAAGCCATTACGATGGACCCTCCTGCGGCAATGATGACACCAATCTACCAACAACGTTATACACAAAAGATGCTTATCCTACCACCACTGGCGAATCAAAGTTGGAGGATGGACCCAGGACTACAAACTCTCCTGGTACATATTTAATTTACATAAACTACTTGTACTAGTTTATGATTAAGAAAAATCTAAATAGATTCCATAGACGGATCAAGCAAAATCAATAGTGTAATGTTCAGTGTTCTTTAAACCTCTTATTCGCCACCCCCCCCCCCCCATGTTTTTAAAACATTTTTCGATGATAATATTCAACAAACATTTAACTCAAGTGACAAGTCCTGCCAATCCTTGCTTACCCATTATTGAGCGTTTGGATTTTGGTAAGGATGATTTTCATCATTTCTAGATATCGATGAGAATACTAGTAACAGAAAAGGTCACCCTAGCAACAAACAATATTGAGACTAATTACAAAAAGCTACTTTAGTAGTGGATTTTTGGGGTTTTTTTTTTTTTACATTTGTTTTGAAGTTTTAAATCTGAAATACCTCCGGGTTATGCAATGCTGCCACCTTAACAGCCTGCATATAAAAAAAACAATAAAAACATATTTACTGTTTATAAGTATTTTCATCTGTCAATCTAGGGTACGTGTAACTAGAACTACATGGTAGTTTGACTGTAGTTTGACTGTATGGTCGGTCCGTTTATTGAAGGCCGTTCGCGCTCTCTGAGTAGTATAATTTTGACCGATCAATCCATGTAAAGTCATCATACGATTATTACTATAACAGCTACTTAAATTACAGCTGACATTTATTAAACTAAACAATACATTTGAAAACATCTTTAAAAAGTAAAACGAATGTGTGTACTTATGCACGAATGACGTTTTACGCGATCATATAAATTTCTGATTTGTCTGATCAAAACGGGATGGACCACAATCAATTTTCTTAAGAAATAGAGAGGGAGAATAAATAGTGGAACCTAATATAAATCACTGATTTTAGTGATAATGTTTTGTGTAAATTTTAAACTTTTCACATGTATATTCATAAGGAATAAGGAATCATTCTTTGAGTATTATGAGGTGATAATTTTGGTCGGGGCGTGATCAAATCCAATAAAGCCCGAAGGGCTTTATGATAGATTTGATCACGCCCCGACCGAATGATTCCTTATTACTTATATTTATATAATTTTAGGCCATCGTACGATTAAATCTTTAAATATAAATAAGCAAACCCCGCCGGCGCCTCAATTTGGCGGCATTTGTATTATTGGTTATATAGTACAAAATCGATACGTAGTGTTATCACAGACAAAGACACTGGATAATGTAAATATAGTGTAATAAACACCGGATGCTGAAGGGATCTTAGAGTACTTCACTTCGATAAATTATTGCCAGTGCTTTGTTTATAAGAAATAAATCACGGTTTGTTGATTCGAATTCTTTTATAAATACAAGCGATTGTTAAAGCATTTTTGGATCATTATGGTATTCAGATTAAAGATGAGACAATCGCCTTAAACAAGCATTTCTTTTTAAGTTAAAAAAGTCATATGTCCAAGAAAAATGGGGGTGATGGTGGGACATTCTTACCTCAAGACACCCCTCCTCCCACGATCCGCCTATTGGTTCAATATCAAATAAAACTTGCACAATTTATTTTATTTAAAAAAAAATTAATTGTTAATATAGTAAACCATTGCGTTCTTAATTTTAATATGTATTTTTGTCCAAAATACTGTTTATATGTGCTTTGTATTCAAAGGACTGGATGGTTGTGGCCGTTTTAGACTATGTAAAATTAATATTTTTTTAAAAGAAGAAGACCTGTAGAAAGAATTCATATTCGATTCTAAAAATATGGAGGTTTTCTAGACAAAATAACAGCTCATAGCTAAACAAATCATTTCAAACCATAAAATGTTTTGTTGTTGTTGACCGATACTCTAACTCTTGTTGTATGATTTCACACCACAATGCGTGAAAATAAAAGAAAGAGAACTTAAATTGTATTTTCACAGAAATCTTCAATGAGAAGAAAACCACAACAAAAACAGAGATCTTGACAAATGAAAAACCTACAACGGTGATTAGTTCGTCTTCCAGTTCATTTTTGAACTGCACTTGTAATTCGAATCCCAAAGAGGAGGACGACCTTCTAACAATTAATCTTCAAGAAAAAATGAAGACACTGAGAGAAGATCTTCTACTCGACAAACGAAGCCTTTCTTCGTATCGGCGGAAGAGGACAAGTGCTAATGACGATAGGTTGTCTTCAAAAGGAATTGGAATGTTGGGTGTATGTGTACTCTGTACTTTCGCAGCGGTCATCTTTATCATGGATTTTAATACCCTAACGCACCATGGCACAATTTTGTTGAGAAAGATCATCAGATTAAAAGATCGTAGAGGATTTTCATAGAAAGCCCAAAAGCACTATGATTTGTAAATACCTGGTACATCCTAATATGTTGAAAAAATTTTTTTCGCTCCTTTGTAAAGAATGTGGGCGCTTAAGATGTACATTCGGCAGGAATCTGGGCGCACAAGGAGAGTGAAAATTTCATCAATTAATTTTGAATATATATTGAATTATAACCGTTATTTGGTGTCTGTTGGATGTGGAATGAGTGGGAAAATATTTGAAATGCAAAAGGTTTTATCATAATATAGGTCTAAATATAGCAACACGGTGCAATTCATGCAAAATCCTACTTATTAACAACTGTTTTTAAATGATTTTGTTGTCTCTGGGTCTTCTCTCCACAAATTTGAAACGTGTAAAGATAACATATTTCAACATTAAAAATGACGCTTTTTAAAAAAAGATAGAGAAATGACCCAGAGATGACTAATTATGTACTCTTTCAAATTATTTTTTGAAGGATAAAAACAAAGTCCATTGATATGACAATGTTGTTTCAAACAGTACTTTATACAGCATATTGACAAGTCTCGCATGGCTCAGTGGTTTTGTCCTGGATTAGTGAATACAAACATTCAGTGTTTTGGGTTCAAATCCAATTGGTGGTCTTTTTTAAAAAATAAAAAATAAACTTTTTTGTTTTAAATGTTTGTTATCATAACATGATGTTGAATTATAGTATACCGGTATATTTTAATTTGTTGTTATTGATTTTTAGATCTGCTGTATGAACACTATTTTCTTTTCTTATTACTAGTTTTTTAGGATATACACAATATAACTTCATCAAAATATGTTTGCATTAACATTTCCAACTAGTTATCGGTTTACCTCTCATTGCCATTTTTTGAAAGCTTGTGAGTTTTTTTAAGAACCGGAATAGCCATGTACTTCGACACTCAACATAATATATTTCTGTTGAAACCTGTACCAAGCCTTTCGAGGTTATAGACATTTAAATCCCAATTGATTCGTGTCGAGGATTCCTGCAAACTTACCATCTTGTGCGCTCACTTTCTTTATGGAGAATGGACCATTTAAAATGGTGTTGTACTACATGTATATATACTAATTGGAATCATTTGTTTTGCATTTTTTTAAAACAAATTAGACGGTAAAATTTGGTCCAAATTAAATGTAATCCTATGGTGTTGTGTGTTCTCTAGTGTGTCTGGTGTTCTCGACACATGCCATTGGAGCCCTTCGAAACTTCTCAGTCACCGTATGTTCATCTTATAAACATATATACTTATAAATTATGACATATTGTTAATAAACTGAAAAACTTTGTGCGAGCGCAAATAAGTCTTTCAGAAACCTAACAGTTTCATGCAGAAATTCCTGTCTAATGGCACTGATTGTGTCTACATGTTCTAGTATTTAATAAAACGACGGAATAATTCTTTTCCAGATATTCTCTTCTCAAATACGGGTCGCTCTCTCCCGTACAAGGTTAATTCATCTCAACACACGTTTCAATTTTCGTTTTTTTATCTAGACTTTGCATTGAATATACTTTAATATGAGCTTGGGATGCATCAGCATCGAAGGTCTGATTCTATCTGAAGGTAGTGTACAATTTTGAAATCAAATATAGTGAACAATGGAATAAAACAATGATGGATGAATAAAAGAAGTACAGATGTAAAGAAATTATTTATCAAACAGCTATTGGGTAATCAAGACATTTGAGCAGCATGTACATAAAAGGATTAATCAGATGAAAGATGAAGTACCAATAAACATCAAAAGAAGTCAATTAAAAAGCTGTCCATCTCTGACTGTGCCTTAGGTGGGATTAAGGCGGTGCGGAATTTAGAACGTTTTAAAGCGGTTGTCGAAATAAGAAAAGGTTTTGTAGCCATTAAATTGTCGTTATAAAAATAAATATACTCTCTACCTAATAAAACAGTATAGAGGTTACACAGTATATATTTTTGATTACTAGAAACATATACATGTACAAAGTCAGGTGTCTGTCGAATAAAGCTGTGTCGAATTGTCTGAAAAATAACGATAACGGTCAGTAAAGTATTTTATTATCAGAGATTAATTATGACAAGTTTAAACTTTAAATTCGATCACAAGAGGGAATGAAAATAATCAATTCTATGTAAAAACAAAAAAACAAACAAAAAACAAAAAACCACCAAAACAATTGCTACCACGACTCGCCCGTTCCACTCAGAAGCAAACGGTCAACTTCTTAGCTTTTTTTTTTTTTTTTACATAGTATTATAATAATAAATGAATATCTCAATTTTTTTAGTCTCAAAATTAAATGATTAATAGTAACCGGGCACACCAACCTAAAATAAATCAGCCAAATCCGCATATGTATCGGACAGTATAAAAATTTTAAAACTGAAACTTTCAAATATGTGCATGATTGTGCATACAAACCGCGTAGAGTAAGTTCCAGTTCAGATCAAATCTCTGAAGTTGGGGTCAATTCTCAACAGGATAAATTTACAACGTGTCGAGGTCATCAGAGTTTAGAAAAATCTTTCTCATACCGTTGAATGACCCCGGGTATAAATTTCAAGATTTTTAATCTCAATTTTAAACGTTAAAAAATGACCCCCGGGTCAATTTTCAACCCGGCCGGTCAATATTCTTCGTTACACCGGCGGCGGTGGGGGTGGTGGAGGGGGTAACTTTACCACAGGGAGATTACGACGTACTTTTAAAGAATCGAAAACAAATTCACTGGTGGTTTCAAAATGTTGATACATTCTACATGTGTAATATCCAGTTCCAGCATTTTGCATCTCAGGGACAAGTTTAAATGTATCTATGCACACAAAATAATGAATTTTTATCAAGAAAGCAAAATCCTTGAACCAATCGATTGAAATTTAATGGCATAATACTTATAACAAAAAATCAATCAGAATGCGCGTTGCCTATATATAAAGTAGCACATGTACTGCAGGTGAGTCAACATACACATGCGTAACGAATGCATGGAAAGTGGGGAAAGTTCAAACAATATTTATCTTAAGTACAAGTATTGCTAGTCAAAACTTATACTAACAGTTACATTTTTACCACCAGAGACGTTTTGTAGACCTTTATTTGAAGACGACATTTTATTTTTCTTCCTGATATCCTTTTGTTACTCACTTCCTTTTCGAAACACCTTAGATAGTTTCTTACCCCGTAGCCATCTTTCCCCCGGAAAAATGGCTATATAGCAGTTTTCCTCCCGAATAAAAAGGTTATATAGCAGAGATTTTCCCTCATGGAAATCTAGCAATATATTGGGATTTCTGTTTTTTTATTTAAGGAATGAGTTATCATTTTTTGAGTAATCTGAGATAATCATGCGAGAACTAGAGAAATAAAAAAAAATTCAACATTTTTTTTTTGATAATTCATATTGTTATACTTTCATGTTAAATACTGAAATCTGATTGGTTAAGACGCAGTTCATAATCCGTTCTATTATCCTCGGCGTTAGCAACGCACTTAGCAACGGGTAACATTACAAATTGTTACATGTGCGAAAATTATGCGCGTACGGTTCGCTGTAGAATTCACGTTATTCCTATATAAAAGTAGTAAAATATTCTTAAAAATTAAGACATTCAGTATAACAAAATAAATAGTGCCTGTTTGGGAGGATAACAGTTGAAATTGACACCCCGAGAAAACCATTGTCAACCTCCGCTTTGCGTCGGTTGACAATGGTTTTTTCGGGGTGTCAATTTCAACTGTTACCCTACCAAACAGGCACTATTAATTATATAATGTTAGCGCTTACATAGACCCTGAAACCCTGAAGGACATCAACATTGAATCATTCCTAGCAAAGGATGCTTGAACACTGTACTAGTAATTGAACATCAGTGTGTTTATTGGGCAACAACAATAATGGATAATAAAGAGGGCAGAAAAAAGATAAATATATTTGGCATTGAACAGATATTCATTATTGATTATTTGACATGAATGCAGGCTACATGCTGTGAATACTTTCAGCAACAATTTATTTAGACAGATACTAGCTAATTTTAATGAAACTTTAACAGAGACCATAACAAAGAAAACACTACAAGGGGGCACATTCATCTATCTTCCAATTCGGTACTAAATTACATTAATTGGTATTTAAATCCTGTAGAGGAATCAAGAATTTTTTAACCCCCCCCCCCCCCCAAAATGATAATGATGAGGAATTATATATTCCTTTACTCAACAAAAGAAACTGCTCGGCGAAGGAAGACAAGTTCTGACGAAGATGCTGATAAAAAGAATAGGTGGGTGTCTGTGTTCTTTGTGCCTTTGCAGCAGTCATTTACATAATGGAATTTAATACCCAGCGCACCATGGAACAATTTTTTAGGAAGATAATCAAAATAAAACACCCATGGTGGAGGCGGTTTTAGAAAACAAAAAATGTTTAAAACAGGAGGAAATTGAAAATGTGGCGATTCCATTAAAGGGGCATGGTCGCGATGTTAGTCAAATTTCATTTTCTTATTTTTATTGTTTACAGTACTTTAGTAATATGCATTTCTAATGATCATCCAAATCGTGGAGTTATTGGCAAGATACAGAGCACACAATTCTTTGTTATGGAAATAAGGCTGGGACCATGTTTTTGTTTACATTGGTTTAAAATACTGGTAGAAATTCTTCTCAAGCCGATTTATCCATCTGCTAATTATTTTTGAACATAAATAAACAGTTTCAAGCGTTTGTCATATTTATTTTAGATCTAAACCTGGAATTTTCTTTAAACATTCAAAATGTAAACAAAAACATGGCATTATCTTTGTTCATATACAAAAGCATTGTGAACTCTGTATCTTGCTTATAACTCGACCATTGGCACTCGTGAACATTGAAAAACGGAAATATAGATTTTGACCAAGCCTTTTAAGGTGGCCCACTGCACATTAAAATACCGGGTAGTTTCTTAAAATTACTTAAATTTTAGAAGATCGTATGATGATTAAGAAGGATAGAAGTCAAACAAGCGAAAAATTGTATTGTTGAATAAAATATAGTGAATTTCATAAAAATGATTCAGTAAACATGAGCAAAAGCCCAAGGCGGATTCGAACTCATGATCTACGGTTCACAAGCCCGATAATTTAACCACTGAGCAATGATGATAAACAAAACGATTGATACAAACAATTTACCAAACATTTGACGTAGTAGTATAAGCCTAGTAGGTGTAGTGAGGTACAGTAAGGTGGTTTGGACACCTGTCCAAAATACTGTAGATAAAGGTTCATTATATTCAACATACTTTCACTGGTTTAGAATTTTTAGATTTTACAATATTTGACCAAAAATAGGTTTTCAAAATTTTGAAAGGTAAAAATTATAAAAGCGATATTCATAGACATGACTTATAGATTCGTATCTAACGCCATAACCCAATGCACTTCACTGTTAGGTAACAATTACAGAAAAGAAAACATTTTTAGAATTATACTTGTTTTTATTATGCTATTAGAAATTACGTCACAATATGGCTGTGTCCTTTACAACCTGATATTAACTTTCAAGTTAACCTAATATTAAATTAGAAAGCATGCATATCTTATATTCTACATACATTTAACATACATACATTAGTAAGAATATTACAAAAGTTAGTTTTCTTAACTAAAGACGTCTTGGTTTTCATTATTTAAAGCTAGTGATATCAAATACCACTCGTTCCTTTCGTTTCTTAAGTCATTCAGTCCATATAAGGAAAAATATACACGGTAAAGTGTTATGAAGAGTAGATAACCCTTACTTATTGCCGTTCGTCACTAAAAACGTTGGGAAAGTCCAATTCTATCTTTGGTTCTTTTCTCTTTTTTTTTTACAATTTAACTAGAGATTTTCTTTTGGCTTGCTTCAGAAGATGGTGCACATTCCATCTTGGTTTTCATATATGCTTTCGTTTTCTTTCTGAATTTGTCCTCTTTTAAAGCTAATGCTGTTTGTAACAGTTATTTCAGTGCTATCGAAATCTTTGCAGTGGATTATCAAGAAATATTTAGGATTGACCTAAATCCTAGTTTGAATTATTAAAAAATCCTAGGTATTGGTAGTTTCATACGAGTTCTACATTCTCCACCCTATTTGTACTCAGTACAGTTTAATAGAAAGAAGATGGGGGAATAAGATGGCGCAAATGCCCATTTGGTTTAGAAGTGAAATACAATTTTGAATTTATTTTTTCCCAATTAAATCTACTCAAATATATTATGATACGAGATTACAAAAACACAATTTCTAACTATATTCAGTTTTTAATATATTTAACAAAAGATAAGAAAAAATATTTTCAGAAATGTTTGCGGTATCAATGATATGTAAAATGGGTATTGTTTTAAATGATTTTTAAAAAAAAAATCAGATTTATTGATATTTTAATTTCTAAGTAGCTTGTCCGACCGTGTATGGGCATTTTACACGCCTTATCCACCCATCTCCTTTATAATGGTGAATTATATATCTTATTTTAAGACAAATGTGGAGATATATTGCAAGATATAATAGAATCTGAGTATGGCAGTAGTTTGGCTTTGGCAGACGGTTGCATTATGATCCCTTCCATCGACTAATGGCTGAGCTGCGCAGTGAAGTCTATGTAATTATACTTTTAGACTCTGTGTTTGATAAAGTTCGTTAATACCACACTTAATAGACCTCTAAATGTTTGCTAAAACTGTTATCCCATCAAGTTGTATCAATTCTATATGTTCATAGGGAAGACATAGGAAAGACAACAAACATATGTATATATTTGCAAATGGTACTGGAGAAATCTAGCGTTTATATATTCATCCTTATATGCAGAAAAAGTTTCCCGCCCCGTTTTAAATGATGAATAAATGGCCCATTTAGAGACTTCATAGAGGCACATGGAATGGTTGATGTTAATAAGCTAATAGGTTGTTGTAATTGACAGTATTTGTTATCTATTCTATTACAATAGTAAGGACGGTACAAGTTTAGCTTTTTTAAAAAAGCTTACCGTCTTAAGAGCGAACACTAAACAGCAATTAGTTATCACAGACAATTTAATTCTTTTTTATATAAATGTCACCTTCCTCTACATACCATGGCGTTTGGAACATTTTTATGTTATCATGTGTCTTTTAAGCCTGCGTGTCTAAGATTGAGAAATTCCTACCCGAGCTTGTAAGTTGATAACGACTACAGTAGGGTAAAAGAGATCTTAGGAAGGGTCGTAGACTCGTATTATTTTGATAAAAAGTTATACCGCTGCATTTAGTATTTTGTTTACAAATCATTACACGTAGTTTTACCTATCTAAGGTGCAAACAACTTTATCGATATTTAAGCCATACCGCATCCTTTTTTTTTATTTTTGTATTTGAAAAACAAAGTAATGAAAGAAAAGGAAATAATTTAAGTAGATATTATTGAATATTGCTTTCAACTAGTTGGACCTGAAAATCAAAAGGCTGAATTTCATTCATAGCATTGGTATTGCTTTTTCGTTTTCGCACTTTTTAAGATTTAATATCTACGAAATTTGTTAAGTCGTACATGAAAGAGATCATCAGAAAATTATGTCCCTTGTGCCGAACAGTATTTCAACCAATGAAATAAATGTAAATTTTCACATCATGTATTTTCTACCAATCACAAAGGAGAGGAAGTGCACAACCCGGAGACTGTAAATTATTTCAACTCTTTATACCGTCTTCCAAGGAGGACGGTAATAATTTGGACCACATCAAATATATCCTTTCTTCCCTTTGCATGACTTAGTGTTAGTTACTTTTGCTTATATGCAAAAAAGTAAACAAAAATCATTCAGTGAATGCATTGAGCATGAGAGCTCCTAAATATATCTTTAATTGGTATTTTCCAAGACCCGTTCTGTAAACTTTTGAAATGCCCTTTTCCTGTATACTAAACATTTCTATAAACGTAAGTGATAATCCAACATCAATATAACATTTCCTAGCAGGTAAGTTTCATTATCTCCAGTAAAAGGATGAAAATGACTTTTCCTTCAAGATATGATTTGTGGGCAAAACCAGGGTAAAAATCCTGAAAAAAACCCAACAAACGTGTATTTTTCTGTTTAAGTTCAAAAAGGTAGCTACTTTCATTGATTGTTTTTCATTCCAAGAATACTAAAACCAATAAAAGTTATCTGATGAACTTTATTTGCTAAAACGAAATCAAGACAAATACAAGTATAATAGTCGGCTTCAAAATACTTTCTATAAGTTGTGATACGTGTTGTTGATTTTTTTTAGCATTTAGCATATTGACATAATCCTTCACGCAGGGAGTATACTTTATAAACGCCCCTGTCACAACGTTCCTAAGTGGTGGTATTATTTTTCAACAAAATTAAAACAGAAACACTGCGTCACGTGGGCACAACCGGCGGCGGCGGTGGTGGTGGAGGGGGTAACTTTACCACAGTAGGACTAGGACAGTTTCCTTTGACATAAATGGTAGATGCCTGAGATTCTATTGATACATGTAATACATTATCCATAGTTTCAGCATACAGCGTCTCAGTGGGAAGTTTAAATTCATCTATGCAGATCTTTTCTTGATTTCTGTGGATTTTTGATATGCGATGTCCATTTTTCTGTAATAAACAGCATATATAATGAATGTTTCATAGAAACAATTAATTTACTCGAGAAAGTAAAAGTATAAAAAATACCGGTTTAAATGATGATTATACTTACAAAGATACTTAAATATAATTATTTACATAAGATGAACTGATGCCTATGCAATACAGTTCTTCCGTATTATATTATAAATCTATCATAATTATAAATACTGAAGAAAACATATACTTTGTACATTATATATAGATGTTCTACAAATATATGTACAATATTGATACGAATATTATATCAATTGACTGAATGATACCAAATAGTACTCTTATTTTATTTTACTATTACTTGTATTGCAATGTGTTAATTCATATTTACGTCTATTTACGCTTAACGAGGCCGTGTACAGAACGAGTACGCACGCTTTCGCGCAGCGTTTCATTTGTATTGTGACGTCATCTTTTTGCTTGGTTGACGCCATGGCGTGATAGTTTCAACTGCAGATATTCAGCGAAATTTGTTGAAAATGTCTCGTTTGATGCGTAAAATTAATGTTATATTGTGGAATAAACATAACTGTTTCGAAGTATAAGCTATATTTGGGCTCGGGTCGAAAACGTAAAGAGGGTTCAGCAGGCCTAACCCTCTGTCACGTTTTCTTAACCCGCCTAAATACAGCTTAATTCATATATTTCAAGACAGTAACCATGTATTTTATATTAATGACCCTTAATATGTGATGTTATATATTTTTTCATTACTTAAATATGTCTGAATGCTTTAATAATACTATAAAGATCACCTTTTCCGCCTTTGTCAAATAAACAATAGCCATTATCTGACAAATCTGGGAAATTGGGCATACAAAAATCAACTTTGATAAGACCCCTGGAACAAACCAGGAGGTAAAAGGTTTTTTTTATTTGACCATTTGATGCCTGTTAACAATAACTTTAATATGTAGAACAGAAAAAGAAATCCCTAGGGCAGAAGTTTAAAAAAATGTGCAAAATTGATACATTTCAAGTGAAATCCCATAGGTCCTATGTTAAAGATTAACAAACTTTGAGATGACCCCCTAAACAAACGGTGTGGTAAATGTCTTATTTTTTAATCTTAAAATAATAATTATATCAGTAGAAATTCAGGTAAAAAAATTCATTAAAAAATCTAGGGTAGAACTAATTAGACCCGGCCTCGTTAAAAAAATACAATTATAAATACTGAAGAAAACAGATACTTTGTACATTATATATATATAGATGTATTATTTATTTATACCGCTGAATAGCATTACTGATCCAGGGGGCGCCTGGCACCCCAGGTGGTGTATATCTAGAGAACCTCTGCGGAGGTAGTATCTCGCATCCAAATATTTTATAAGTGAATTAAAGAAAAATGTTTGCTGCATGCCAGAAAAGGGGGCAGCCCCCGGCCCCCTGATGCTACGTGCTTGGATCATCAAGTAAGGAAATTTCAAATGATATTAATTATAGCATATTAATCAAACCCAATTTACACTTACTTTTTTACCAACAGGGGTATTTTGTGGACTTCTATTAGTGGCAAACTTTTCATCTTTCGGCAAAATACTGCCCATTGTTTAAAGCGTCGTAGTTTAACGTCTTTGTGATTGTACTTGAAAGACTATCAAGGGTCCTAATCTAGACTCAATTGCCTGTGCTTTAAGATCGGTAATTTGGGAGAGACTGTCTTCTGTTTACGATATTATAAACTTTGTACCTAACTTTACCTGACTTAATGCTTCTAATCATAACATTTTTCTATTAGCGTTAATAAATTAATTGTGTGCAAAAAATTCCGAAATTTGATCCGGAATAAATGTGAACTTTGTAATTGCCAGATACTAAATGATTTTATCGTCCACCGATGTAGAATAAATGAGTTATCATAAAACACACAAAGACTCAAACACATAAAGATTAGGAATATAATTGCCAGATACTAAATGATTTTATCGTCCACCGATGTAGAATAAATGAGTTATCATAAAACACACAAAGACTCAAACACATAAAGATTAGGAATAAAGCTAAGACAGAACACCAGCGTGTATCAAATACACGTATAAGCTTTAGGTACGTAGATAGGCAGGGGTGGAATTAGAGCCATTACATGGAAAGAAGATGTTTTTAATAATCTAATTACTAGTAAATAGTGAAATTTACATTCAAAACAAGAAGTTAATATCTGCACAGCTCATTCGCTCTTTGAGATACTACATGTATTTTTAGTGAGGTATAGTCTCACACATGAAAAGTGTTAAGATGTTGGGTTTTTTTTTAATATTGTTGAAGGGGGCACAACTAAAATTCGCATGCAAACATAAAATGACACATAGCAATTCTATGAAAAAAAATCATATTTTCGTTTCAAAAATGAGTTTTGTACTAGAACTTCAAGCGATCAAAAAAGGAAAAGATATCTCATATACGCACAAAATTCATCATTTTTAACCATATGGAAAGAAAACCAAAAATGAGGGATAAAGACCATCCAACTAAGAGCTGTTCGCAGAGAAAGGATGGTAGTGGTAGAAACTTCATAGTATCGACAATATTTTAATTAATCCTTTTTTTTATTCTGTTCATTTTTTTCGATGAACCTGCTCGTGCACAGGTTAAAATTGATGCAATCAAACTCTAATCTAATTAGGTGAAATATAAGAGTCATAACATAGGTCTAATCCTTTAAAATAACCAAAATCAAAAAATTGGCTCATGACCAGTAAAGATGTAGAAGTACGTGAAAAATCTTAAAATAAAATGTAAATTTTGTTAAAGAAACATGGTCACCGTCTTGACCAAAATTTATTTTCCATTTTTAATGTTTACAAAACTTAAATAGGGTAGTTCAAATAGTCAAATTAAATTTGAGTGACAGTCGTCGAGTTATATGCAAAATGAAGTGCACACAATTTTTTGTTATGAAAAGAAAGCTCAGGTCATATTTTGTTTACATTTTTAATGTTGAAAAGAAAATTCCAGGTTTAGAACTAAAAATAAATGTGGAAAACGATAGGAACTGTTTTTTAAAATTTAAATAAGTCAGCAGATAGAAAAATAAGTTTGAGAAAGAACTTTCACTTGAATATTAAACCAATGTAAACAAATACATGGAACGAGCCTTGTTTAGAGAACAAAGAATTAGCTGTGGGCTCTTTATTTTGCTTATAACACTAGCATGACACTCAAATTATGGACTATCATTAGAAATGCATTAATCAAGCATTAAACAATTAAAATGGAACATACAATTTGAACAAAATCGTTTTATAGGAAAAGTATAAAATGATTGACGTTAACTACTTTGAGTACAAGGTCGCAAGTCTAATTGACTATGGACAGACTTTGAAAGCACGGAATGACCTGAGAGTAAGAGTAGGCCTGCTTTTATCTTAATTTTCTTGCGTAAATATACACATAACTAGTATCTATATTACCTAAAGAAATACCTCTTAGTTAAGAATTCCCCTTCTGAGATACGTTTATAATTCAAAATTAATACACAGAAGTGACCAGCAACACTCTGAAGTGGTATACCCACAAGGCCCAATTTTTCGGAGAGAAAACTGATTTCGTGTCAACGTTCTCTTCACTGAATCTTTGATTTCTGTTGACAGCTTATTAAAAATAGTTCTACTGTTTTTATTACAGATTCATTTATTTTAGGAATGGAAATATCAAATGGTGAATTATCTTTAATGTCAATACATGTGTATATCAACAACTATTATCTGCATAATTTAAAATAGAAGTACTAGAATGAATACATTGATGATTCAAAATATAATGCTCATTTTGGTATTAATGTTACATTAAAAGCAACAGGGCGGTGATCTACAGCACGGAACGTGTTGTAAGGAGATGGTCTAAAATATGATGGTACCTGTTGCAGGGAAGTGATCTATAGTACGGTAGCTGTTGCAGGGAGGTGATCTATAGTACGGTACCTGTTGCAGGGAGGTGATCTATAGTACGGTACCTATTGCAGGGCGGTGATCTATAGTACGGTAGCTGTTGCAGGGAGGTGATCTATAGTACGGTACCTGTTGCAGGGCGGTGATCTATAGTACGGTAGCTGTTGCAAGGGTGGTGGTCTAAATAACGATACATGATACAGGGCGGTGGTTTATTGTACGTTATTATAAACAGATATGTCCCATTTTTAGAAAAATTACCTCCAATATTTGATGGTTTACGTAACACAAAATCTATCGCATTTTTGCAGTTTTTAATTTTTCTTAGATAAACTGGAGTTTATGAATTATTTTTCAATTCAAATCGATTGAAATCATTGCTAATTTTTTCTGGTTACAAATTATAAGTCTTCGTATTTTTTCAAATAAATGTATATAGTCCATTTGTGTTTATGACCACTGACCTTTAAAGTGATAGGGGCACCTCCATATTGTGAGTACTTCCCATCGAATTGCTACAAACGAAATTACGTCCCCATGAACCAGAAAAAAAATTGGCTTCACATGAACACTGACTTCCATGAATAAAAATGATTTCACGGTATATCAATTTTAAAATTCTAAACCGATGAAAGTATTTTTATTATCATGTACTTTTACGTACATTAATATTTACATATGCATGTCCCACATCACCAGATGTAAACACACGACGTATGCGACGGTAGCATTACTTTATCACTGTTTATTTGAAAAGGACAGTATACAATTAAAGAATACCATTGAGAGAATCAGTAAGATTCCAGTTCCCCGAGAGCGCAAGTGTATTTCCCGAGGTGAAACCGGGGGAAGTAGGCTAGCTTGAGGGGAACTGGAATCTTACTGACTCCCCCGATGGTATCCTTTAACTGTTTAATTATACCGATACAATCAATCATAAAAAGTTCAAGTTAACATAATTCTTCGTGTATCCAACAAGTTACAATTAATTAATACATGTATAACGTCAAAGTAAATAAAATTGAATTGCATGCGCGTCGTATTGTGACGTATATGTAGGCAAGATCTAGTTAAGGTTGTTATTTACTCATTGTTTGAGTTCTCAAATTCTGATTGTTAAAAAGTTCAATGTAATGAGTAAAATTTGTTCTAAACACAAAAAGTATTTATGAAATGAATTATTATTGACAAAACATTCAATAGTTTTACTTTATTATGGAATAATGCTCAAACAAAAATTGACTTTTAGCCAAACAGAGGAAATTCGGACTAAATTTTGCAGATTTTGTTTTCTGCTAAAAGTTTTTTGGCAGTAGTCTAATATTAAAAGTTAGGATTTTATATTTACAATGTAAGTCTTCGTAATTTTGCATATTTTCCGTTAGTTTTACATCACTTATTCATTAAAATAATCTTATGGCACGAATAATAATAATATTGAAAAATGCTTAAAAACGATAAAAGACATCATATCTCAAAATTTTGATCATGACCTCATATAAATTTTATGCCAACAGAATAAGGTCAATATAAGTAGTTCATTATCATAAATGTTTTTGTATTATCATCATTCAATTTTTTGTAAAATTGAATCAAAAATGGGTAGGGATTTGAAAACTGATAGAGGAAATTCGGACTGAATTATTTTTTAAAATTGATGCTGAAATATTATTGTTGTGTACTTATTTAGTGCCACTACCATTCTTAAACTGTATCTTATTTTTTAAAGTGTTTAATTATTTGTAATATTTTTATAATTAAGAAAATCTCAATCGTAGTATAAAATTTTATGGGATTTTTCTTGAATTTTCAATAAATATTCAATGGCCATTAACTCAAAAAGTAGGTCAGTGAAAAATAACAATACAAGCAAAGGTCTATAACACACAATAGATGGTTTTTCATTATCATCAGTGGATTTTTTTTTCATTCTGAGTAAACGTCATCCTTAATAGAGAGGTTGAGATTCTTTCGGTGCTAGAACCATTATGACGTCATAATTGATTTGATGAATCTTTTCCCGTAATTTACGGCTTTAAAGGAATTATATAGAAAATTTTAAAGAGTAAAAATCAACAAGCATCAAGCATTCCATGGAAAGTGGAAAAATTATTTTTTGAAAAGCTGCTTGTATATTATTGATTTTAATCTACTTCACACAAAATCCCTGATAAACAATGATTTTTGTCATACTACGGGACTGGTATCCAAGGAAATTTATTTCCTTAGTTACGGGTGCACAAATCTTTGAAAATAAAACAATGATTTTAGCTAAACATCTACCTAAATTATTCCTTTACATGATATTGTATAGTATTTTGCTTTCTGTATTTATTATAAGATTGAGTTTTCCCATTTTTAGGAAAAAATAAAATTTTAAAATATGTCATTGTAATTTGTTGCCATGACAACAGGAAGAGAACATGCATTTAGACGCTTATCAATTTTCAAAAATTGCACATCTTTATCACTTTATATGCAAAATCTACAACCACTGCTGGAAAAATGAATTATGTATTTCTGTTAGTGATCATCTGTACTATATATATGCAAAATAAAATCCATAGGCAACTTTGAGGGGGAAAAGTTGTACAAGGTCTAAAAGTATATCAAATTTGCATTTTAAGCTTTTACAAAGGGGTAAAGGTAACATAAAAACCAAGTATTATTAAATTGAATAGATCATATTGTACCTTATTTTTTAAAATATTCCCTTGTTAAAGATGCACAATAAGTCAAATTTTCTATTTTATAAAGTTTTTTTTTAAAATGACATTTTAAAGATCAATCATTTTCATCTAAAATTAGAAAACATGTACACACGGACTTAAGGGCAAACATAAGGTAAAATACTTATTTCATTTATAAATGAGGTATTTTACTCCTCAATGTGGTTGAATCATAATTTAGTGAAAATCTGCATACAAAACGATCATTTAAAATATTATGTACCAAGAAAAACAAGGGAAGAAGGTCAGGTTTTACCATCTGAGTTCATTTGATTTGACCTTTTTGTACTTAGAGTGCAATTCTCAACATAATGAAATTTGACTTACCGGTAGATATTCTTGACAAAAAATGTGAACAATAACATCATATACCAATATTGTTTTTCATTATATAAGTACTATAATGATGGTCAGAATGAATATATAAAATAAATATATATATATATAATATATATTTTGTTTAAGTTGCATCTTTCCTGACCTTTTTGTACTTAAAATTAGCCAACTTTTAATAATAAGTGTGATTTGGAATAAAAGCTTTCTAAATGTTTAGATTTCTTATGATTTCAATGCAGTTTTCTGGATATTTTTGTTTTCCATTTCATAAATAAGATATCATATATAAATGTTAAGAAAGAGGGCTTAAAAATGTAAAATTCTTACAAAAATGGCTTAAAATATTCGAGGTTTTTTCTTTGTATTTGAAGCTGTTTACACTAAAAGTCTATCACCTATAAAGCTCTCTGAAGGGCGCGTAATTATTTCAAGTGACCTCAGCTTAGAAGAAAGATATGCTCTTCATCTATATATGTAATACTGAATCTCCAGTCTACTCTAACATGTCTAAGAGATTTCAAGTTGTTCTGATAAAATCAAACACCAATAAGATTATTGGGGGGGGGGGGGTGGAAGTCCATCATAATTCTTTTTTCAATATGTATATTTAAGAAAAAACATTGCTGCATGAAAAAGGATGTGCAGAGATGTTATTTAAAAAGTGAAGGTCAGAAAAAGAAATCAAGGAGGTAACTTATTCCTCAGAAGGCGAAATATCCAATTTAGATGTTCATCTGATTATCATATTATTTTATAGTTGAACACAGTCACCAATAGTTTCTTTCTTTCACTGATATCAGCCCAAATCGTATTTGGATGTAACTATAACAAATAAATGACAATAATTATTTCAGTTAAATTGGCCATATCCGCCCCCTCCCAGCACCCATGCATGCAGGAATTTCACATAAGAAAAATTGTCTCAACAATATATGTATATATGTATATGCTTACTTTGAGAATTGATCTACTAAGCCACTTTTAAAAAGTGTTCTGTCCATCTCCCTACTCGATCAGTAATTAAACTTTTTGTCATTAAGTTGGGGAAATATTTTTTCTTCAAAATCTAATAATCAATTATTTTACATAAAATTGAATTGGTCTGCAAAAAATCAGAGAAATATTTTGACAGTCAGCTGATATAGATAGTACAGTAGCCTTAATATCAATATGTGAATTGTTGGTTTATATTCTTATGCATGAATTTATTTCTTATTTACTCTTGGTTTTGTCAATGTGATCAGGGCAGTTCAAATAGCTTGACATAAACCTGTATTACTGCTTTTACTGCAGAACTTGCTGAATGCTCTATCTAACATGGATTTTATTCTTTATTAAACAATGTAAAGTAAACACAAATAAAACAATCTTATGAATATCAACTTTAATTTTTACCATCATTAATTGTAATAATTTTCACTGAAAATAATTCAACAACTCAAATGATCAAGTGGTAATAAATCATTATGCATCAGCACTGACATATGAACACATCTTATTTTCAAAAATAGACAGAGTATAAGTCAGGCACACATTTGCTTTGAAATAGTTCAGAAAATACTTTGTTTGTACCATTGTATTTAACCCAAATATCCCTATATATAATTTTGAATTCTATTTGATAAGATTTTCAGTTTTAGTTGAAAGCCAGCTCTTCTTTTCTGTGGAGCAAAGTGGCTAACATAGCTGTTTATCTTCAAGGATGAAAGAAATTCTGCTAAAGAAAATCATCCCTTGTCAACTATAGTATTTGTTGGTCTGGGTTTTTTTTCAAGTGCACTTTCACCCTCTTCTTTTGCAAAATTTAAATATTTCAAGCATTGTCTCTGATCTGTCCGGTATGGATATTTTAATTTTTGTGTAGACATGGTAGATTTTAGTGTCCGTCCTCATTTAAGTTGATTCATTTGGCTTGCATGTGACACATTTTCTGTTTACAACTCACTAAGTTATCTGTAATAAAACAAAGAACCTGTTATAACTAATACACCTTTCCATCCCCTATTTAATTAAACTGTCTTGAAAACTCATACAGTAAAATAATTTACTGTTATAAGTCATTTAATATATGTGTAAAATCTTGACTTTTCTAGCAATATGGTACAAATAGTTGATTTTATGTGAATACAACATTAATTATCAACATATAGAATAATAAGAAGACTGATCAATTATTCACACAAGATACATTTAAACACGGATTTGTATACATGTAGCTACCATATAGTCTATACATGTATGTTAATACATTTTTCATTAAAAGTTTGTTATTGTCCTTGATGCACAAACACTATGTACAATAAGCAATCACGTACACATTTTCTTTGTCATGTTTAAACTTTTATTTATAATGTTGTGTGCGAAGTTTATTTCAATTTTTTAGCTCTAAAATGTGATTTTTTTTAATTCAAATTAATTGGAAGCCGATAATGGTCTTATTTTTGGTAAAATCGTTTTTCAAAAATTATCCTTTATCGATCACTCACATAAACATTGGTGTTTAGAGCCACCTTAATAATAGTTACATCTTAAAGGGGCATGGTCACGATTTTCGTCAAATAATATTTTTCTATTTTTGTTATTTACAATGCTTAGGAAATGCATTTCTTATAATATAATGAAATTTGAGAGTCAGTCTTTTAAGTTTTAAGCAAGATACAGGGCTCACAATTCTTTGTCATGTGAACATGGCTCTTGCTCTGTTTTTGTTTACATAGGTTCAATATACCAATTAAAAACCTTTTTCAAGCTGATTTTTCTATCTTCTTATTTATTTTCAGCATAGATAAACAGTTCCTAACGTTAAACACATTCATTTTAGGTCTAAATTTGAAATTTTCACTTCAACATTCAAAATGTAAACAAAAACTTTATTTCCATGTCAAAGAATTGTAAGCTCTGTAACTCGCTTATAATTCAACAAATGACACTATTTTATTCAAACGCGATTACCCTTACATTTTTACCTTCAAGGTGTTGTATCGTTTTTTATTGGTAGATGACATTTCATTCTTCTGTCAAATACTCCGTTCTTACCTCAAAGAGGCCCGTTGTTTTTCTGCTCTGTAGTTCAGTGTACTGGGGTTGTGTTTGATAAATGCTTAAAACAGATTTTTTAGAGGAACTCAAACTTCCTCATGCAATCTAAATCCAATAAGGATGTTGATTTAACTAATTATATAAATCGCTATATTCGAGCATATTGGTAAAAATTATCACAGCAATTATAGTGGCCTCGTCTCATCCTCAAAGTATCTTTTCATGTAAAATCAAAGTAAACATATGTTTAAAGGCACTTTATGGCACGAAACTTTATCTAATCTTATGACATTAATGTACGTAAAAATAGGATCTTAATTTCTTCATGAAATTGTAATATAGATATAATTTTTAAAATCCTATGCTCATGCACAAATCATAATACCGAGAAGTGACCAGTTCTAGTATTTATTTGTTTGAGGAATAGTAACATTAAATGGTCAACTATTTCTTGTCAAATCCGGTATATCAAAATTCATTTAAAAAAGGAATATGAATAATTTGATCAGTCATCAAAATGCTTATTTTGGCAATTATAGTTTTGCATTATAAAAATTGAAATGTATCATACCCTTTCTTTTACTTAATTATTGATTAATCATTGTTATTTGCCATTGGCTATAGAGTGATTTTGTTATATGGTATGTAAAATTGATTGAATAGAATGAGCTGCTATAAATTTACAGAGCCATTTCAAAAAATAAAAAAATAAAAACAGACTTCAACAGTATCAAATAAAAGAATTATTTTTGTCCAAACCTTTGCTTCAAGGGAGACATTTTATAATCAAAATTATTGCTATCAAGGACACTTTAGTCAAGTCTGAGAATACAAACAAGAGAACCAAACCCCCTGGTTTGGGCCATTTTCCCAAGTGAAGGGTTTGTTATCCGTTCCACTCTACATAGGTTTGGACTTCATTCTAATACTTCTCTAAAAATTTCCTCCATAACTTCTATTTTTTCAGTTAGAACTGGAGAAAAAAAAATTAAACTTTCATTTTTTGACATTTTATTATGTTTGCACTTACACTGATCACAAAATATTAAGTATCCCAATTTTACATAAAGTAAAAAAAATGATGTATCTCAGACAAAAAAGATCAAAAACTGAAGGACAACATCAACATGGGATCACTCGTAGCACAGGATAATAAGACAACTCCACTGTTAGTACTTCAGTGTGTTAATTGGGCCACAACAGACAGAGAAAATAGGGAGGTCAATAGAAAAAGCAAGATTTATAGGATAGACATTCAGCAGTGAAGAGTTCCACTTGCTTTTAATTGCACAATATGAGATGTAATCTTTCAAATACTAAAAATTTACTCAATATATACAAAAAGGGCAACATTTTTATACTGGTCTCGGAGCTGGCAGTTAAAATACTACATGATAACAAATATATGTACATGATGTAGTTGTAATTTCTTCAGAGAGGGAATAATGCAATATCATTAAAAGAAAATGTACATATCTCTAAAACAAGACAATGCACACAACTGTTGTATTCATGTAGCAAATCACCTTACAATAATGAGGCATTGGTTTTTGAAAAAAGAAAATACCTTAATAAATTTCCTAATGCAAACAATTATGTAGGCTACATATTCATATATAGCTTATTATTCATACCAATGCCTTTTTCCCAGCATTCATATTAGTTCTAGCACACTGAAACTGCACAATAAGCCACATTGTTAATTAAATGGCAAATAGTCTTTAAAAACAATTGCATAAATAAAGCACTAGCGTGCATGCTAGACGAAGAGTCCCTGGATCAATATCATGCAAGAACAACAATGAAGAAATCCTCCTCAATCTGTTCTCCTGCTTCCATTTTTCTTCTATCTGTACACAACAGAAAGCATAGATCACTATTTTGTCAAAAGAACACATTTAGACTTGAGTGACCTGGTTTTCAACTTTTGGCTAGCCTTTTAATGCGTTCTAGCCTCATTTTGAGTTCTGACACATCGGTTGACTTGGAACCACTAGATGCTGTTTGGTTGTTGTCACGATTCTCTGATGAGGACAGCACTGGCTTTACACAAATCTAAAATAACAAAAAATGATAATATTCATACAATGTAGTGATTCAAAATGGAATGTACAATATGACTGAACATAAATGATACAATAAGAGATTATTTCAGTGTCAGTTTTTTTGTTCAATAAAGTGGTAGCAAGTACATATACATATTTTAGATCCTTTAGAAAGGCACACGGGAGAATGTTACAATTTCTGGTCTCTGAAGACTTAATGACATTTCAACAACAACAAAAATTATTAAAGAAACTCGGTCATTAAAAAAAAATGATTCAACAGAATCACATGAAGCTAAGCGTTGGTACTTTGTATGATGATTATTTAATATCTGTGATTTTGTGTAAGTTTTTGATGTAATAGTTATTTGACCTTGACCAAATAAAATTTGGTTAAGATCATTATACACCCTACAGATAAAGACATCTTCTGTATCTGATGTTAATTTCATATATGTCTGTCAAAATTATTGATTATTAAATCTGATGTAACATTATTTCCTATTTCTTTGAGTGAATTTAATATTTCCAATAGGTTATCACACTGATCACTAATCAAACTTTGATCATTTGTTAGTTTGTATAATCTGTATAATCTGATATCATACCTCCTCTTCCATCTCTCTATTTTCTTTTTCTACCTTTTCTGGCATGTCTTCTTTTTTTGACATATTTTCTTGTTTGGAAGGCTGTAAACAGATAAATTCTAATGTAATCTAAATTCAGTACATAAATGTAAATGTAATTCAGCAATCTGAACTTAAATAGTTTGCTACAACAATTCTGAAATTCAAAGCACAGAAAATTTTGACTGGTTAAGAGAAAAAAACTCACATCTGCATTCTCCAGACCACAGTTGGCTCTGATGGTTCGTAACTTGTTCATGTAGAAATTGATGTCCAACTCTTCTGCTGATGTGGGAGCAGGTGTGGGCTTTGTCATCCTCTCAGTCATACCATAACCTGGAATCCAAACAAAAAACCATAAAAAAGGTACTTATCTTACAAAAAACCAATGCATTTATTGTCAATTCTTCCAGCCATTTCTTTTGTGGACAGCACATTTTTTTTCCAGTAATTGTAGAAACTTTTCCAGTATACATGAATTGTAAATTCCTCTAGCCACTTTATAAATAACAGCTAGAACTTTCTATGATTGTGGAAAACGTCCAATAATACATCCATTGTAAATTCCTGGAATGTAAATAATGGACAGTTCAATTCTTTTATAAGTGTAGAAACTGCCCCGTAATACATGAATTGTGAATTCTTCAAGCCATTTCTCTAGTCAACAACTAAATTCTTCTTTCCATGATCAAAGACTCAAATGATTGATTCCCCCATACCGTGATTGTTACTTGAATTCCCCTTTACCCATGGATTTCGACCGAGATGGTTATTTGATTGCCTCAGAACCCATGGGTATGGACCAAGATGGTTTGTTGATTTACCCTGAACAAGTGGTTTTGGACTGAGAAGGTTATTAGATTGACGCTTATTCTGTTGGGTTTGAACAGAGATGGATATTTGCTTGGCCCTGTACCTGTGGGTTCGGATTGTGATGGAGCCCTCCCCTCCCGCTCCCTCTCTATGTTCTTCAGGCCCCGCTCAATGTAGTTCTGGAAGTACTGGGAAGACATCTTCAGGAACGGGTCAAGGTCTGCCTCAGGGTGCTTCTTCTTGAAGTCGTACAGGTTGTTCAATCCCTTTGTAACACAAACAATACATGTATCATGTTTCAGCTAGTACATGTGAAATTTCCATGCAAAATGTCCATGAAATCTATTTTCATTTACTGACCTCAATGGTATTTTCTTTGGATCCAATCTTCTTGAATATTTCAGCTAACATGTCATGTGTACTTTTGTTTAACTTCTTAGGTTTTTGATGACTCTGCAGGAATAAACAGCCAAGATTTACACTTTATTTTCATTCATGTACCATTACTTATGAAAATCTGCAAATTGTCAAATTCCTTGTTTCCTCATTCTACAATGCCTATTGACATAATTACCTTGACAGAATCTGTGTCATCAGAGGAACCATTCATCTCATTTCTTGAGTTTGGATCCTTCTTCAAACTTTTTTGTAAAAACATCTTAACTTCTGAATTCTCTGACGCATCAATTAAATTCAGCTGACCAAGAATCTTTAAGAGAAAAATACCCAAACATACAAAGACCATCTGTAAGACATCAAATGAGTCTTTAACACATTAAGCTGTATTCATAGAGGTCACATCCATGTATTTCATTTATCAGAAAAAACAATTGCATAGCAGGTTTGTAATACACAAATGAAATACTCTCAATGCTTTCTGAATAATTTTCTAGAACTAATTGAAAATTTCCAGTTTGAGGATATGTATTTTCTTTACCTTGATACTTTCAAGGTTTTCATTATTATTCCTCACCCTGATAAATATTTATATATAATTTCTGACCTTGGAGCCCTTGAGCATTGCCAGTGTGTGTATCACAGTCTTAATAGTTCGGAGCGGCAGATCGCTGGTCCGGTTCTTCCACGTGCTGGTCGGGAAGTTCCTCAGGAACAAGTGAGTCTCCAGTAGAATTCTGTCTACAGCCAAATCATTGATGATCTCAGGGACCATCTTTATCATTTTCCAGATACACTGTCAGAAAAATAATAAATAGAACTTTCAAAAAATTGAACAAAAGACTGCTTTATAACAAATATTTGTACATACACCCCTTACATTTACTGATGGAAGAAACTGAATAACAAGCAATAAACTTTTTGTGCATTACATTAAGTAACATGTATTACATTTGTTTGCATTCCTTTTCAGTATAAAACTTTTGATAACACCTTAGTTAACATGACAGTGTAAATTTCATCATTTTGTAATTGACTAGAATATTTGCTAGCCTAAATAAAGGTGCATTAGATGTCTACCTTCATGATGAGTTCAAGGAACTTGGGTGAGCAGGCTTCACTGGACACACACTCCTGCAGCGATTTAATCAAGGCACACAGACTGTTGGTGTAGTCAGACTTCTCCATGATTTTGACGATCATCACATTGACGGACCGCACGACTTGCGGGCCATCATGTAGCAGACTCAGGCGCTGGTCAAGAAGGATTGTAATCAGGCTGTTAAACAGATCCTTTAAGATATCCTTAGATGTCTTTGTGGCCAGAAATGGATTTTGTGTCAACTGAAAAAGCCATCAAAAATGATTGTACTTGAATAGGTCTGAACAGGATTTTAAGTGTAATTGAATAAATGGATAAATATGTATACATATGTAACAGCGTAAAAAACAGTTTAAATACTAAAAAATTTCCACAATAACTCAACCTAATGTAAAAACGATCATGGATAATCAATAACTTTATTTGATAACTTATCTTCATTCCTGAATTACAAGACAACTAACTCTGTGCCAATTTCAAACAAAACTCAAGTACATGTTAATCCCCAAACTTCACAAATACAGTAAACAACTCTTTGTTGATTTCAATAGGCACGTACAGCAAGGAGAGTTCCCAGCAGGCAGCGGTAGAGGCGGACCACTTCCTCTTTGGGTACGTCATCGTTGTTCATGTGTGTGGACAGGGTCATCCGGAACTGCATGGAGATGTGCAGCATCAACTGATCAACATGGCCACCAAGCAGATGCGCTCGCTCCTCATCTTTCAACAGTTCATCAATCTAAAAACAAAGAGTTATGTTACTAACTGCTTTTCCTTCATAAAAGACACAGGTTTGTATACAGTTCGATCAACTCTTTAACAGTATTTATTGAATGTTTTGTATACATTTCTGGCTTACTGTACAAATGTTTCCTACCTGAGCTAGAGCCTGTATACAGGTCAAGATATCAGTGCTGGTTATCTGTGCTATCACTACACCTATCGTGGCCGAGGCATCGGCCGGACTGACCCGTGTCATTGGGGAAGGATCCCTGGCCCGGCTATTGATGAAAATAAATGTCTCTTAAGATCCATTTAACAAGGAGGTTTCTGTAATCCAAAAATCTAAACATTTTCCACATGACATACAGTACATTGTGTTACTCACTTGATCTTGGGCATCTCCACTGGTTTAAAGAGCTCATCCAGATCAAACTGATTCAGCTTTGGCATTTCCATCTCAGTTTTTTCAAACTCAAATGTTGTGAGGTAGGTCTTTTTCATGGAGCTAGAAGAGGCAGACTTCGGCAGTGCTGTGGCTGGTCTCTGGATCTGTGATCTGTGATAGAGAATGAAGTAAGTCTGGGTTGGGAATGGATGATCTGCACACGTACTAACTAGGTGGCAGATCTTGGGAAGAGAGGTTAGGAATGAATGATCTTTACGAGTACATTCTATGAAGAAGACCACACTTGAAATGGGGCTTGGGATGGATGAACATACAAGTTCTTATAATGGGAGGCTGATCTCTAGGATTTGGGTTTGGGATGAATGATCTTTACATGTTCTTACATGAAGCAGACCTCTGGGGCTGGGATTAGGGTCGATTTATCTTTAAGAGTACATGTACTTACTGTGAAGCAGACCTCTGGGGCTGAGCCGGTGCTGCTGTTTTTGGTCTCTCCTCCTCTTTTGCTTTTGGTGCTGGTTTATTTTTTAGTGATCTCTTTATTCTTTCATCTAACAGGCTCTGGTCCTTGTCATTTAGCTACAAACAATAAATATTCATGTAATATGAGTAAATATACATGTAAACAGTTGTCCCATAAAAATCAACAATGTTTTGAATGTTATGATAGATAAAGAAATCCTTAGACACCCTAACAACAAATACTGTAATATATTTTTAAACTTTGAATATGCTCTGCCAAAATATTAAAAACTAAAATTATGATTTTCAAAGACTATCAGCAATTTCTACAACAACCATCGACAATATTTACATCCATAAATAATAAGTCAAAGGCGTACTTAACTTGCATGTTGCTAAAATGCATGTATCATAAACTTAGGTATTTCTGTTCTTTCTAAAACTTACATTTCCTGTTAGCTTATAAAACTGGTTTTCGCCCACGTCCATGTAAGCTTGCACTGCGGCGTTCAGGGCAGCGTTTCGTACTCCGTTATCCCGATCTCCGATCTGACCGGCAATGTTTTTGACAGCCACGTTAGGACTGGGCTGACACACAGAAATACCATAGGCCTCAATTAAGTTACCCAACTCCTCAATGCATTCTGTAAAAATCAATGCAAACAATCCAATTTAATTTCTAATCTGCTTCTCTTTCACACTCTACAAAATCTAATGGCTGAAAACACTGCAGTGTAAGCATTAATATCACGTTATGCACTATTAAGAACTCTTCATAATACATGCAAATGAAAAAAATTGCCTCATATCATCACTTTTAAGACAAAAAATCTAATTTCTAACCCATTCTCTGTTTGGCATTTTTGGATTTAATTCCGTCCATGAGGAAAGTAAACATCTTGCTGACAGGATACAACTTGTACAGAATTTTTATAATACCCCGCACATCTTTTCTCACATTGTCCTTCGCATCTCCAACCTGCACAATAAAAGACGAAAACACAGATGAGAAATAATCGATGTTCCTCATCAAAATAATAATCATTAATTTACAAATCAAGAATGTATCAGGCACAGGCATCATTGATTTAGTGAGTTCTTCCCAAATTTGACAGAAAGATGGCTACCAATGAACAGTCTTCAGTACATGGACAATTCGATCAAGTCTTTAAGAGATGAACTGTGGAGGTACACAAACATATAATTTGTTTACTGTCCACTGACCTTGATGATCAAGTAGGGGATGAATGAGCTAGCCTCGTACTCATGCAGACTGTAGTCCATCTCAACAAGCATGCTCAAGACAAGTCGCAGGTACTCGAGTGCCTTGTTGAGCATGCTTGGATTGGTGTCCAGAAACCGCACCGTGAACCACTTCAAAATAAGGTCAAGGTTACCAATCGTCTCATCAGGCAGCGTCTCCAGGCTCTGAGGAAAAAAAATCAGGGTTACAACTCTGGATCATCTGAGATTGTAGCATCTACACACATTCATTTTTGTGGTACTTTCACATTGTACATTTCTCCTTACTGAAAGGCTCTTAATTCACAAACTTAATTGTTGAAAATTATTGGAAATTAAAATCAAGGATTAAGATAGGCATTACAAAACTTTGAAAACACTTTTTACTACGACTACGATTCATAACATTGACTTTGGAAACTAAAACTAAATTTAAAGACTGCATAAAACAAAAGGAGATTTTACTTGGATGCTGAATCAAGTTTAGCAGTAAGAGTGTGCTATTTTTTTCCAACCCTACTTTTGTACAGCATATGTACCTTGATGAGAATCTCTATGGCCTTGATGTGCTGCTTAAAGTCCACATTGAACATCATGTCCATCATGCCTTTACTAAAATTTTTCTCCATCTGCAGGGTAAGTTGTTCTACATATTCCCCAGTTAGTTGGAGAAAGTTCCACTTCAGAATCTAAGTAAACATATTCATAATATTAAACAAAAACAAACAATTCAAACCAACATTAGAACCAATCCCATTTAATAAATTTATACAAGTATAGTAAATACAAGTATAGTAAGGTGGAAACACAAGTGACCTTGAGACTCTTCTCATCCTTGAACCTTCTCTCTTTAGGCACGGTCAGATTCATCGGGGGACTAGTGTCCTCCTCTGTCTTCTTCTTCTTGCTTGGTGCTGGAGCCTGTAATAAAGTCAAACAAAATTGTAATAGTTCATCTTTGTGGGGAAAAAATATTATCCACATAATTTACTTTTTTACAAATATTCAGCTGTTTAATGGGCCAACTTACAGCCTTAGCCTTTCCCCTGACAGTTCTGGTCTTGGTTTCTGTCTTGCCCTCGGCCCCTCCCTCTGATGAAGCAGTAGACAGGGGCCTGCTGGGGGCTGCCTTAGGCTCATCGTCCATGTCATCCATGGACACAGGGGCAGCTGCTGCCTTAGCCGAGGCTCCTTTCTTGGTCTTTGCTGGTTTCGCAGGAAGATTTGCTTTAGCTTTCTCGATAATAGCCATTATTTGATCTTTTGATGCAGGCTGAAGCAAACATAAAATAGTGCTCCGTGAATACCGTCTATACAACCAATAATGAACAATGTATATGTACATGTACTATCCCATCCTGTACCAACCAATGCTCTATCATATCTTAAGCCTTTTCAAGTGCAGACATCAATCAAGAATAAATTGGAATAAGAAAAAACTAATCTTGCTTACTAGTACAATGTATTTCAAAATTCAATCAGTGATTACAGAGGTTTTCAATAGAATACTTGACCGGGTATCAAGCACTGACCTTTAGCTTGGAGCAAGCTCTAAAGACCGACTCATATCCAGTGTGAATCATGAAGGGAACAACCGCATCCTGGGCCTTCTTTCTCACATCTCCATTACGATCCTCGAGGCACGTGAGTAGGTGGGGGATACACAGCTTGAACTCTGAGGGTAGAGGTTTGTGGCTAGGCAACTTCTCACTCAGCCAGCCTAGCAGCTGGAAAACAGAACCAATGTAACTTACGATTAAAACAATGGCCATAAAAAAAAAAAAAAAAAAAAAAAAAAAAAAAATGAAATATAAACTAAATGAATTTCTCTGTAGAAGATAAATGTATACTAACCTCCTGTCTAAGGTTTGGGTTCTCCAGTTTGAGTGCATCACTTAATGTTTCCTGCTCCACCAATGGAACCAAATTACTATTCTCCATCCACACATTAAGTGCAGACACTGCAGAAGCTCGCAGGTTAGGCTACGATTGGTAAAAAGAAAATATTTGAATTTATTGTCATAATTTGTGAAAGGGGTGACTTAGTAAATAAAATCAATATGAAGAAAAAAATAATCATCTTCTCTGACAATCATAATTGACTTAATCATATGTACATGTAGGTGGACTAACTAAGAAAAAAATAGCAGACCAAAATCAAACTAATAAATCAAGAAAAATTCTTTTTTATTTTAAAAACAACATGAAACTGCGACCAAAAGACAAGAAATGACAAATTTTTGTTGGCTTGCAAGTTGCAGCCATAAAATAGTGAATAATTTGTTCACATGAGTCAATGCAAAGCCTTTACTTACTTTACTGTCTCCAAAACAGCCAATCAAAGCTGGTCCTATTATTCTGATATGAGCCTTACAATGGGGCCCCAGTTTTGTTCCCAGAGAGGAACAAATTCCCAGTGTGGTAGCAATCTGTCAAATTATACAAAGAAATCTTACAGCAAAGTAGTCTCATTAACAAATTGATGAAAGTTAGATGGACAAAAATATAAGAACAATTTTTCGACTTCATTTGATAAATTGATACTAATAAATTTCACAGATTTCAAGGATCAATTCTGATGGGAATCATGCATTATATCATGGATGGAGGTTTTAAGTTTTGTCATAAAGGCTGAACATTTTACGAACGCCCCCCCCCCCCCCCCACCCCTCTTTTTTATCTGTACAAGTTTCAAAATGATGCAGCTTTCAATCAAGTTTAAAACAATAACACCCAGTTTGATTGACGTGATCAATCGAGCGTGATCTGACCGGGTCCGGGTATTTCTGTTTACTAGCAATTAACAACGTTCTATTTGATAGCTTCAGTCATGTATTAAAAGGGGAATAAAAAATTGAATTTTTAAAATTACCAGTAGTAAAATTGATTTAGAAAAATAATTATTCAGTGATTGAAAATATGCACAATTTATATTTGAATTATGTTGAATGAATTTGACCGAATAAATTCAGCAAAAATGCATGAGCAGCTCCAAAACATATTAATTTTCTTTTTACCAAAGCTATATGCACTGGTAATTCACTCAAATGGAACTTGGTGCCTGAAAACGTCACTCCATGGAAAACAACTCCATTAATTGTCATCGTATAATGGCTGCCTTTACATTCCACATTCTTATTGATCGTATGGTTTTCTTATACAATTATAAGTGTTAAAATTAACTACTTAAACAATATTAAGTGCTTAACATAATGTACTGAGTTATATTTTTATAGCAGAATTTACTGCATTTTTTAAATTGTACTTTACACACGTGTGCTTACAGAAAACTCGTCGGACACATAACACTACAGTAGAACAATAGGATATTCAAACTAGAACTAATTCTGACTAATTCTTTATTTCCTGTGTATTAATTGGCTTCCTGTGCATAGTGATTAGCAGCGTTCACGACCGCTAGACTGAAAACCCCAGAGGCTTTCACACCTCTAATAATTAAGCCCTGCCCTCACCTGAGCTTTACCACCTGGTAAAAATGTTTAGCCTTTAAGACTAAAATAAGCTTTCAAAAATATGAAAAATTTAGAAAAAGAAAGGGCATTATACAGAGTACTTATATGGTAGTTAAAAAATGGATTATCTTTGAATAAAACAAAAATGTGTTACATTACTCTTACCAAAATTTTGTTGTTGTCATTCAGTCTCAGTTTCAAAGCTTCTGGTAATAAACCTAAGTTAGGGGCCACAAAGGGGGATTCTTTCAGAATAGTCTCTAACTTTTCTAAGGCCGCTTTTCTTATCTTCCAGTTCTTGTCTGCCATCTCATTGACTAGATCTTGTGTTATCATCTCACTGCAAAACATTCAAACAAGTATAGAAGAATGTAATACATTAACTATGAAACAAAATACAAGGACCAAGTCTTCAACTTAATCATGCTCTAAAACTTTCTGGAAAAAAAAAAAACACATAAAAATTATCTATTTAGATGGATGCCTTCAAATAGTAACATACATTTCCTAAAGGATTCCGAATTTTTGTTTCTGATGTTTATTATATTTCAAGGAAAATACAGCCATTTTAACTATCACATTGCTTGATTTAAGAAATAAATTTAATAATTTTTTTATTGATTGATCAAATGAGAAATTGACCGGAAAACTTCATCAATGCGTGTAGCAATGTTTGTTCATTGATCAAAAATGTAAATAATTAAAACAAAAAAGCAGAGCGTATGAATACAAAACAACAACAGCAACAATATTCAAAATGGATGCGCCTTCAGCTGATGCAGAGCTATCAAGCTGAATTTAATGGATTAAACACAAATAAAGAGTTGAAATCTGAACCAGCTGAATTGGAAGCTGAAGGGAAATACATGCAATGACATGTAATATAATTCACTGTACAGCAGGATTCGTTAAAACTGGCTTTAATTTGAGTATAAGATCGCTGGAATAGGCAACTTGGCATAACCGTGCATGGAGACCCGATCATGGACAAAATATTGGATATGTTGACAAATGATCAGGGTTGTCTCTAAAAATTGAAGTAGAAGGAAGATATAAAAAAGTAGAAGGGGGTCTGGGGGTCTATCTTATAGCTAGATTGTGTTTGAAATCCAAAAATAGCCGGGTAATTACGTCGCTTTAGGTGGGGAAATTCCCCGCTCCCCGGGTCTTAGAGACAACTCTGAATGATAGTATGTATTTGCGCCTTTTGTAAATGTTGTGGTAACTATAGTTAGCCAATGAGGTACATACATGATAAGTCGTTTGGAATACGCCGAAGGAGTTGATGCACTTCTCATAGCTTTGTTTTACAATGCTTATTCTGATGACTAATCATGTGCGTGTGTTAATTTAAAACTCATCGTTAACAAATTTGAGCAGCAGTGAAAGTGGATAGACCAATATATTCGTTATAATTATTCCTGGAATTGGAACAGACAGCCTCGCCGTAAATGTTGATTGTTAATCCCAAGCAGACGAAATCGTGAAAAGATGCCTAACTTTCTATTTCGTGAATTAAAAATGTGTTTTGTTTATTTTTGAAGGTAAAACTTTCAATTTTTTGTGTTTATAAAGTTGTATTTTGTTTGCTGAAAATAAACTGACACAACTTTACATTTAGTTGTCAGTGTTTATTTTGGAAACTCCCATTCTATAAATTATAATGTTAGATCACAACAGTTAAGAAAAGTTGATCCGGCAAAATTTTATTGCTGCAGATATTAAAGAAATTTTTCGACCAATCAGAAGCGCCGATATCTTGTCAAACGAATAAATATTAAATGATTTCCAATAATGGTGGGTACCTAATATCTGTCCTGGGCAACGAGTCATCAATCTTGTCATCGTCTTTGTCATCAGCGTCTACTTCATCTTCATCATCGTCAGCATCCCCACCTCCAGAAGCTAATCCTCTGGTCGGTGCTGGGGGCTTCTCTCCCTTCACCTTCAATGAACAACACATGTAGTGAAAGATGGTGTCCAAAAATCAATAATGTAGAATCATTAAAATTCGTGGGGACCAATTTTCGTGGATTGCTTAAAATTTAGAGGTTTGTGGGGACGTAATTTCGTCTTTTATTTTTTACCTACAAAAGGAAATAGATTATACAACCCAAATTTATTAATTTGTAGAGGATGTTATTCGTGGATGAGAGGTACTCATGAATTCCACGAAAATCAAGCCACCACAAAATCCAATGATTCCACAGTACTTCTTTCAGTGCAATCTATATTTCTTCTTTCTTTTGCACTTGCTCATTGACATACTTTCTCTATTTCAGCGTCCAGTTCCTTGAGTAGAGCTGGTTTTTCGCTGTCAAACATGACCCTAAAGTTCTGACCCATGTACATATAGATGACCCCACACAAGGAAATTCCTGCTGATCTCACGGCCTACAAAATTAATTATAATAAAATCAATATTACATGTACCGTACATTCTTTCTCATCCATAATAAGTTTTTAGAAAGATTCATTCTTAAAACTTAAATAATTGTATTGATGTTTAACTTACAGGGTTTGTATGGGCGAATGATTTCTTTATATTTTCAATCAGCAGCTTCACATTCACTCTGAAAATAAACCCATCACAGAATATGAATACTGAATAAATGAGCCAGCTCAGTCACATGGAGGAGTACCGTAGAAACAGAGAGGAAGGAAGCATTACCAAAGGCATGTTCAACAGAGCGAGCGTTTGCAAGCGCTTGCTCTGCTAAACACGCCTCTAAACTGCAAATGATAGAAGTGAATGCAGAGCCCTTTTTGAAGCTTAATGTGCAGAAATGCATAAAGAGGATTACCAAATAAGATGAGCAAAAATGCAAAATTTGGTATATATTTAATGCACTGTGTGCAATTTTACATGAATTTGCTCTGAAATCTTTTTTTTTCATTCAATTAAATTTACTTACTTCAAGCCAAACTCCTTTATTGCATTTGTCAGCCAGTTGATCGCCTCCGATTGGTTTTTGGGATTCTTCTGCTCAAAGGCCATGGTGATGACCTACATACAAGGGACAAAGTGTATAACCAGTCAGATCACTGCACACTGTGTAGGGACTAAATACCATTATGATATATCATCTTTTAAGATGATCTATATTTTTGGGGTTTGTTTTTGAAACTTTCCATATTACAAAAAATTTAGTACATGTAATTCATGCATAAAATATAACAATTCTTTTGTATAAAAGAGATCTTAAAATTAAGAAAATACTGAAACCTGAATACAATTTGAACATAAGGAAAACACAAAATAAAATTTACTTTAATTTTGCAATGTTTACAGCAAGTGAAAAAGAACCCCACTGATATAGGGATCACATACTGATAGTTTCTGTACTCACCTCCTTCCCCACAAACTCCAGTGAGCAGGACTCAGCTATACAGCTGAGGGCCTCCTGGACGCCCGACCCATTCTTCACATCTCCCACTTTATCCACAAGGTCACTGAGTACAAAACCGGCCGACACCTTGGTGAACACTGTGTTCTTACCAAGATAAGCCAGTAGGTCTACCTTCAACTTCAGCACCTGTTCAAAGAAAAAATATATGAGTCTACTTCCTAATAAACATTTTTTCTCAATGAAGAACACTTTTATCCTTGATCAATTTGTCTTTATTGAAAGTGTCCGTAGAATTTTTCAATTATTGTCTTACCTGGAAGTTATTGTCCTTGATTCCTGGTTTTTTGGCCAGAGTTCTCACCACAACCTGTGTCTTTAGTTCCTCTTTGCTCTTCCCCTTCACAATCTACAAGTATCTACCTGGTTTATATCTACGTAAATCTCTCCTTACAATGATGACACTACTGAATTTTTTTTTTTTTTTTAACTTCAATTCATAATTTTTTTTTTTTTAAGTTTGTGAACTTCTAAAATTCAAATTATATTTGTTGTTTTGAACCAGTAGTTTTGAACTTATTCTGGGACAAGAGAAAAGCTGTCAGTGTGACAACAAACTAGGTTTTCTTTTGTGTGAACAGTATCCATAATCCATTTGTCAACTCTGAATTGAGAAACACTACCTATCTAGAGAAATCGGGTACTTTATATGCAATATTTTGCCCCACAAAAACATTTAGTTCAATAATTGTAACTTTTTCATAAATCAACAAAAATCAAAATCCAAGTAATATGCACATCTCTGATACATGTATATGTATAATTGACCTGCAAAACAGCAGCTTCTTATCTTAAACTGTAGGAGGAGCTACCAGTACAATGGTAGGAATACCCTTTTAACAGCCGCTTGCCCACCATTTTCACCATTTCAATAAATGTACCTGGATTTTTCCCTTGGAAAACCCACTTAAAAACAGCTAATCAATCCTAAAATCAATTACTTCAAAAGTTTCTGGCATTCTGGACTTGAGTAACATGTACAAAACCAATTTATCAGTACACATAATCTTTATAACAGTAATTGCTAAACCTCAAAATTGTACCACAATTTGTAATTGTAAAATAATTTTAAGAGTTGGTTTACTAACATCAGTCATTTTCTGAGTTCCCTCTAGCCTCTCTTTCCAGTTGGAGCTGGACAACTGTTTGAGAATATCAGCAGTAAACAATGCCTCAGCCTTCTCATCCACAGCTTCATCCTACAAACATCACTCAAGTCATACATATACAATCAAAATTTCTGTCAGACTAACCAAGAGTTTATTAATTTGAAATTTGTCAAAATTAAATTCTTTAAAGAAACTGACCAACAATTCCGAAAACTGATGAACTAAAAATAAATTTTTTTCAAATCTTTATCTCAGCAAATCTTAAACTTAAGGAGGCCGACTTTAGTTTGCATTGCGCATGTTTTTGCGCATTCTAATATAATACAGTTGTTTTATACTTCTTATGAATTTTTTTCGATATCAGTTATAAAATTGAACACAATAAACAAAATACAGATAAAAATATTTAGATTTTTAAAGGAAATTTTTATTTTTAACACGATTTTTATGTGTGCGGTAGGGGAGCATTGCCATTGCGCTTTTATGACGTTATGATAAAAAAAAGCTTTGTAGGAGTACGTTATAAGAAATAACATAAAAGAAAAAGTAAAAATTGTACGCTGTTGAAATTTTTTCTACAGAATGAAGCTATCCTCGAGGATATTTTCCTCATTTTTGGAATGAATCCATTATACCAATCATCATTCGTGATGACCCAAATATATAGCAAAATTTGGTGCATTTTAATATTTTGAGATGGCCCCCACTAAAAACCAGACGGTAGAATTTTGTGTTTTTTACATATAAGGTAGGAAATGATATTACTTATCATATATAACAATTTGAGAAAAAAAGCTATTGTAGTATTTTTTAAAACTGCTTTGATGTGTGGAAAATGACAGTTTCCTATACATTCCTATAGTAAATGTACCTTTATTTTGAGATGGTCCCTAAAAAGAACCAGACGGTCGATTTTCATGAACCTTCGCATATGAACTAGAGTTGGTTTAAATTACATATGGTTAAAAAATAAAGAGTTTTGCTATTGTAGTTTTTCCGCAAAAAAACCCAAATCAGCCTCCTTAAATACATATTCATAAAAAAAAATTATGACGATCCATAATACAGGTATATCATAGATAAGAAACGCAGACTTTGCACTTACAGATAACAAAGGCTCTGTGACCTCCTCTTTGTTGGCCCCAGCAGGACCCTTTTTTGCTCCTTTTCCTTTGGCTGGAGCTTTCCTTGGGGGACCTCCACTCTATAAATGCAGTTATTTATCTAAAATCATGTTAGCGAAGTCACAAATACACTATTGTGATTAAAAAAAGACTAACCAATGAGTAAATTTATCAAACTAAACTTTCATTTAGTGTTGTCTATATCAGAAATTTATATCTAAAACATGTAGCATCAAGAGCTGTTTAGATGACCCTACCTTGCTTTTACCAGAGGGAGCTGTAGAAGGACGAGAACCTGGGGCCTTAAAAATGAATAAGAAAAATAAAAAATAAAATTTACACCATTAAAGTTATGAAATGTCTAATTCATCTTTACCTTTCTTACATTTCTGTATTTTTCAGGAAAAAACTAAGAATTATTCTTTCTGATATTTAGCATATCACCCCATTAAATCCTAATCTGGTTGTAGATACATGTACATATGTATGAAAGTTTCTAAGAGTTATCTCTCTTTCTTACCTTGGCCGCTGACGGGGCAGCAGTGGCAGGCCTTTGAACTGGTTTGGGCTCGTTGTTAGCTGGCTTACTGGCTGTCTGTCCAGCTCGTGGCTCTCCTTTCATATTCAGTAAAACTGCAGTATCACAAGCCTCCTTAATCTGAGACCAAAATGAACATTTATTAAATACATGTACGTATGAAGTACACTTGCTATATTTCTAGAATATCTTTTTTCCTTTTAATGTCAGCAGCAACAAATTTCTTTGATATTAGGTACTAAATAATATATCAAATATAGAACCTTCTGCATCTTAAGATTGTCCACGTCTACTAAGAATGGCATGATGTGTTTCTCTGACACGACTTTCATTGCTGTGCCCAGGGCGAGGAAGGAGGCATCTCGTACTTCTGGGGCCGTGTCTGCAACAGTCTAAACAACAGAGAATATCCATTTCAACATCTGAAATAATCACACCAAGGCTAGGGCTGGATGGAGATAAACTTGAACTAAAAACTGACTTCTTTTTCAGTAAAACAATGTATCTATCTGACATAATGGCATAAGATAAAGGTGGCTCAATGGCTGAAAATGTTTCTTAAATCAGAAGAAAATAACTTGATTAAATACAAGATAACATGATGCATATGAAGATACATAAGTCAAATAAGCAAAAAAAATTAGCAATTTAATATAAAACTAATGATTTGCAGATATTTAATTCAGTAAATATGAACAAAAGCCCTGTGCCAATTCAAACTCTTAATCTGTGGATCACAAGCCTGATACTTTAACCATTGAGCTACATGTATGATGGATATTAAACCAAATCAATTGATGCAATTTTACAAAACATTTATACTGCCATCTTGTGACAGAGTGTCTTAAAAAGTATATGTCTTAATGTAGTAAGATGTTTTAAAGAACAAGCATGCTGTATTATTTACATTTGGCATGAAAAAAAAAAACAACAGCAGCAAATGAGGTATAGCGCCTTTTCCATTTATTTCGCCTACACCTGTTTGAACAGAAAGTACCTGTTACTAAGAATAGCTTCAGGTACCTAGCTGTCGCAATATGATTTTTCGAAACCTAGATACTGGTTTTATTATGGTAACTGTATCAACTGATTTGTCATAAATTCAGGAAACTCTGTGTATAATGTTTATTGATATTTTGAACCGTGATAAGTAAAAAAAAATTGCAATGGATCTATGTGTAAATAGAGAACATGCACAGTTTTAATGAAGAGATCTGTTAAACTCATGTGTGCTCATACTCAGACTGAACTTAACAGTTAAGATAATTTTTAAAAAATCAGAAGATTACATACATGTTACTTAATCTCTCAAATATTTTCATGTTTCAATTAAATTAAAAAAAATTATTTACTACTTGGTGGATTCAATCCAGCAACCAAAAAATCAAAAAGACCTCCGTGTTACCCACTAGGTCACCCATCTAACATTTTCTAAAGATGTATTTTCATTATGTATGGCTATATACATGTTTGTATGAGAAAAGACACTAATTGAAATATTTGTCTAATTTTCAGTACGAAGACCACATTAAACCGAAACTAATTCAATGTAAACATGCACTACAATACCTGTAGAACATAATTTCAATCGGATGTATTTGGTTTAGAGTGGTTCAAATAGTCAAATATCCAATTTTTTATCGTATACTAACAACTTTCCTATACATCTCTAACAAAACCTGAATATTTTAATTCTGTCGTGTAAGATAATTAAGACTCTTCTTGTATGGAAATTGTCGTATTTGCGTTTCTTTGAATGTATTTAAACTAAATATTGTATAATATTAAAAATGTCTGATATTTGCAAAAGTCCTATATTTGAGGCCAAATTGTATATCAAGTGCGCTATAATTCTTTCATAACATGTATCCAAGTAAGCAGCCAAGTTAATATAAAGGTTTACCTTTATTAAACTTGTACAAAATGACTTGAGTAGTTTCTTTGGCAGCGTGCTCATGGAGCTTTTGGCGAAGCACCTGGCCAGGAAACTAGCTGTTTCAGCTTTGATGGATGGGTTTTTGTTCTCCAGGGCTGCTACAATGTCCTCTAGCACTGAGTCCAACGTTATCTACAACATGTCCAAGTTTTGTTAAGAATCAAGATCAAATCACATGTATTACCTTGTACCTACACTTCTTCTAAGACATGTAAATATTTCTGCTCAAAACCTTACATAAATGAAGCATTCCTTAAAACCAGTGAAATTTAAAGTAAACAATTGTTTAAAATTATAATCCCCACATTATTTTACATATGACATCACAGCTACAGTTCGATCCCCGTGATCGACAGTGGTTGTATGCGATAGGGTATGGCGGTCGCCCGCTTGGACACGTGGGTTCTCTCCGGGTACTCCGGCTTCTTCCCACACCCTCGCGCTAACATCCATGCCAACGAGAGATATTAATATAAGTTGTAGAACTTGTTTATCAATCGTTGTAAAATAAATAAAGTTCAGTTTTTTTTAGAATTAATATAAATAAACAATGTAGAGAGGTTGTAAATCTGGTTCTTACACAAGGGAAGGCAGCATCAATACACTCTCTCAGGGCAACCACTACCATCTGTTTCTTCTCCTTAAATTTCTCCAGGACACATTGCACTGTCTACAAAACAAAGCCAACAAACCTATCATCATTTTTGAAATTGTTTAAGCTACTTTTGTTTGCTTGTAAAGCACTATAATGTCAGACTATTTCTTTGAAATAGACTTTTTTTGTAATTAAGTTAATACACTTGATACTGCAGTTATGCAAATACCAATTTCTAAATCTACCTATATTCATGCTTTGCACTGGCAAAATAATAAAACATCATTAAATTAATAAAATAACATCAGCAGACAAAAAATGATCCAGAATGAAAAAGTGTTGAACCAAGTTGAAAGTTACTTACACTGACTGCATAAGGGGTGAACTTTTTACGTAGGCCATTGGCGATTCCTGCCATACACTTTCCCCCCAAAGCTACCAACATCACATTTGTATCTTTGCTGATAACCTGGAATTAAATGCAACATTTTGTGCCTTATAAGGGGGACAATGCTGAATTTATTTTATGCTTGGCAATTTGTATAGTAGACATCTCAAATAATATTAAATTTTCCAATAAATATCTCAGAGAAAAAACTTGGGGTAATGAGAGTTTAATTTAACAAGAATTATAAAATTCCTAAGATTATTGGTTAGGAAGAATTCTTTTATAACATTTAATGGCAATGAAATTGAAACAAACCCCTTTTTAAACTAAACAGAGCTTTCTCACCAAAATGCAGTGTCTACCAGTAGTTTAGAATTGTCAGTTAGTGTCTTACCTTCTGTAGAGCTCTGACAAGCTGTCCATAATCTCCACCTTCTAGTTTAGGATTGCTGGCAAGCTTTTCTAGGGCCTCTAATGCTTCTTTCCTCTCCTGCCATTTCTTTGCTTCCTGCAGAAACAATTCAAAACTTCTGTCAATATGCCAAAATTTGAGTGAAAAAACTCAAAACTCCCATGTTTCTTTGAAGTCTTGATATTTTTTTAATTAATGTAGATGCTATTGAGATTAATTTAAAGGACCCCATACAATTTTATCATAGAAATCTTTGGGTAGCATAGCCAGAATATCCACAGCCTGCAGGAGTTCATAAGCATCTACTTCATCCTCGACCTCTTCTGAAAAAATTGCATTTGTAACATTTAAAAAAGTATCTTTTATGCAAAAATAATTGTACTTAATACTTAAAACTTCAATGTATTTAACTGAAATAAATTGAACTCCATGCATATTACATCAAAGTAACCATATTGCCGCTGCATTTCAAATGTTTCTACACTACTTCAAAGCTACTTTCACAAGACATATATTGTTCAGATACCCCTTTAATTAGGTTCAGTGTCCGCTTCCCCCAACAATTTCCTTTTCTCCTTAAAACTCTTTCTTCTGTCCCCTTTCCCCCTCACGTCTCATTTTATACCCCTACCTTCCCCTTCATTTGCTGTTCCCCCTCCAGCGGCTGCCTGCTCTTCCATTTTAGCCTTTAAATCTTGCTGTGAGCGGAGAAACCTCTGTTGTTGTGGCTTCTCATTTCCAACTTTTTCAAACTCAGCTTCAAGTTCAGCGACCTGTATAGTGTCAATGAAATTTCAAGATTTACAAATAGGATCAAATATTTTTTAAAAGCTCTGCAGTTAAAGACATTAAAATCTTATACTAGTAAATCATTCTATGCCATTTCTATATCATACTTAGTAAAGATGTGCATATATGTATGAAATATTTTAAACTAATGAACCATTTAAGCACAATGAGCACTCAATAGACATATTTCTTAACCTGTATAGGATTGAAGTTAGTCATCTGCGGCTTGATGGCTTGTTTAATCCATCGATAAATTTCTATAATCAACGTCTTGGACTCCTCTCTCACAGTCTTGTCACGATCTTCCAAAAGTTTGGGCAGTTTGGGAACAAGAGGTTTAATAGGCATGATTTTATTTCCAAAATTCCTATTAGAAAACAAAAAATTCTTATATATATTATATATCAATACAGATAATTTGGTATCATGAAAGAAATCTGTTGGCATAACAAATCAGCATTTGTGGAAAAAACACTGCAAGTCTTCAGGGATTAAAATTAGCGGGAAATGCTTGCAAAATGCAAGCTGATTTTGGTGTTTGATGTTGGCCCAGTATTGTAATTAATTTAAATAAAGCATGAAAAAGGCATTTAATCATTCTTTTAATTTAAGCTCGTAGATTTTCAATTTAACCTGTGAATTTATATGTATAGGCTAAAATTAGCCTCTGATTAAAAAAATTAATTTTGATCTGGAAGTCTTATTTTAAGAAATGATCAAACCTTAGAGCCAATGTGATTGTCTGGACTGTGGTGATCACTATTTTGGGCTGTTTGTTGTCTAAACCAGCAAGTAAGCATTCCTGTAACAATAATCATTGTTCTTATTGAAGATTTCATGTCTCTCAAGATATCATTAAAATATTGATTATACATACATACAGTTATTGCAAGAATTTGAATTCTTAACCTTTTGTCAAAATTAAAACATTTACTCTGAATAGAAGTAAATGTTTTAATTCTGACAAAAGGTTAAGAATAGAATTGACTGTGCAGTATTACTTTTAAGGTTTGTAACTGACTGACTGTCACAGTGGATATATATCTGGTTGGTAAAAGACTTCATAGAAGAGGCGAATGCTTGTTGTCAATGATTTATTACTCATTAACTAAATATAGACTGTAACAATGACATGTTTCATCTAATGACAGACTTTTTTCTCATCTGAGGCAGAACAATGATCAGTACTTCATTTGTAATACATGTATTTCATTTAGATCTGTTAAATTGTTATCTGATTCAATAATAGAACCTGTTTGATATTGTCGTACTGACCTGAACTATGTCCTGTTTTTCTGCTTCTATGTACAACATAAAAACCTCCATGGCTTTCTCCTTTGTTTTCTGTTTGCTGCTATTGAAACACTTTGTAATGACACCTTGTAAGACATCCTGACACACCCTATATAACAGAAAATGAAAGACATACAAAATATAGCTTATATTCAATAAAATTTGCAATTTCTTATCAGAAAATTATACATAGTAATATGAGGCTATAATCATCTGTAAAGTGATACTTATCCACCATAATAACAATTCTAAAAGCTGAATTTTTAATCTACTTCAATACATGAAATGTTTCAGCAACAGCTACAAGTACATTTTCCTCACCTTCCTGCTACATTAGCATTTTCTATAAATGCCATTACTGCATCCAATCCTTTTTCTTGTGCGAAAGCATTAGTGTCAGTGACAAATTTCTTCATTAAACCAGCATACTTGTTAAATTCAGGTGACTTTTCGTCTGTTATAGAACTGAACAATTTACAAGCTTCCTCATACCCAGCCAGACGAGCTTTCCACACCTGCAAAAATTTGTGCAATATAATTTCAGTTCATTATTTTTTCCACAATGATATGCATCAATAACTCTTTTAACATCTTCACATCTTAATCAACAGAAAATATCTTCATGAATCTGGTAATTATTATAATAGAATTGCCTACCTTATGTTGGACTTTTTCATCCGTTGGCAATTTCATCCATTCACTATCATCACCCATTTTGAATCAATATTTGTAGTCACACCCAGTCCTGATAAAAATAATTCAAAGTTTCAATTTGCATAAAATGGCAGTAACATTCTTCTGTACGATAATAAGTAAATAATTCAACATCGAGGAAATTCGAGATATCTACTCTGTGCTTTTATAGACAGACATCAAGCTGAAAAATCGTCCACAGTATTAATATAAGAACAATTTCTGTAACAACATTATAAATATTAGTTGGGAAATACCACATCTCATAGACTTTTCAGAATGACAAGACGTTCAAAACAGACATTGACATGTTTTGAATTTCATTTGCCGCTTATTCAGAGCAGATTATTTATCCAAGCGTATTTAAGAGTTAACGGTTACATGGGTTTAAACGTTACAGTATATTAAAACTATCACCTTAATGGAATCAAATATTCAATAAAAATCAAACTTCAATCACATATGAATACACAGTCCAAGTTTTGAAAACTACATTTTCCTCCATTGGATTGGACGATTATTACAAAATACAGCGCCACCACGCGGGATTACAACATATTTGTTGGATTACGCCCCTTTCCATGCATTAAAAAGAATCGTACAGGTGAATGGATAATATCAACAGGAACGTATTATTTATTAACTGTAAATTATTTTTAAAAATCGGACCATGTTACTTAAATTTATCAGGAAATAGATATCATATTGCAATTTGTGGAATGAAATTTAATTCATACTTTTTATCAGACGAGTATGAATTCATTTAAAATGTCTACATATATTATTTTATATTGATACAAATACATTTTGTTGATTGCATGTAAAGCGTATGTTTAAAAACTAATTGTGTAGTATCATATACATCATTGGCGTCGGAAGCAAATGCATATCGCGTTCCTTTAACTTCATATAACATCAATTTCCGACACCGTTATTATTCTCCCATTCAATTTTCATTTTTACATACTCCCCAAAAAAAAAGGGGGGGGGAGACTCCATAATAATTTACTTTTTTATAGGTAAATATAAAAACGAATGTTTGCTGCGAGAAAAAGTGTGTGTGTGTGTGGGGGGGGGGGGCTGCCCCTCCACCACCCCACCGATGCTATGTGCCTGGATTTAGACGGAATGGATGTACCTTGTATATATTTTACGAAGTTCTTCTCGTAAAGGGGAACTCGCTGTTGTAATTAGCCTTACGCCCGGACGTATATGGTTAGAAACCTTATTAACCTGAATAAAGACAAGGTCGAGGATACAATGTACATATGATGTTTATTCCTCTGTGTCCCAAGCGTAAGTGACACAGTATAAAAATGAATATTAATTACAACATATTGACAATTAAATTTAAATTGAACATTATTAAAGAACATGATTAAAATAGACATTTATATAACATCACTGGTCCGCCATTTAAAGAGTGGCGGCCATATTTAAAATCAACTTCCGGTATCAATTCCCGGCCGTTGATTGACAGTATTACAATTTTAAAGTAAAAATATTGACTAAACAAATTTTCAAATACTGAACCCAATATCCAATTTAGTATTAAATTATCATTAAAGTAAGTGAATATGAATCGGATTTACTGTACAAAATTATGTTTAAAATTATCTTAACACCCAAGTTAAAAATGTTATGGAACTTTTACTAATTTCTTAATGTTAAATTAAAGCTATCACTTTAACTTAATTTTTAATAACTTGATTAAATAATAAAAATACCTATAATTCATATAAACAATCTAACTTATAAAACATAAAAATACTGACCTGAATAAAGACAAGGTCGAGGATACAATGTACATATGATGTTTATTCCTCTGTGTCCCAAGCGTAAGTGACGAGAGGGAGACGGGGGAATAAACTTAATCCTCGACCTGTCCTCAGTGAGGTCACTCAAAGGGGGTAATTACAGTGTAATTAACAAATTATTATAATGACTTTATTGAATTTCCTTTGGGGAGCCTCGCGAGGTTAGCGTCCCCTTTTACCTTAATTTTTATTCAATTAGCGGAAGAGTTTCTCACTATCCCTGGCATCTATTGTTATGCGTTAATCCTAAAGTGATAGTAAAATTAACTCAAATACCTACGTACTGACAGTTGAATAGATAGACCGACTTTTGTTTGCATTACTTCTTAACTTGAACATTTGATAATTGCCGATATGTGAGAATGATTTATTCCTAAATAAATTGTTACTAACTTTCTAGATCCGAACAAAAAGGAAACGTGTAAACGTTAATCCGAACCCATGTACATTATTTATGTAGCGCGACGCTTTCTTCTTAATATTTATTTAGCCCACAAATTCTTAACTTTCATTTAACTTAAATCTTAAATTGTAAAATATAAAATAATTAAAACATTTACGAGATATTATAGACTATAAGTAATTATTACGTAAAATATATAAAAATCAAAATGTGCACCGTCACACTACCCCCTTCATTTTGATTTTTATATATTTTACGTAATAATTACTTATAGTCTATAATATCTCGTAAATGTTTTAATTATTTTATATTTTACAATTTAAGATTTAAGTTAAATGAAAGTTAAGAATTTGTGGGCTAAATAAATATTAAGAAGAAAGCGTCGCGCTACATAAATAATGTACATGGGTTCGGATTAACGTTTACACGTTTCCTTTTTGTTCGGATCTAGAAAGTTAGTAACAATTTATTTAGGAATAAATCATTCTCACATATCGGCAATTATCAAATGTTCAAGTTAAGAAGTAATGCAAACAAAAGTCGGTCTATCTATTCAACTGTCAGTACGTAGGTATTTGAGTTAATTTTACTATCACTTTAGGATTAACGCATAACAATAGATGCCAGGGATAGTGAGAAACTCTTCCGCTAATTGAATAAAAATTAAGGTAAAAGGGGACGCTAACCTCGCGAGGCTCCCCAAAGGAAATTCAATAAAGTCATTATAATAATTTGTTAATTACACTGTAATTACCCCCTTTGAGTGACCTCACTGAGGACAGGTCGAGGATTAAGTTTATTCCCCCGTCTCCCTCTCGTCACTTACGCTTGGGACACAGAGGAATAAACATCATATGTACATTGTATCCTCGACCTTGTCTTTATTCAGGTCAGTATTTTTATGTTTTATAAGTTAGATTGTTTATATGAATTATAGGTATTTTTATTATTTAATCAAGTTATTAAAAATTAAGTTAAAGTGATAGCTTTAATTTAACATTAAGAAATTAGTAAAAGTTCCATAACATTTTTAACTTGGGTGTTAAGATAATTTTAAACATAATTTTGTACAGTAAATCCGATTCATATTCACTTACTTTAATGATAATTTAATACTAAATTGGATATTGGGTTCAGTATTTGAAAATTTGTTTAGTCAATATTTTTACTTTAAAATTGTAATACTGTCAATCAACGGCCGGGAATTGATACCGGAAGTTGATTTTAAATATGGCCGCCACTCTTTAAATGGCGGACCAGTGATGTTATATAAATGTCTATTTTAATCATGTTCTTTAATAATGTTCAATTTAAATTTAATTGTCAATATGTTGTAATTAATATTCATTTTTATACTGTGTCACTTACGCTTGGGACACAGTATAAAAATGAATATTAATTACAACATATTGACAATTAAATTTAAATTGAACATTATTAAAGAACATGATTAAAATAGACATTTATATAACATCACTGGTCCGCCATTTAAAGAGTGGCGGCCATATTTAAAATCAACTTCCGGTATCAATTCCCGGCCGTTGATTGACAGTATTACAATTTTAAAGTAAAAATATTGACTAAACAAATTTTCAAATACTGAACCCAATATCCAATTTAGTATTAAATTATCATTAAAGTAAGTGAATATGAATCGGATTTACTGTACAAAATTATGTTTAAAATTATCTTAACACCCAAGTTAAAAATGTTATGGAACTTTTACTAATTTCTTAATGTTAAATTAAAGCTATCACTTTAACTTAATTTTTAATAACTTGATTAAATAATAAAAATACCTATAATTCATATAAACAATCTAACTTATAAAACATAAAAATACTGACCTGAATAAAGACAAGGTCGAGGATACAATGTACATATGATGTTTATTCCTCTGTGTCCCAAGCGTAAGTGACGAGAGGGAGACGGGGGAATAAACTTAATCCTCGACCTGTCCTCAGTGAGGTCACTCAAAGGGGGTAATTACAGTGTAATTAACAAATTATTATAATGACTTTATTGAATTTCCTTTGGGGAGCCTCGCGAGGTTAGCGTCCCCTTTTACCTTAATTTTTATTCAATTAGCGGAAGAGTTTCTCACTATCCCTGGCATCTATTGTTATGCGTTAATCCTAAAGTGATAGTAAAATTAACTCAAATACCTACGTACTGACAGTTGAATAGATAGACCGACTTTTGTTTGCATTACTTCTTAACTTGAACATTTGATAATTGCCGATATGTGAGAATGATTTATTCCTAAATAAATTGTTACTAACTTTCTAGATCCGAACAAAAAGGAAACGTGTAAACGTTAATCCGAACCCATGTACATTATTTATGTAGCGCGACGCTTTCTTCTTAATATTTATTTAGCCCACAAATTCTTAACTTTCATTTAACTTAAATCTTAAATTGTAAAATATAAAATAATTAAAACATTTACGAGATATTATAGACTATAAGTAATTATTACGTAAAATATATAAAAATCAAAATGTGCACCGTCACATATAGCCTAATTCAGTTTGAGTTGTATCTACATATACACACTCTTGACGTTGAACTATAACTACCCCTTCACAAGAGCTTAACTTAAGAGGACTGTTAGCCTACTGTGTCCTTTGTCACTTTGTCATTTTAGATATACCAAATGAAACACTTAAAGATGGCAAACTTGTTACTTTTATATTTTTGAAAACTAACTTCAGACTGGTAAAGTATTTAGCAATATTAATACCTGAATACAGAAAGCCAACCTGCATACTATTAGTTTTAATTTCATCTAAAGTAAAACATTTTACTAGTTTGTATTTCCTAGTCAAATATTGGTTTTTAACTTTTCAATTATATGATAACATATGTATGTACATTTGTATTTTGACATATTTATGTATGGTGTTTAGCATAAATGTACAGAAGACATTGTACTGAGTATATATATATATATATATATATATATATATATATATATATATATATATATATTAAATAAATGTTCATGTCTGTCCTAGCTCTTTCAATCATCAAACTCTCTCCCTCTTGTATATGTTCATTGAATGTTTTATGTACATTAGATGTTGTATGTACAATCTTCATGTTGCCCCTTGAGGGCCCTTAATTGGTAAATAAAGAAATTGAAAATTGAAATATAAAAGTAATAAATAGGCGTCAGAACTGAGGTTTTTTGTTTGTTTTTTTGTTATTTTTAAAAGTTTGACAAGTCTAGCCCTTCCAACCCCTTTAATTTTGCCCCCGACCCTCCCAGTAACTGGGACAGCTTGCGGGAACAAATAAATCATCCATCCAACCTATTTTTTGATATGCTTATTTTGTGGTAAGTAAATGTATCACTACAATATTGTTTTGCAAAACATTTAAAAGTAGGAGTGGGCTATTTACATCAGTCACTGGTATTACATTGTAAGCGACTGATCGTTACTGCAGTTACCGCCATTATACATGACGATGCCCCAAAATGGCCCAAAATTCTAAGGTTGATAACTTGGTTAGGAACAAAGTTATTTCATGTTTTTTAAGCCCCTTTCACAATTGGTGCACGAGCACTTTACAACACTTTGCAATCGGAATATTTAGATTCGCATGAGCGTTTTCATACGTTGCACGAGCTCTTGCATCCGTTGCTTGCATCAAGTCTCCTCAAAATAGTGGACTTGTACACTATTCAGAAGCGACCAAATGCAATCCAAATCATCGCAGTGCAAAATGCACAAACATTAGTACGAACGTTTTACAACGTTTTGTGTATTCGCATGAGTGATGCACGATTTTTAAAGGTCGTAAGATGAATCTCTGCTGTATATGCGTATGTTTTGCGACCATGTGACTGTTGATCAACATGTCTCGTGTAATCTTGCAACGTTTTACTATCATTGGACGACTTGTCAGCCTCAATAATCATTGCCTTTCCACTAGTATATATACCCTGTATATAGACCACAATTCAACAATTATTATAAATACATTTTTTGCATGATGATGAGGGAAATGTGTAGATTTTTTTCTCCAAGAAAAATCATCGCCCAAGGAAAATTTGGTTTTCTGGGGGAACAAATCTTCATATTCCCTGAACATTAATGCAATTAAAGTTTTATTATACCGAATAATATATGATTATACAAAATACGTTGATTTCTAAAAATTGTTTGACTTTTCAACAGCAATAACGTCGTGGTTGTTTGATTTCCTCTGTTACTGTCTCACTTTTCTTTCATATTTTCGAATCATAGATATAGTTAGTTGGCTTTGTGATATGAAGAGAATCATAATGATTAAATATTTCGCATTTCCATTTTATCATATTTGTCTACATCATATGCTCATATCGGCTTTTATTCCTACATGTATGAAATCGCCATGTCACGTGACTTTCTAGACAAATCGGATATATTAGAGGTACAGTACCGATCAGACCCAACCTAACAGAAAGAAACCCCAACTAAACCCTGGGTTTACTTCGGGTTTACTAGAGTGGACCCAGGGTAAACCAGGAGTAAACCCAAAGTAAACCCAGAGTGGACACAGAGAGTAAACCCCGAACAGAAGTACATGTACACCACTGAAAACAGACGCTAACTGTGAATTCGGAATACACAAGGGGCAGGAATTACAGACAGTAGGATTGTAAGATAAATTACGGGCCTGTTTCACACTTCAGTGCGTACAGTTGACCAAAAAAGCAATTTCCAAGTAAACCCCAAGTAAACCCAAAGTAAACCCCGAGTGGACCCAAATTTTCTAAAAGTAAACCCAAAGTAAACCCCAAAAGTAAACCCAGTGTTTAGTTGAGGTTTACTCTGGTGTTAGGTTGGGCTGATCGGTACTGTGTAATAATAAATGCCGCTGCATCTCTGTTTCTTCTTGGGCGGCATGTTCTCTCGCTTTCAACCATGTCTACTAAAGAGCTTCGGAAACGGGCGATCCTATCGCATTATCTTTCAACAGTCGCTTCTATTGTACAACAGTCGCATATAGGCGCAAGATATATTGCAAGATTTCATGCGTTTACATCGCACAACGCTCGCTTAGATCGTGCAAATTTCATACGAATACTTTTCCAAATGCGATTATTTCGGCAACAGTTTACGATTCATATATCTATTTTTTTTTCGGTCGCACGAATATTTTGTCGCTTCTGCTCCTGCTTTGGTGTTCCGTAGAATTAAATGTATTCTGTTCAATACATCTTTATCGAGAGATATACTCTGTCAGCCAAGCACGATAAGTTTTTATTCGCTACTTTTAGTTCTTTTAAGCAAAATCAAAACTGTTGCTATAGGGTAAGATTGAAAATGAAATCGTAGAAAGTTTTAGTCGTATAGAACAATATCATACTATAATCAAAGTACTGAGAGTACTGAAAGACGGGGTCTTGAAAGTTTGAATTTGTAATTGTCTTGGATTTCCTCGAATATGCTTCCAAAATTTATGAGCTTGAATTAGTTGTTACAATCTATTTTAATTCGGCTTTTTTGCAATTGTCTGATACTTTGTCTAAATTTCACTCAATCCCGGCCTTTATAATTGTAGAAAATTGACAAAACGGTATATTATGTAAAATAAGACCCTAAGGAAAAATTTTAAAAATTACTATTAACCGGGAAAATCAAACAACTATATCAAAGTAGATAACCTTAATCATTAGATTTTTCAATTTTGTGATCCAAGGGAAAATCTACAAGTCGGACGGTATCCGTAATAAAGTTTTATGAAAACCCCGAAAACTCTAAAACTGCTGAATGAACAAACAAATTGAACATTTGTATACCAATAACAAAAACAGGCATCTCACGTTAAAAATATTTTTTTACAATAAGATTCCAAGAACTTTGACAATAAAAAGATTTGTCACGGTCTCCATTTTGATTTTAAAGACCGATTTATCTGACACGATTTTCTTCATTTGCGATTCATGCAAAATTAATAGGTAAAAATAATGTAATGCATTACTTCAAGAAAATTAAGTAATGGTAATGGTAATTTAATGCCCTAATTCATAAAGTAATGGTAATGTAGGTTTATATCCTGTATATAAACAATTGGTATGGGTCTTTTCAGCATTGCAGTTCTCAAAAAGACCCATACCAATTGTTTATATACAGGATATAAACCTACATCAATCTCTAAACCCTTTTTGAGGCCCAATAATCGTCCAGGGCCAAAGTTTAAACAATTTAAAAGAATCAGCAATATACAAAAATGCTTGCATATAAAGAAAAGCATAAAACATTTTAGTTTTTGTAAATAGTGAAAATGTTTTCCTTTGTACAACTGAATCCCCAATGTGGCCCCATACCACTCCTAAAGTTTGTGATTTGAACAAATTTGAATCTACACTGTCTGGAGTCGACCCCCTATTGTGGTCCCACCGATCCCCCTGAGTCAATAACTAAAATGGACCCAGAGTAAACCCAAAGTAAACCCAGGATGGACACATAGAGTAAACCCTAACAGAAGAATACCCCTGAAAGCAGCCGCTAACTGTGTATTCGGAATATTCGGCAGGATTTACAGGCAGTAAGATGATAAGATTAAATACTGGCTCCGGGATCATGAAACTGTCTTAAATTTAAGTTAGAATTTTGTCTTAAATCTAAGATTTAGACTTAGTTAAGATTGCTTACTTAAGTGGATCACAAAACGATCTAAGAAAAAACTTAGCTAAGATTTGTCTTAGCTAAACTCCATAGTAACTCGCGAGATTTTTCGACAGAATTTGTTAAAAGTGGAACTCTTCTTCGTTTGAAGATTCCTATCGGCTGCATCGTAAACATTATCATATATCACAAAGTTTAAAAAATTATATTTAAAAGATGCTTCACACAAATATTAGCATAGTTTCTTACTGGATAACACATCAGTCATTATAAAGACGTGTTTACACACTTTCACTTTAACAAAGGGAAATAACTTCAATAGCAAGTCCACAAAGGGGAAAAACCTAGAGTGCTAGACTATAAATAGAAAACCCGAGGGCGAGGGAGCAACCTTCTTTTGCTGATCATTTCTTCTTAAAAATCCAACGAGTGTCGCCATTTTGAACTTACTTAGTAACAATCTATAAACTTAAGTCTGCCTAATAGCAGTCTTAAGATTTAAGACAATATTGCAGACTTAACCCTAAGTAATTTTTTGTGATCCACTTTAAGAACAATCTTAAAATTTAAGTGCAAATTTATTGACTTAAGTCTGACTTAAAATTTAAGACAGTTTCATGATCCCGGAGCCAGGTCTGCTACATACTTCAGTGCGTACAGTTGCACCCAAAAGTACTTCCCGAGTAAACCCCAAGTGGACCCACATTTTCAAAAAGTAAACCCAAAGTAAACCCGGAAAGTAAACCGGGGGTTTAGTTCGGGTTTACTCTGGTGTTAGGTTGGATCTTATCGGTACAGTATGGGAGTAGGGAAGAAGATTATCTAAGATTTATTACATTTTCACTATATGGCCAAAGTGGCCCCACACTAGAGCTTGAACCCCATACCCAAAATTTCACAATTTTGGTAGAGGGCTTCATGAACATCATTACCATGCATTCAGGTTTTTTCCTCACATGTGTGGGAGTTAATACATGAAAGAAGATTTTTGAAAATTTTGCCCCGCTTGTGCCCCCCCCCCCCCCCCCGGGGTGGGGGTGGGGGGGAGGTAGAGCCATTAATTTCACAATTTAGATTCCTCTTACCATAGAGACGCTTCAAAATGGTTACAATTGGCCTTGTAGTTTTCAAGAAGAAGTTAAAAATTGTTAACGCACGACGACGGACGGAGACCAATTGCAAAACTGTAACTTAGGTGACCTAAAAATCTCAAATATCGCCAACATGTGACATCATTGATAATGGGTGCTACTTATTTATGTCGATATGCAACTTATTTATGTTAACATGCAAGAAAAATATTTTGACATGCAACTTATATATGTCGACATGCAACTTATTTATGTTAACACGAAACTTCTATCGACTTGCAACTTAGAATGTTAACATGCAAGATATTTATGTCGACATGCATCTTATAAGTTGCATGTCAACATGTTTATCTCGCATTTGAATTTACCAAAGTTGCATGTTAATATATTTATCTCGCATGTCAACATAACTAAGTTGCATATTGGCATAAATTAGTAGCATGTGAAGATGGTTAAGTTGCATGTCGACATAAATAAGAAGCATGTGAACATAACTAAGTAGCATGTTGGCATAAATAAGTTGGACATCGACATAAATAAGTAGCATCTAGCATCTTGGATGGCACATGTAGGTGATATTTGAGATTTTTAAAGATTTTCATTGTATTCTTATCTGATTGCTTTTTTTTTGAATGTCAACATAGTTATGTTGCATGTTGAAATAACTATCTTGCATGTCAACATACTTATCTTGCATGTCGACATATTTGATAGAAAAAAAATTGCAACCAAGGGGCATAGTTAAGTATAAATTTTTTAAGCAATGCGCATATAAGCGCAATGGAAGAAATTACACTGTACTAATTTTAAAGATGCAGAAAGTGACTTAAACATGGTAGACTGGGACACTGAAGTTTTCAATACAGAAAACATTAATGAAATTTATGATAATTTCTTATAAACTTATCACAAAATCTTAGATAAACATATTCCAAGAAAAGTTATCACTATAAGGCCTAGAGATAAACCATTTATGAATAAATGTATACCACAGAAAATGAGGAAAAGAAACCGCTTACATAGAAAAGCAAGACATAGAAACTGCCCAATTTCAATGGTCAGAAATGCTATAGTTAAAGAACACTACAAACAAAAAATCACATCCCAAATACTTGATAAAGACATCCCACCAGGTGAATGGTGGCGTATAACAAAATCTCCAAACTTTCTAATACACATAAACCTGTATCCCCTTTAAAATCACACGGCCAAATTTTACTTCACCCTTTAGAAAAAGCTGTTCAAGCATTAAACAACTTCTACTCAAATATCTCTAGTATCAATGAGGATAAAACTTTACCTGAACATGGGTCTGGCCCCTCTCTAAATACCATGGGGAATATATTACAGAACAAGACGTGTTAGAATGGTTGAGAAATTCAAATGTTACCAAAACCCCTAGTCCAGATGGTATAACACCAAAAATCCTTAAAGTTCCATCCTTTTCGACATGCAAACCACTTGTAGAAATTTTTAATAAATCACTTAAATTAAAATGCCTACCAAACATATGGAAACAGACCAATGTTACAACGGTTTACAAAGTCAAATATAGTCTAGATCTAGTCAATAACTATAGACCATTAACCCTGATCAGTTCAGTTTGCAAATTATGGAAAAAATCATTTTAAAATAATAATACAACTTTATCTTAGAAAATGATATCCTAACAAAATATCAATCAGGATTTCAACCTAATGATTTAACTGTCAATCAGTTAGTGGACATTTATAATACCATGATATATAACGTAGATAAAAGTAAATATGTCAGGATTATCTTTTGTGATATTTCAAAGGCCTTTGATAAAGTATGACAAAAAGGCCTGCTCTTTAAGCTAGAGTCTTGTGGGATAAATGCTAGTATGTTGTAATGGATTGATATAAGGAATAAGGAATCATTCTTTACTTATATTAATTTTATATAATTTTTAGCCATCATACGATTAAATATTTAAATTTAAATAAGCAAACCCCGCTGGCGCCTCAATTTGGCGTCATTTGTATTATGGGTTTTATTGTACAAAATCGATACGTAGTGTTATCACAGGCAAAGACACTAAAAAATGTAAATATAACTATTTATGTGATAGAGTCCAAAGAGTAATACTTGATGGGTTTCATTTAGATTTTAGACCTATTACTGCAGGAGTCCCACAAGGCTCTGTTTAAATAGATCCTTTTTTATTTCTCCTTTATATAATAATACAAGATTGTTTGCGGATGATACCTCTTTGTTAACAACTGTAGATAATGATGTTAGCACAACAGCATTTTCATTATCAGCTGATCTAGATAAAATTAATACATGGGCTTCCACATTGGCTGTGGATTCAACACTAACAGTAACAAGACTTATAATACTATTTTTCAAGAGGTCAAATAAACATCTTCCTGTTCACTTTGGTTTCAATGTTAGTATTATTAATGAATCTAAAACCCAGTGTATCTCACTCCCCCAAATAAGAATATAAAAGACTGTTTTGAAAAACAATCTGCAGGAGGGGGGGGGGGGGGTTCCAATTACATGTAACTAACAGACGTAGAATACAATAATCTGTTCATTAATGTTAACAAATTATTGTTTAAGGGGTTAAAACCAATCTGTCGTGGTATTAAAAAAAGTATGAAACTAAAATACGCTAGGTAATGCATAACTATCCATTTTTATGCATTTTTTTTAACAAAAGTTGTCAGATTCAAAGTTTCTGGCCGATGTTTAACTCGCCCTCCTCTTTCCGCCATGATGTCAATTAGTCAACCCGTTTCTGAGCATCCCGTTCTGGAAAGTTCTTTCCGTTAATACTAAAATCGCAATAATTGTTCCATTTCATTTATTAACTTTTGGTATTTAATAATAGAAGTCCGATCTAAGTATCTGCTTGCGATGCATGATGAACTCGTCAAACGCTTTTCGTAATTAGTCAATCCGCGTTCTTAGTTACCCCGTTCTGGAAAGTTCTCAAATTGAAAATATAGAATACAAATGGAAAATTATAGAATACAAATAGAAAGTCATACAATACAAATGAATATTTATACAATACAAATAGAAAATTATATAATACAAATGAAAAATTATAGAATACAAATGGAAAATTATACTATACAAATAGAAAGTCATACAATAGAAATGAATATTTATACATTACAAATTGAAAATTATAGAATACAAATGAAAATTTTACAATGAAAATTGAAAATTAAACAATATAATTTGAAAATTAAACAAAACAGTTTGAAAATTATACATTACAAAACAGAAATTTATACAAGACAAATGGAAAATTAAACAATACAAATGAAAATCATACAATACAAATGGACAATTATAGAATACAAAAGAAAAATTATAGAATACAATGGAAAATTATAGAATACAAATGAAAATCATACAACACAAATAGAAAATTACACAATACAAATGAAAATCATATAATACAAATGGAAAATTATACAATACAAATGAAAATGATACGATACAAAAGGATAATTGTACAATACATATGAATTTTTATACAATACAAATGGAAATGAACAAATATTGCAACGTTTGACATGCTATACTATTCAATAACAATTTCCCCAAGGTAATCGGCTTGCGCTAGCCCTAGTTTTAAAACAAATAAACACAAACCTGTTTAATGAAGTAATCTGAGTAGAACTCGAGCATTTAGTGCTATACTAGAAATAAATGAAATTAAATGCAAATGAAAGCAGGAAGAGGACAGTCCTCTCTATTCCAGATAAGGCCAAATCTATTGAACTCAGCGAGAAAGGCCTGTCTTCTCGGAAAATTTCGGAGATTTTTAAATATGGTAAAACGAAAATTACTTACAGTACCGATCAACCCAACCTAACACCAGAGTAAACCCCAACTAAACCCCGTGTTTACTTTGGGTTTACTTTTTAAAAATTTGGGTCCACTCGGGGTTTACGTTGTGTTTATTCGAGAATTGCGTTTGGAGTCAACTATACCCACTGAAGTGTGAAGCAGATCCGTTTTTGGGAGTTGATTTTAATCAACTCTCCTATGCAGTTACTCAGACAAACCGAAAGTGAAACAGTGTTTGGACCTCAGCACAAATCATTGCTGCTGACAAGACTTAGTTCTTGAAAATAATTGATGAATTCGATGTAATGTGTGCTAAAGCATTGTTTTTCAAGGAAACTAATTTATAAATACTTTGAAAATAGTCAGATTTTACATGGTACGAACAATTTAAATATTTTTTGTAGTCGTCTGTATTCCTACGCCAGAGTTCAATATAGTCTCGTTCAACTTTGACGCTCGGCTGTCTCCGTAAATCCTTGTCTGAGATTTACGGTGTTAGCCGAACGTTTGGTTGAACGAGACTAGAGTTCAATATTGCTTGGATCCATACAATTTTCGAGAAATATATTTATTACTGATACATAGTTGAATTGAATTAATTTTATCTTTAAATATTATTTAACATGATTCATATGGTTTTTTTTTCGACAGTCTTGTCGAAAAAGTATAAAAACTCATATTATAAAAATGTGCGTAATTCAAATTAGAAACTACATGTACTTGTCATGCAAAATAACATATCATTGATTTTAAAATAAATAAATATCGACAAAATCAACTCCCGTCAGTTCTTCAGTACTTTGATTAATCTTATCATCCTCGTGCCTGTGATTCCTGACATTTGTATATTCCGAATACACATGAAGCGTCTGCTTTCCGGGTATACTTCTGATCGGGGTTTGCTCTCTGTGTCCACTCTGGGTTTACTTTGGGTTTACTCTTGGTCCACTCTAGTCAACCCAGAAAGTAAAGCCAGGGTTTAGTTGGGTTTACTTTCTGTTAGGTTGGGTCTGATCGGTACTGTATGTGTTAAAACGTAAAAAAGAAGTCTTGGAAGATTAATTTTGGAGTGTAATGTTAACCCTGGTAGAAAAAGACGGCGTCATATCACGGGGAATCAGGAAATCAATGAAAGTTGTTTCAGGATGCCACAAAGCGTAAGATATGTGTTACCAGACCCCTCATACAAGAACAGGCCAGGAAATTTTCTTCTCGGCTGAACAATGATTCATTCAAAGCATCTAATGGATAGTAAGAATCCTTTAGAAAAAGACACAGTATTTCTTTTGGTTTGATGAGTGGGGAGGGGGGAGGGGTGTAAACACAGACACAGTAAATGACTGGAAAGAGAAACTGAAATTAAAATGTAAAGGAAATGAACCTTAAAACATATTTAATTATATAACATGGATTAAACGGGCCTATTTAAGAGAAACTAAACGAAAATCGTTGTTTTTAAAGGAGGATGATTGTGCTGGTGGGAAAAAAATTCAAAGGACAGAATAACTGTTGCTTTATGCGCCTTTATGTGCGGGGAAAAGGTCAAACCTTTATTAATTGCAAAATCCAGAAATCCAAGATGTTTTAAGAAAATAAAAACAGAGACTATACCAGTTTCGTACTACTCTCCTGGATGAATAGTAGAATCATGGAGGCATGGTTAAAAGGACTTGACAGTAAAATGGGTCATGGTAATAATCCAGACCACAAAGCTTAAATTCCGGAGGAAATAGGTATGGTCTTGATATAATTAAAAAAAAACTTTAAAACTGTTATCATTTTTCTTTTATTAAAAATGCTTTATAACTTGTAGATGCAGTACATCCTGGCTCAAATGAATAAACAGCCAGGAGTTGGGGGTACAGAACTTCTTTGCCAGATAAATATCATGGACACTGTTTACAGGTCTTACTTTTTGGCGATAGACAACTCAATTTTTCAAGCAGTTCAACAATATATCAAGTCAACAAAAAGATTTTAAATAATACCTGGTATTAACATTCTTGCACGATACCAACCTTAACTTTATCTCAGTATACATGCACTTAATATCTTATAGCTCATTTTTATCATATTCTTCATATAAAATATTCACTATCATTATAATTTTTCTCATTTTCAATTGTTTATATTAACTCAATTTTTGTTATTAGTTTTGTCCTTTTTGTTGTTTTTGTTTTTTATTTTCCTTTCTCTTTTCTTAATCCTACATGAATTCCAACTTCTTTAATGCTGCAGTAACATGTTTCATATTATATTATGAACTTTTCATATTCTCATACTATTATTCTTATATATTTACATTCAGAGAGTATTCTTTCCTCTATTTATTAAGAAAATTCATTTAACTTCACAGCTGTATAGATACCTACATGGCTATATATTTGCATAATGATGTCACAATCTAGTACTAACCAGTTTGAAACGATCACATCCGCGTATGAATATACACATCCTATGACTACTTTTTAAAACCCATCTAAAATTATATTTAGCAATGTGCAAAGTATTTAGAGACACGGAAAACAACATTTTAATAAAATTTGAGAAATAACTATTCATTTATGTTTTGTTTGCTTATTTATATCAAATATACACACACCGTCTGCATAAAGGTTGTATATTTCACTAAAATGGCAGATGAGACTGAGTAGGGGAATTTTAAGTTACAAAAGGACTTTCTCTTAATTCCAATAATGGACAACGAGTTTGATACAATTGATGATGAGTTTTGGGGACAACTTGTATGCAGTGAAATTATAGAGGATATTTCAAATAACCTATCGAACCAAAGACCGTCCGTTTTCCAAAATTCGTTCTCAAACTGCCACATTCACTTTCACAAGAAGACTGGTCCATTGAGCCTAATCACTTCCATTGAAAAAGTGACAACTCCGCCGCAGACAAACTGTTAAAAATGTTGTATTAAAAGTTTGTATTGTTGTTTATTGTTCAACGTTAATTCATATTCACTGATTAAAAAGTTTAAATTGAGTAGTGACTTGTAATTTTGTACTTTTCAGATTTAGTATATAGGGATTACTTTTTTATCGATCGAAATATCAGCAACATTAAAAAAGCACCACGGACTGCACGAAGTAACGCCAGACTCATTCTACAATACATAGAACATTGGCTGTTTCTTTAGACTGACGTACTAATGTATATTAACAATGATTTAACTAAGTTTAATTACTTTTTATGATTAATTAAGTAATAAAATTAAAGAAAAATGCGGTAGCGGATTAAGTATTTTTTCTGCAATGTCGCTACCTTCATAGAAAGCATTTTATTGTTTAAATTATTCAAATGCAACTGAAATATTAGGTGTTACTTTGATCCTTGGGGAAAAGACGAAAATAAGCATAGCCTGATAGGTCGAATCCTATTATGTACTCAGATGCATAAAAAAATTGTTAAATAAATTAAAATAAATACTTAATTAAGAAGAACATAGAATTCTAGCAGCGGTTTGGTCAAGCTGAGATGTTTTTTCATTCACTTGGTATGTTTATTGTATTTTGGAAACCGCGGGGTAGTGTTGTTTTGTCTCATTTTATGTTAAGGAATATATATTATAAGCTATTTATATTTGTCACGTGAAAATTATCCAATGTGCCAGTAATGTATTACCGATTTTACTGCATTGACATCTATCTTAAAGGATGATACTACAATTTTGATCTGATTCAAATCGGTTTTACAATCTCAAGATTTTGAATAAAACAATCATAATAAGACGCGAAATTGACCATATGCTTTCTTAACACCCCCGCGTAACAACAGCCGAGATAAATTTCTTGCAAAAACAAAATCAATTTTTAAAGCCAATCATTGACTTAAAGGGGCATAGTCACGATTTTGGTCAAAAATTATTGATCTGATTTTAATATATACAATGCTTCAAAAAGGCATTTTAATAAGGCAACCAAAATGTGAGTGTCTTTTGTTGAGTTATAAACAGTTACAAAGCATGATATTCTTCGCTATGTAAACAAAGCGTTTGTTTACATTTTAAACGTTGAAGTAACAATTTTAGTTTTAAACCTAAAGCGAATGTGTTAAACGTTAGGAACTCTTTATCTATGCTTAAAATAATAAAAAAAAAATAGACAAATAAGCTGAAAAAAGAATAAATCTATCATAATGAATGACTCTCAAATTTCATTTCAACATTAGAAATGTATATCTAAAGCATTGTAAATAATAAAAACATAAAAAAAGAATTTGACCAAAATCGTGACCATCCGCAACAAAAAGATAATACTGCGTTGGTTTGAATCCTTATGCCCAACGATGGTGCTTACAGTGCGATCAATGCTCAGGACGAAAACCAAGTCCTGGTATTGGTGCATCTGAACTTCAATTTAGCAAAATCGGTTTTCCAATAGTGAAAATTGCTATAGATATTTTGGGTCCCTCTCCAGCAACCCCAAATGCCAATGAATTATAATGGTTATTGGCGATTATTTCACTGAGTGGAAAGAGTATTTTGCTTTGCCAAATCACACTGCGTATATAATCGTAGATTAAAAGGCCGGGAAATCGAATCTTTGCATTTTACGTCTTTTTGTAAAAATCTTAGAAAAGACTAGAACTACACCCTATCGACCCAAATCTAATGGTATGGTAGAGAGATTTAACAGAACTTTGCAAGATTTCTTCAGAGCGAACATCATTTACAATTGGCTATGAACAAAGAAATGGCAGCGAAGGCTTCAGTCATCAAAGTACCAAACAAGCTCTTCCATTCTCCTGGGGAAACCGATACCCATCTGCCTATAATTTATAACTCAACCCAAAAAATCAATGGAAGCGAGAAAATTGGCAGAGAAAAAAAAGAGAAATTGAAGTAAAAGAGAAACAGGAGGAACGTTTTACTGGAGGAAGAGTGCAATACAAATCAAAGAGATGAGGTACATGTAGTCAAAATTGACGAAGACGGTAGTGCTAAACTCCACTTTCGGAAGAATTACCATCCAAAGAAAGGAAGAACTTTTAATTACATACACTACACTCGAGAAAACTTTGAAAAATGGGGTTTTTCACCATTGTATCGACTCATTAATTCGTAAATCAATGATGGAAGCTCTTTACGGGTCATTTTTGTGAATATTCATATGTAAGTTAATGCATTACCAGTATATGTTCTTGATTCTATAATTTTCTTTAAAAAAAAACTTATCATAGAAAATTGGACGATTATAATTTTGACATATCGACGGACGACAGCTTCTCATAGAACAAACCTATGCAAAATGAATTTATCGAATATACATATCATGATACGCCTTTGATTGCTATATTTCAAATATGTTATATATTGCCAGAAAAGGGAGTCTTCAGTCGGTAGAGTTGTTAAGATTCTGTACAGAAGGAAATGAAAGAAATACAGAAAATAGAATGTTCCACTTCAGAGATTCTGTACAGAAGGAAATGAAAGAAAGACAGAAAATAGAATGTTCCACTTCAGAGAGAGAGAGAGAGAGAGAGAGAGAGAGAGAGAGAGAGAGAGAGAGAGAGAGAGAGAGAGAGAGATTTTTGTTTCATATCCAAGACAACGAAATTAGATTGTTTTAAGTAATAATGGTAACATACAGAAATGTCGAAGAGACTAACAAGTGGAAGTTTAGACAGCGAAAAAACCCTAGGCCCTCGAGATCTGAACAATTACATTAGTTTATAAAGCGAAAATCGAAAAAATATTATGACGTAATTGTGGAAAATTTGATGCATTTAATTTAAGGTTTGTGTTCCAAGCTACTAGTAGTCCCCTACCGGTTTTCACCGGAGGGGACTATGACTTTCCTCCGCGTCCGTCAGTCCGTCCGTCTGTCTGTCCCACTTCAGTTTTCCACACTTTTTTTCTTTATGCGGTTGAGGAATATTATGAAATTTGCTGAACAGCTTCAAAATGTCAAACTACAGATCTAGTTCACATTTTTGTAGCGTCTGGTTGACATATTTTCGAGAAAATTAATTTTTTATATTCCAATTTTTTAATGCTCGGGTTCGTTATCGGGTTCGGTGTGTATTGATTAAACGAGGAAAGTATGAAGTCAGTAATAATATCGTGTATTACTTGGACCATTCCTTTTATCGTTTCTAACAAACAAATAAGTTCTATAAAATGGTTTCAAGCATTGTGTTGTAAATTTAATAGAAAGGGTTTTTTGTATAATTACAATCGGGTTCGTTATCGGGTTGGTCTGTTGATTCGGGGTACAGAAGAAATGATATTCGATATTCCGCATAACAGTCGATGTTTTCACAAATTTCTACAAACCGGTAGGGGACGTGTATTGCTTATGCAATACTCTCAGAATGCTTGTTATATCTAAAGTAACCATCAGTTTAATATAACATTGACAACAAGCATAACTGATACTTGGAGACTGTTAGCATGGCCCAATAGATGATGCTGATGAAAATTAAAGCATGGTTTCATCACGTAGCCAGTTCTTATGGGGCCGAGATTATCAAAATATTTTTTATTACATCACTTGTCAGTATGTACTTGCACTTTCATTCATGTAACATTTATGAAAAAGCAGAACTATATATATTTACTTCAATTATTAAACGCACCACTTTAAATAAAAGAAGGTATAAATCTGCTAATAAAGAATACCGTTATCCTCAGGGCACCATCAAAGTAAGAGGGCTTCAACAACCACATATTGATAGATGCACCAAAGAGATAAGCTTTCTCATTTCTGGTATCTCATAAGAATGCTTTCTGGAATATATATATTATAATATATATTTTAAACCAGTATGATGTACTTGAAAGTCGTACACAACTCCTACGTTACCGTGCCAAGTATAGAGATAATGCCCAAAATTATAAAATTTAGAGAACAGTATATTGTTTCTTTATATCCTAGTTTTGAGGCTTACAAGTGCATGTGCCTTTAAGCATTGATTATAAGAAGCATATGAAAAGAAAAACTACTAGAGACAAAATGGGGAATATCAGGTTTGTCAGAGAGTATGAAAGGAGGCTGGATGTCTATCAAATTTCCCACAAATTTGAAAAAATAAACAATAAGTAAAGCCAAATTTCCAAATATTTTAAACTTTAAATTACTATTTTTTCTATATCTATATACACAGCTTTTTTCTAAAGCAAAAGCAGGTTTTTATTTTTAATAAGGGATTTACTATAGTAAATATATTTTATTTAAATGAAGCATGTTACAGGAATTGGTGCATTATTTTTTTGAAGTAAAGGAGGAAATTTCCTACAAGTTTAAACAACTGGACTTCCAATGTATTGAAAGTCCCCCAGTAATACTCCTAGGTACCTGAATTACAGATGGACATCATAAATAACTAGTGTTTCATTTGCTAGGAACCCCCCCCCCCCCCTCCTCTCGCTCTGAGGTAATCATGTCGAAGAATAACCTTGGGCATATTGCCCCAACAAATGATCCCGTTGAACCGCAAGAAAACATTAGAACTTGTAGAGATCGAGTAAAAAGTCAAGAATAAAAAAGCAAACTTTGTGATCTGTTCTGAACTGTTTGCGAAAAAGATAACCTGACTTGCAATGTTAAACGGGAAACTTTTCTCAACATATCACGAGCAGTCACCTTCGACTTAAACATATGCAATAGATTACCAACCAGGTCCCTGGGCAGGAAAGACTCCGTTGTAGTGGCCCTCTGGGTCTGAGTATCTGTCTCCAAATACTTCGTTACGCATAACTATCCTCCCTGTGAGTGAAATTAAATTTCTTCCTGAAATGCACATTTGCTCTTTGAATAAAAGATCTCGATTATAAAGGTATATACTTCACTACATGTAAAAGCAACATTTGCTCTTTGAATAAAAGAATAAAGATCTCGATTATAAAGATATATACTTCACTACATGTAAGCGCAATTAACCTGAACTATAACTTAGTATAAGCACGCTTTGTTCAGGGACAATAGTCATTCACTCTTTGTCCCCCGAGACAGGTGCGATGCATAAAAAAATCATGCCAAGCAAAATCTGCTGGGTTTGCCTTTCCAGAACATCAATAGGAAATTGTACAATTGTAGGCGAAGTACTGCAATAAATAAGTTTACAATAATTGTCCTGATTGAAAACTTTAAACACAAATTGGTTTTTAGACAACAAATCAAATATACCTCAGTATTAATAATCTCAATTTGTTTTTTAAATAATTAAAAATTTATTGGCGTTGATACATATTCTTTAAAATGGCTTACTCTCATATTCTATGCTATATCCCATCACATACATTTGCCAAACCACATGTAGTAAAGGAAGGGTGCTTAAATCTACTAACATTTAGTACCCCTGGAAGCATTTTTCTTAAGGCTGCTACCCTGAAGCCTTTTGAGCGGCTTGAACGTCCTCGGTCCCTGTAGGAACTGGCCCTTTTTCTGAACCTTCCTCGGAAGATTTTTGGAGCACTGAAAGATGAACTATAACCGGAAAGTAGTTGTTTGTTAATTTTTGATGCATTAGTTGTTTCTTTCATTCTTTTAGTAACATCTGATGGAATGAAAAAACGACAATAACAAACTGTGAACCATCTCAAAAATCCATAAACAAAATACAAATTCAAAGCAGAGCAACACGGACCTCCAAATAGAGGTAGGATCGGGTGCCTAGAAGGAGTGAGTATCCTCTGATGACCGGTCACACCCGCCGTGAACTCTTTGTCGTAATCGGGGAAAAAAATCCCGGAAAAGTCCGTAGACAATTAGGTGATTAATTATGGTCCAACAATTAGTATGAAAAACGTCAGTCAGCATGCGACCCGGTGGAAGATTGTATTTGCTGACAAGGTCGTTATATCGACCATATAACTCAAGAAAAGATGATGTCAAACGAGACTGTTGATAGTCCTGTTTTATCAACTTAATTGTCAGGAGCTTGCTCCGCCTTAGAAACTGTTCACACGAAGAGCATGCCCTTGCGTATCGAATCAAATGAGAGACAAAAACACCAATGCAGGTGATGAAGGTATATTGCTACATTAACAAGAGGCCCAGGGGCCACATCGCTCACCTGAGGAACAATTGCATTAATTCTGATCAAATTAGCATTACAGTATCAAAATATCCTGACAATTGAGTAACGTAGATCTTGCTAAAAAAAATTAAAAATCTGCCAATTTTATCCACCTCTTATTTATTGGTAAATACCAAGTCCCTTTTGTTGTTGTAACTGTAAGAAGATTTTTCTCTATTCCTATATACCCCCCCCCCCTTTCCCATTTCGTGGCCCCACTTTTCTCTAGGGAATCATGGTTTCATCAAACATAAATCTGCATAACCTGTGCTTTCACACTAAGTACTGAGTTTTGGACCGAAAACTTTCCCAGAATATTTTTAAAGATTTTCTCTATATCTTCCTATGTAAAAATTGGTCCCCCAATTGTGGCCCCACCCTAACCCCCGTGACCATGATTTGAACAAACTTGAATCTACACTATCTGAGGATGCTTCCACTCAAATTTGAGCTTTCTTGGCCTAAGAGTTTTTGAGAAGAAGATTTTTAAAGATTTTCTCTATATATTCCTATGTAAAACTTGATCCCCCTCTTGTGGCCCCACCCTCCCCCCGGGGACCATGATTTGAATAAACTTGAATCTACTCTATCTGAGGATACCTCCAATCAAGTTTGAGCTTTCTGGCCTAATAGTTTTTGAGAAGAAGATTTTTAAAGATTTTCTCTATATATTCCTATGTAAAACTTGATCCCCCTCTTGTGGCCCCTCCCTACCTCTGGGGACCATGATTTGAACAAACTTGAATCTACACTTCCTGAGGATGCTTCCATTTTAATTTGAGCTTTCTTGGCCTAAGAGTTTTTGAGAAGAAGATTTTTAAAGATTTTCTCTATATATTCCTATGTAAAACTTGATCCCCCTCTTGTGGCCCCACCTACCCCCAGGGACCATGACTTGAATAAACTTGCATCTACACTTCCTGAGGATGCTTCAATTTTAATTTGAGCTTCTCTGGCCAAATAGTTTTTGAGAAGGAGATTTTTAAAGATTTTCTCTATATATTCCTATGTAAAACTTGATCCCCCAATTGTGGCCCCACCCTACCCCCGGGGACCATGATTTGAACAAACTTGAATCAATACTACCTGAGGATGCTCCCATTTTAATTTGAGCTTTTCTGGCCTGATATTTTTTGAGAAAAAGATTTTTAAAGATTTTCTCTATATATTCCTATGTAAAACTTGATCCCCCAATTGTGGCCCCACCCTACCCCCGGGGACCATGATTTGAACAAACTTGAATCTACCCTACCTGATAATGCCTCCACACAAGTTTGAGCTTTTCCGGTCGAATAGTTTTTGAGAAAAAGATTTTTGAAAAATACCAACAAATTTTCAATAATTCTCAATTATCTCCCCTTTAAAGAGGGCGTGGCACTTCATTTGAACAAACTTGAATCCCCTTCACCTAGTGATGCTTAGTGCCAAATTTGGTTGAAATCTGCCCAGTGGTTCTTTAGAAGAAGATGAAAATGTGAAAAGTTTACGACGACGACGACGACGACAACGACAACGACGACAGACAACGGACAAATTGTGATCAGAAAAGCTCACTTGAGCCTCTGGCTCAGGTGAGCTAAAAAGGAAAGTTGACCATAGAAAAATGAAAGCCATCGCGTTTATCATAAAGTTTTATTGTTAGGTTACATCAAAGTCCATTTACAGTAAAATATCCAAATATGAAACATGACGCCGACTCTGTGGTATCTTTTATTTCAAGTTCACTGGGATATATCGAGTCGACGTAAGTATGGAAATAACAATTGTTATTGATAATACGTCGTTTACATTTTTCACGTACAATTTTTTGAATAGTCTGTTTCATAAGAATACAGAAATAGATCTGCTAACAACGAGGCACAATTTATACCCATGGGAATTCAAACAGATTGTTGGAAGACTTGCTTTCCATAGATCTTATATGTATCTATCAGAAACTCAAGCATCTTTTTAATGTCAACTTTTTAATGTCAACATTTTAACTGTTTAATGTCAACAACGGAAATAATGTTTTCTCCTCAATCAGAGTTGTTGAATTTTTTTATGAACATATGAGCGCTGAAAGTATTTGCGTCCTACACTTAAAGGGGCATGGTCACGATTTTAGTCAAATTCTATTTTTCTGTTTTTATTATTTACAATGCTTTAGAAATGCATTTCCAATGACCGAATGAAATTGGAGAGTCAGTAGTGAAGTTATAAGCAAGATACAGGGCTCGCAATTATTTGTCATGTAAACAAGGTTCGTGCCCTGTTTTTGTTTACATTACCGGTAAAAGTTCTTTTTCTAGCTGATTTTTCCGTCTTCTTGTTCATTTTAAGCATAAATAAACAGATGTTTACATTTACCACATTCATTTTCGGTCTAAAACTGGAGTTTTCACTTCAACATTCAAAATGTAAACAAAAGCTTTGTTTACATAGCAAAGAATTGGAAGCTCTGTAACTCGCTTATAACTCAACAAATGACACTTAAATTTTGGTTGCTTAATAAAAATGCCTTACTGAAGCATTATAAACATTAAATTAAATAATTTTTGACCAAAATAGTGACCATGCCCCTTTAACTGTCTCATACATTGCATTGCACGCAAGCGTTATAGTAGCAGAAAAATATATTTTTGCCTGCTTCAATTCAAAACAATTTGTTTTTCTTAAATATTTTAGCCAAATTAGTCATAGAAACTATAGCTAAACCCAGAATTGGTTTTTTTTGCTTCTTGAATTGTTTGATCTCTCTGCTGATCATGAACATTAACATATAAATAGTTCCATATTTTTGAATTTATAAGTGGCGTTAGTTATTTTTGCAGTTTTTTGGAACTTTTATTTCGTCAAGATCTTTCGTTAAACCTGCTCTCTGAGTGCTGCCTATTTTTACGAACTCCTAAATTATCCGACACTAGGGGAAAATTTTTTGTCTCACCTTTAAAAACTTTGGGCATTGAAAATTCACTACTTTCGTCATCAAATATGACCTATGGGTCATTGCCTATAAAAGAAAAAGATCATTCTGGTCCATACAGTCTAAATCATCAGAAAACGGAAAATATCCTCTACCTTTTCCGTAGTTATCGCGGAAGTGCACGCTTCCGGTTCATCAGTTCTACCTTGCGTACTAATTCGCTTTAACATTTCTGGTAGCATAAAATAAGTTTGAGATTGGTGAAAGTCTTGTCTAGGGCAGGGGAACATAATCAGGTGTTTTTTTTTGATCTGATACATTTAGTTTTTCTGTTGGCCCTTTTCCTTTTTCCGGTCTTTTGCTAGGCTCATATTGGTAGTGCTCTGTTGGATCCTGACAGAGCCTCGACACTACGAGTATTCGGTATATCCTTCTGAAGTGCAGGGCGAGTGCTATTTGCGCCGTTGCAAGTAAATAAGTAGTGACTTGCCGAGGGCAGGTAGTATTTTTGTACATAACCATCGACAACACTAAAAAAAACCCCGTTACTTTTCGTACGAATTAACATTCAATTACTTCTAATTCATTCACAAAAACGTTTTCAAGTTTCTAAAAAAAAAAAAGGTCAGGCGCAGTTAACAAATAACTAAATAAAAATAACCGTGTATTTATGATATGTGGCGCAATTATGTCTAGTAGAGCTTGACAATGGAGAAGTTTATTAAAAACGAAGAGGAAAAGTATAAAACACGATAGAAAACATGCTAAATACGGAAAAAACCCAAAAGACAAAAAGAAAAGATGTAACGTCAAAACGTGGGAGAAATGTGGCCTTTGGTACAATATTTCGATTACAGTAGCATGATGTACTGCAAAATTTGCAGGAATTCCGTTCATTTGATTTCAACGAATGCAAATTCTTTCGTGTGAAATCTTTAAAGACTTTTAAAGTCACACCATACCAGTGAACTTCAAGTTACTATCGCCAGAAAAGACGGAATTCCCGTAACTGATAATGGAAACCAAGCAAATGTTTGGCCGGGGGTCCTAATTTCAACAGGGTCCGAATTTGAATTGCAGATGTTTAGGCCCCAACATGTTTAGGCCCCAAGACGGTTAGGCCCTAGGTAAGATGTTTAGTCCCCAAGATGTTTAGGCCCCAAGATGTTTAGGCACCTGTTGTTTATATTAATAACTGATAGTTGAAAGAACATGGCTTTTAAGCTATTTTGAGCCAATAAATGCAATTTACTTTAATTTGTAGTAAACTAACAATCGTTACGCTAACATGGCGTTGTTTACCCTATATACAAATTCTTGAAAAACTTTAATCACGAAAAACATTATGCTATAAACTTGCATGCACACGCTATCAATGATAGTATCATCCAGCATGGTTATGTGTCCGTGCTTTAAATCAGTTAATACCGTGATCAAATCATACTATCATCACAAAGAAACGAACAAATGTTATATAAGGGGAAGTATTTCATTATTGATATTTCAAGAAAAGAAAACAAATTATTGTATTTTTTTCTATTATTGGAATTATACAACACTTGAATGTCATAAAATTGTTCAGTAAGCTTATTTGGCAACTGGTTTACATAATATTTTTAAGAGCCCTTATATATCCCAAAAGAATTCACCTACTTTTTACCCAAATACAAGTGAAATATTATTTCTGTGATCATATTTGTACAATTAAAGGATATCTCCCAAAATTATGTGATTTTTCTGCCAATGAAGCTGAACTTGTATTTGGGTATGTAGATGTATATTTTAACAAATAAATTATTAACATTATTCTCTGGTATTTCTTTGGCAGGCAAAACAAAAACACATTGAGTTCATTTATATTCTTTTATTATCATCAATGAAAAACAAAATCATTGAATAAACAAGCAATCATGTTAAGCATATCATGTTAAGTATATATATATATATATATATATATATATATATATATATGCAGTAAAAATACACATAAACCATCTTATAAAAAGTCATACCACTATAAGTTTGCACAGCACTAAGTTGTCTCACTATCACATAAATTGATAAACATGCACAGACTTAATTGAGAACAATCGCGTCCATTCACTCGGTGGTAGGCCCATACAGAGAAGCACATGCTCGCAGAGCATCAGAGATATCACTCTGTTGTTCTAGTCTTCCCACGCCTTGGATAACTTGCCAGTTAGCTTGCTGTACCTCTTCCTGTTGATCCTCTCCATCTTTCCTTCTGACAGTAGTCTGGCAATCAATGGAATGTTCTTTACTTCACCGTAAAGTTCCACAAGGAGAAGGTAGAACGGAACTTTACCCGAGCGATTAACTCTGCTATTGATCCGGTTGTGCCACCCTTCAAGGCGTTGTTTGTACGGACTGAAAGCATGAACACAGACCAATTCTTGACGGGGAAGGTTGGGTTACGGATCCACTGACGCCACACATACTCCAATAAGGAATCTAGCTGGTCGTTGTTAGCTTTTCTGTCAAGGTGGTGAAATGTTTCCTCGACATGCTCCGGTGGCAGGAAAGGCAAGGCAAGGACCTGTCTGATGAATAAAAAGACAACTCCTCGTTCATTGTACGCTCTCTGAAACAAATATTGAAGATATATAAGTGAGGATTTTTCATGATGTAAAATTTTTCTGTACATAAACATGCAAATGTCAAAGATAATTTAGTGAGGATTTTTCATTATACTTTATATCTTTCTACATAAACCTGCAAATATCAAAGATATTGAAGTGTTTTCTTTCTTTATATACTGCAAACAAAAGTTTTGATAAATTTAATGCAGTAGGATTTAATTACCTCCAAACCCAATTCCTGGACCTTTCGATACACTGCTTGTGTCCAATGGAAAACGCATCCTTGGATAGTATAGGCGGGGAAGCGGTCCTGCAGGGCCCTCCACAGAGCAGCTTCGAAATCCACTACAAATGACTGAAGTTTGATTTGTCTGGAAGCAGGTGGTCAACTGTCCTCAAAACCTAAAATTTACAATGATCAGTATATAATTTCATTGTTAGAAAAAAATTAAAACCTCCAATTTTTTTTTTAAGCAATCACTTTTATCAATTACATCAATGATTATACCTCATAATAATCAGCCTTTCTCTTGCTGCATTAGGGGGACTTGCTTCATGTGAGTCCCACTTCTGATAAAGGAGTTGATGGTAAATAGTTGAACCCAGGGACGGTTCACTACTCTAAATGTGGCATCCATATACCAAGTCTTTGCGTTTCCCAGCAGCTCCAACTGGTGATCTGTGTATAACAGAAGATGTCGATGTCCAGAGGCATCCACATCGATGGAGTTAAATTCGGGCATGTTTTCTTGCAAGAAGCTGTTGTCAAGCTGAAGTAGAATATAAATGTCTTTGTTAATAAATATTCCACAATAACAGACAATAACACAATGAAAGATAATATATATATATATATATATATATATATATATATATATATATATATATATATATATATATATATATATATAAAATAAATATTATGTTTTAATTGATTAATTGATCATAGTTGGCCGGCTTTGGTAGACTGGCTGGTGGTGCATTATTAATAATGATATTAATGGATTATTTACCACAACTATTTAGGTCTTTCCACCTTTCAGGTGAAAGACCTTTTGTTTTTCTTATGTTTTTTATTAGGTCTTTCCACCTTTCAGGTGAAAGACCTTTTGTTTTTCTTATGTTTTTTATTATTATTATTATTCTTATTTTTTTTCTTCTCTTTTTTTCCAGGGACAGCTTTTTTATTTCAAGAGATATTGAAACAATTTTTTCTTTATGTGATTGGCCATTAAAAGTTATGGTACCAAATGACCCTTTGCTTGATAACTCCCAGAACTTACAAAGTTATTGCCCTTGTGTACGAAAAGCTTGTTATCGCTACTCCTCTGAAACCATTAGAGATAGAGACTTGGAACTTTTACCAATGTCTTCAGTACACTTAGAGGGTTCTTCAATCTACTAACACCGAAAGGATCCGAGACCCCCTTCTAGTAGTTATTGCCCCTGAAAGTATTTGAATTTCCATAAAATCCCATTCAACTTTTTTATTATTTATCATAGAGACTTCGGACCACTTGGGATGGAAGCGTCTTCCTTGGCCGAACAAAATGACATAAAGGTCAAAGGTCAAGGTCATCTGAAAATCTCTTAATTAATGAGTTTTTAGATCTCTTTTGTTTAGTGTAGTAAAGAAAAACTTTTTCATGGATGTAATAGGACATCTTCAGACATTTTAAAATATATCCCCTTGGCTCTTTCTTTTAAATAGTTACAGAGTTATTGCCCCTTTTGTACGAAAAGCTTGTTATCGCTACTCCTCTGAAACCATTAGAGATAGAAACTTGGAACTTTTACCAATGTCTTCAGTAAACTTAGAGGGTTTTTCAATCTATTCATACCGAAATGATCTGAGCCCCCCTTCTAGTAGTTATTGCCCCTGAAAGTATTTACATTTCTATAAAATCACTTCCAACTTTTTTATTACTTATTATACAGACTTCGGACCACTTGGGATGGAAGCGTCTACCTTGGATGAACAAAATGATATAAAGGTCAAAGGTCAAGGTCATTTGAAAATCTTTTAATTAATGAGTTTTTAGATCTCTAATGTTTAGGATGGTAGAGAAAAACTTTTTCATGGATGTAGTAGGACATCTTAAGACATTTCAAAATATAACCCTTTGAGCCTTACCATGTAACAATTATAGAGTTATTGCCCCTATTATACAAAATGCTTGTTATCGCTACTCCTAATTAACCGTTGGAGATAGAGACTTGAAACTTTTACTAATGTATTCAGTATATTGAGACGCTTCTTCAATCTATTCTTACCGACAAGGTCCAAAGTCCCTTTCTAGCAGTTATTGCCCCTGAAAGTTTCGAACATTCAATAAAAAACACAAATAACTTTTGAATCAATAATCATAGATACATTGGACCACTTGGTATTGAAGCGTCTACCTTGTCCGATGAAAATGACATAAAGGTCAAAGGTCCAGGTTAAGCAATAAAAAATTGCAAACTTAATCTTTTAACACTTTTTTATGAAGTAACGCAGAAAAAATAATTTATTGTATTGAAGCAATCTTATTTCAAACATAAAAAACAATGAGGTGGAAAGACCTCTAATTGTTCGAGAACAATTAGTCTACTAGTTCTTATTTTTTTTCTTCTCTATTTTCCAAGGGACAGCTTTTTTGTTTTAAGAGATATTGAAGCAATATTTTCTTTATGTGATTGACCATTAAAAGTTATGGTACCAAATGACCCTTTGCTTGATCACTCCCAGAACTTACAAAGTTATTGCCCTTTGTGTACAAAGTGATTGTTATCGCTACTCCTCTGAAACCATAAGAGATAGAGGCTTGAAACTTTTACTAACGTCAGTAGTTTACGTAGATGTTCTTTCAATCTATTCATACCGAAAGGTTCCGAGACCCCCTTCTATCAGTTATTGCCCCTGCAAGTATTTCAATTTCCATAAAATCACTTCCAACTTTTTTACTATTTGTCATAGAGACTTCGGACCACTTGGGATGAAAGCGTCTTCCTTGGCCGAACAAAATGACGTAAAGGTCAAAGGTCAAGGTCATCTGAAAATCTGTGTATTCATGAGTTTTTGTATCTCTTTTGTTTAGGGTGATATAGAGAAATTTGATCAAGGATGCAGTAGGACGTCTTAAGACATTTCAAAATGTAGCCCTTCAGCTCCCATTTTGTAATAGTTAGTGAGTTATTGCACCTTTTGTACGCAATGCTTGTTATCGCTACTCCTCTGAAACCATAAGAAATAGAGACTTGGAACTTTTACCAATGTCTTCAGTACACTTAGAGGGTTCTTCAATCTACGAATACCGAAAGGATCCGAGACCCCCTTCTATCAGTTATTGCCCCTGAAAGTATTTGAATTTCCATAAAATCACTTCCAACTTTTTTATTATTTGACGTAGAGACTTCGGACCTCTTGGGATGGAAGCGTCTACCTTGGCCGAACAAAATGACGTAAAGGTCAAAGGTCAAGGTCATCTAAAACTCTCTTAATTAATGAGTTTTTAGATCTCTTTTGTTTAGTGTAGTGAAAAAACTTTTTCATGGATGTAATAGGACATCCTTAGTCATTTCAAAATATATCCCCTTGGCTCCTTCTTTTAAATAGTTACAAAGTTATTGCCCCTTTTGTACGAAAAGTTTGTTATCGCAACTCCTCTGAAACCATAAGAGATAGAAACTTGATACTTTTACCAATGTCCTCAGTACACTTAGAGGGTTCTTCAATCTATTCATACCAAAAGGATCTGAGCCCCCTTCTAGTAGTTATTGCCCCTGAAAGTATTTACATTTCTATAAAATCACTTCCAACTTTTTCATTACTTATCATAGAGACTTCGGACCACTTTGGATGGAAGCGTCTACCTTGGCCGAACAAAATGACATAAATGTCAAAAGTCAAGGTCATTTGGAAATCTCTTAATTAATGAGTTGTTGTATCTCTTTTGTTTAGGATGGTAGAGAAAAAACTTTTTCATGGATGTAGTAGGACATCTTAAGTCATTTCAAAATATCACCCTTTGACCCTTTCCATATTACAATTATAGAGTTATTGCCCCTATTGAACAACATGTTTATCGCTACTCTTCGTTAACCGTTAGAGATAGAGACTTGAAACTTTTACTAATGTATTCAGTATACTTAAACGCTTCTTCAATCTATTCATACCGACAGGGTTCAAAGTCCCTTTCTAGCAGTTATTGCCCCTGAAAGTTTCGAACATTCAATAAAAAACACAAATATTAACTTCTGAATCAATAATCATAAATACATCGGACCACTTGGTATTGAAGTGTCTATCTTGTCAGATGAAAATGACATAAAGGGCAAAGGTCAAGTTCAAGCAATAAAAAACTGCAAACTTAATCGTTTGACACTTTTTTTATGAAGTAACGCAGAAAAAATACTTTATTCTATTGAAGCAATCTTATTTCAAACATAAAAAACAATGAGGTGGAAAGACCTCTAATTGTTCGAGAACAATTAGTCTACTAGTTATTTTTGGATTATTTACTACCACAACTATTTATTTTTATAATTTAACGTATATATATATATATATATATATATATATATATATATATATATATATATATATATATATATATATATATATATATATGTTAAATTGAATTCAGCTTACCTGACCACTCAGAATCAAGATTAGAGATAACAGGAAGTTTGGTTGAAAATTTTGAATGTATCAGTGCCATGAGGAGCAGTTAAGAGTACATGTAATATTCACCACAGAAAATGTTGTTTTCCATTAATTTAGCATTTAAAGATGACATCATTTAACTCGGTGCAAACTAATTTGCATAAGTATTCATTTTCAATGGTGTTTCAATTGACTTTCACTGAGTTTTCACTGTGTTTTAACTGTAAACTGGAAATTCAATGGTTTTACTTGGTAGACAATATATAATGCCATTTTATGTGACATCTTGGTAACTGGAAAAGCAATGGGGTTTCAATGGTCAGAAATAAACTGCAGAAATAATGGAAGTTCAATGCACAGGGGCCAAGCCCGTTTTAACGTTAATTTCAATGTAACCATAAATAAAGAAAGGGGTCGAACTCTGACCCAGATAAAAAACTGCCAGCTCGCTTCAAAAGCCTAATAAATTAATTATTTTTTACAACACTTGCAATATGCGTGTATTTTTCAGAAAAATAATGTCTAAGATACACTCATGCCGAATTTCAAGTTGATGGGTCTTAAAATAGCGAAGATATACGTCATTATTCCCTCGAATTCGCCAGTTTATTTTTACTAGGACATTTACCGGTCCAGGGCTCACGATGGGATTTTGCCTCTGACAACAGCAGTATTGCAACAAGTCGAGAAACATTCGCACTAATCTTTTAAAATCTCACATCAAATGCACGCTACTTACATCCTTAAATTCCGATAAAATTCCGTAAATACTCTCCAAACTGAACTTTTATTCTGCAGCCACATCAATTTCTGACCAGACCGGCCATTGTGATAGAAAATGTTAAACTCAATTTCATTGGTTAATATTCCTGATGGTCCAATCAGAATCAGTATTTCTCGAAGACGTCAAAATGGCTGGCCCTGTCAGAAGTCAATGGGGCTGCAGAATAAAAGTTCAGTTTGGAGAGTATTTACGGAATTTATCGGAATTTAATGATATAAGTAGAGTGCATTTGATGTGAGATTTTAAAAGATTAGTGCGAATGTTTCTCGACTTGTTGCAATACTGCTGTTGTCAGAGGCAAAATCCCATCGTGAGCCCTGGACCGGTAAATGTCCTAGTAAAAATAAACTGGCGAATTCGAGAGAATAATGACGTATATCTTCGCTATTTTAAGACCCATCAACTTGAAATTCGGCATGAGTGTATCTTAGACATTATTTTTTCTGAAAAATACACGCATATTGCAAGTGTTGTAAAAAATAATTGATTTATTAGGCTTTTGAAGCGAGCTGGTAGTTTTTTATCTGGGTCAGAGTTCGACCCCTTTCTTTATTTATGGTTACATTGAAATTAATGTTAAAATGGGCTTGGCCCCTGTGGTTCAATGGCATTCTTTTCTGTAAGGGGAGGGCTTTCAAAAAAGACAGAATACTTTGAGATCTAAATGACCGGTGAAATACTTATATAAATCATAACTCCTTCTGATGAATTATTTATATCAGCATGCCGCTTTTAAATAAATTGATCTTGTAATCTCTGTTTTAATGCCTTTGAAAACCATTTTTGGTTAACAATATTTAAAAACTGACTATGCCAAACATTTGATATTAACCAGTCATGAGTAAAAAATATGACGAATACAATCAATCCAATTAATGGAAAGTACAAGAGTATATCTTTGTATAAAAAAAGAATAGATTCAGATATGAAAAAAAAATGATTCGTTAAATTGAAAGAAAAAACATGAGATCTTTTAAATCATTGGTGATTTTTTCATAATGAAATTTATTGATATCTTTTTTATGATGATAAAAGATAAAAATAACAAATGCATTTATTGTCTTCCTGTTTGAATTATTAAGAAATGTAAGAGACAGAAATATTTTTCCAATGAAAGATTTTTTTAAACACAAAATTTCAACAGTTTTAAGGTCAAGATCTAGTTAATTGATTTCAGAGTCTTTTTGGTGCTAAAGATCCATTGTGATGTTGTAATATACATGTACATGTACACATCTCTTTTTGTATTTGTAGACTCTGACACAATAATAAAATAATTCCAAATTCAAATAATACTCTGTTTTAATTTTTAAATTCAATTAACCTGTAAGCACCAATCATTTACTAGATCTTGACCTTAAAGGGGCATGGTCATGATTTTGGTCAAAAATTATTTCTCCAACTTTAAGGTTTACAATGCTTAAGTAAGGCGTATTTAATATACAGCCAAAATTTGAGTGTCATTTGTTGAGTTATAAGCGAGTTACAGAGCTTACAATTCTTTGCTATGTATACAACATTTTGAATGATGAAGTGAAAATTACATATTTAGACCCAAAATAATCTGTTAAACGTTAGGAACTGTTTATTTATGCTTAAAATGAATATTAAGAAGATAGACAAATCAGTTTGAAAAAGATTTTTACTGGTATATTTAACATGTGTAAACAAAAACAGGGCACGAGCCTTGTTTACATGACAAAGAGTTGTGAGCCCTGTATCTTGCTTATAATTCTACGATTGACTCTCAAAACTCATTTGATCATTAGAAATGCATTCCTAAAGCATTGTAAATAATAAAAACAAAAAAATAAAATTTGACCAAAATCGTGACCATGCCCCTTTAAAGATGTATAGTAACACTCATGTATAAAATACTTTCTTAAACTAAACTTAACTAAACCAAAGCTTGGAGTGAATTACCACAAGACACTATAGAGATAACTGTTATTCAGTTGCCTCATTTAAATTAAAGCTTAACAGAAATTTTCCAAAGAGAAATGTATCTAAGCAATTTCAGTGACTTAAATGCATGCACTTATACGAAGATTTCTGAAATGAAGTCGCATCTTACTAGACCATGTATTGTGGTAATTCATAAGATTGAAGATACTGAACACTCTTTTATTTCATGTAATCAGTAACTTTGACTTAATGTTTTATATTTTTTACTAACCTGACATGTCCTGTCTTCCTTTGGAGACCCGTCTCTTCATGGTTTACTTCCAAAGTGAGGTGTGAAACCCTCATTGTATTACTAGAGGATCTCTTCATTATCTTCTCCTAATTAGCACCTATCTAGAGAGGGAGCAGGATACGGAGGGGGTGTTGTTTTAACAATTTAAATCATGTCATACACAAAGTAAATGAAAGTTTTTACCGTTTCTGTGATCTGCAATTAGAAAATTAAATATAGAAAATAATATGTGACAAAATAATTTGATATTTAAAAAATAACAAATTATGCATAAGATGCAGATTATACTCCTTAAAATTTTTAAAGTAAATGAAGTTTTAAATAATAAAATGTAAATTATAATTAACTTAGACAAATGTATGCTGGTGCCTAAACCATTATTCATTTGAAAGATAAAATGAAAATTATAATTAACTTAGAAAAATGTAAGCTGGTGCCTAAACATCTTGGGGCCTAAGCGTCTTATCAATGAAGGGCCTAAACATCTTGAGGCCTAAAAGTCTTGCTACCCCGAATTTCGACAGTGTTTATCTTTTGTTTACCTCTCGTACGCTCTCGCGAGATATACGCGCTTTTTCGTTTGTATACTATTCTACGGAAGACTAGCGATCCATTGAACGAGTGTCTTTAAAAATGCACTTCAAACAGGTTAAAAAATTAGTTTATAAAAATTCACATAAAAACTTCCCTTTATTTAATAATACATTTTTTATATTACATTTACATTTTACATTTTTAAAAATACATTTTTACCGGCCATTTTGACGTCTTCGAGAAAGACTGATTCTGATTCGACCATCAGGAATATCAACCACTGAAATTGAGTTGAACATTTTCTATCACAATGGCCGGTCTGGCCAGAAGTTGATGTGGCTGCAGAATAAAAGTTCAGTTGGAGAGTATTTAAGGAATATTATCGGAATTTAAGGATGTAAGTAGCGTGCGTTTGATGTGAGATTTTAAAAGATTAGTGCGAATGTTTCTCGACTTGTTGCAATACTGCTGTTGTCATAGGCAAAATCCCATCGTGAGCCCTGGACCGATAAATGTCCGAGTAAAAATAAACTGCCGACTTCGAGAGAATAATGACGTATATCTCCGCTATTTTAAGACCCATCAACTTGAAATTCGGGATGAGTGTATCTTAGACATTACTTTTCTGAAAAATACATGCATATTGCAAGTATTTTAAAAAATAATTGATTTATTAGGCTTTGAAGCGAGCTGGTAGTTTTTTATCTGGGTCAGAGTTCGACCCCTTTCTTTATTTATGGTTACATTGAAATTAATGTTAAAACGGGCTTGGCCCCTGTGATTTTTACTATTATTTTAATCCCCGCTTTACGAAAAAAAACTGCAATGTTCTACCCTCTGATGCTTTGTCTATTTCGACGATGTTATAGTTTACGGAAAACATTTTCAGAAACTCCAACGAATCTAAGATCAGTTTTTGAGCAATTTAAATGGACAAAATTAAAACTTAAACCTAAGAAATGTTTTCTGTTTCATAGACAAACTGCCATATTTTTAGGTACGCTGTCTCTGCAAATTCATCCTATGCGAACAAAGAATTACATCCCGATCAAGGAATCGAATGGCCAGTACACGAAAATATTTCGGGTGTTTAAAGTTTTGTAGGACTCGCTCTGTATTATCCTAAATTAATATACAATTTCTTGCAAATTGCTTACCCTTTGACAAGATTGACCCAAACGAACAGACATTTTGAATGGACAGAGAAAAAAGAAAAATGCCTTCAATACCCTAAAAAGACTGTTGACAGAGTCACACCTCACAGCCTACTCAATATTCAGGGTCATGAACCCTGGGGAGCATTCATTATTGTCCCCAAGAGAGACAACTCTTGAAAACGTGCATTAACTATAGTCCGTTTCTTAATCTTATTAAAATAAATAAATTGAAAAAAGTTTTCAAAGTATTTTAATTATAAATAATACATATAACAATGAGTAAAAGGCATGAAAAAGGCATGACATGAAAGAAGTACATTTATTTATCAAATATAGTAGGCTGGTACATGTACCTGGTGAATATTAACTGTATATTGCTTGTAGGTACATGTATAAATCTACACAACTACATTCAATTAATACACTGTGTTATGTAAACTGAAAAAAATACACAGGTCGCAAGAGATCTTTTTTAAAATGAATTTTCTTAAAATGAAAAATAAATTAATGAAATTGCATATATCATTCTAAAAAAAAAAATCATAATACTAATAGTCACATAGTTCAACATAAATAAAGTGATACATTAGATGGATAGGATATAATGTACAGCAATTTAAGATTTAGATGTCATTTTTCATATGAAAGGTAATTAAAACTCCATACCATTTTAACAATGAAAAGGTTGCAGAAGGCCTATTTGTATCTAGTTGAATATAATGAAAATAAATTAATGACCTTGTATACATCATTTTAAGAAAATAAGTAATAAACATGCAGTTAAAGAAACTAAAATGATATATTAAAAGTATCAATAGGATATACTGTACAGCAATTTTAATTATATATTGGATTTGTTTCCAAACATTGGAATAAAGGGAAAAAAAAACTTTTATAACTTATTTAGATTAAATAATATTCTTAAAAAATATTAATATTTGTATTTCATGGCTGAAACTGAATATTTTTCTGTCGATTTCTTCTGTTCATGAACAAGATCTATACTTTTATCAGACACTTTTATATATATTATGTCCATTTCCCATTGTAACAAAGTATTTTTGTTCTGTTTGTATACAAAAGAGTATATTAAAAAAATTTGTATAAAATAGTAAGGCTAAATTCCAATTTTAAAAAAAATGGCTGTTTCCAAAAATGTTACATGTATATGAATATGTTATATAAAAACATATGTTAGATGGATGGGTAGGAAAAATACAAATTAAGTGCACTCGATAAAAAGTTTGCTGGTATTCATTATGTGAACACAATTCATCCAGTAACATTTAAAGTTATGCAACATAAATAAGAATGTTATGAATGATGTGTATAGAACAAATTCTTCTGTGGTTGGCTCCATAAATCTTGAAAAGATGGTATGAGTTGGTAAAAAGGCAGAATAAGGTTCCATTCTAATCCTCATGCATTCCATTCAAGAAATATTCATTAATGTCATGGTCTGGAAACTAAAATAGAATAAACATAAAGTGTTAAGAGAATTACATGTAATTTTTGCAAACATTGTGCACTCATCAAATACTTACATGTATATATTCAATGAAGTTATTTATGGAATGTGCAATTATTAACAATGTAATCTTTTCTAATACTGTACAAACACGTATTACATCATTTTGCCACTAATTTAAAACCCATCTGACAGTTTCTTTTTGTTATATATATACAGCGTCAAAAGATAGTTGCATCATGTGCATGTACTTTCAGTAATTTTAAAAGCCATAAAAACATTTCAGTACTACAAAACACTTTAAATTTGTCAAATAATTTTACAAATGAAATACGGTATGTACTAATATGCCAGTAAGTCACAAGTGATATATACTTTTTAAAGCAGTACAATGTATCACTTCCCTTATATGACAACTTCAGGAAACCTGGCTCAATCAATTCTGCACACACATGATAAATGTAATGAATGTGTAACTTCAATGGTGTAACTTCAAAGATATTTAGATATCCAGTGGACAGAAAGATATTAGATATATTGAACAAAGATCAAAGTCATAAACACTTATGTAACATATGATTGTCTGTATGAGTTTCAACTATCAACATTCTATGTACACCAAAATATGATTGTGTCAATAACAAAAACTAATCTGAAAAACATATTTCCAGCATAAGAAATTCAGGGCATTTCTGCAAATCCCATTTTCTCAGAGAGTGTTAAACATCTTTTAAAGTTTATAATATTTTCAAACTCCTGGTATTCCTTTCAGAGGTTCCCACCCCTTAAAATACAGATAATCAAGCAGATTTGCAACAAGATGCCCATATAAACCTTTCCCTTTTACACAAGACATTGTAGCTATTTAGATGACCTTGCTTGGCTTTCAATCAGCTTAAACCAAACATATCTACAGATGGAAGACAAGTTGTAAGTTTATTACATGACAAAGAAGTACCTTCTGGGCTTCAGCAGACATGACTGGGTCATTAGCAATATCAAATTGACAATATTTTCTATATTCACGATCTTCAGATCATCTGGAAGCCGCAGGTAAATCTATAGATTAGAAGAAAAAAGATACACTAGCTATCATTACAAAGCTAAATGCTGTCTTTATCAAAACAAAAGGGTGTGTCCTAGATTACACTTTTTTATGGGCACATGCAGTATCTGAGACATGGTCAAAACATTACCATGATAACAGCTATAACAACGCATTAAGTGGGAAATGACATATAATTATAAAATTTGTTATGGCTTTTCATACTCTCTCTCTCTCCATGATCTCTCTCAACATCTTTGTCAGCAATATTTCTAGTGCAATGTGGCATTATTGAAATATATATATGGTTCATGGAAGCAAGGCAATCAATAACAATTACATGTACACTGTAATTACACACACACACACACACTCTCTCTCTCTCTGAGTCTATCTCTCTCTCTCATACTCTCAATTGTATAATGTTATATTTACATAAAAAATGCAGACCCTTGAATCATAAACACTCTCATCGTTAAAAGATAAATAAGACATCAAGTTAACAGTTTGAATGAGATACAGATATCAAAACCACATGTACAGTGTACATTGTACGTGTCGAGGAAATTCTGTATGGAAATGACTGAAAGCATGATTGACACAAACTCAATATTCTAGGAAAAACATACAATATTTTTTTAACGTATGATGCGTAACAATATGTGTAAAAACTGACTATAATACACCTGCATACATATTTCATACTAAAACATGTCTTTCAAGTCACATTTCACAACGACCATTAATTATCGACATTTTTGTAGCATGTGTACTAACTTAATGCATTGTAGGCTTTTAAAATAGTTTTTGGGTAGTTTAACAATGTAAGTAAGCATGTTCTTACCGACGAATGACTACTCCTTAGCACGTTTTAGATTGTTGACTAAATCGAGGATTGCTGTTCAGACTGTTTCATGCTGAACAATATTATACGAGATAAGGCTAATCACCCCAAACTTCGACTTCACATTAATAAACAATTGTTCAGCAACTTTAAATAATTTAAAAGCTTGCCGATATAAGAAACAAAAACTTTTAATTACTTTTTCCATTTAAACTCCTCTCTCGATTTTCACGAGTATGAGACTGGTCTCGTTAAAATCCCGAGATATACGAAGTTTTGACTTCTCGGGTTTTTTCATTCTTTCGTGAATATAAAAACCAGAAAGGTTCCGATTATGCTAATAAGGCTGTGAGGTGTGAGAGTATCCTGACCGGTATTATCATACCCTGACACAAAAGACACCGATGCTAGCGCGTTAGGTGTAGGCGCAGTATTGTCACTGATACAAAACGATCGAAAGACAGTGATAGCTTACGAAAGCGAAACGTTGTCAAAACCTCAACCCAAATATTGTAAAACATATCGCGAACATCTTGCTGTTGTCCTCTTTATTAAGATTTTCGAACATTGCTTAGATGGGTGACATTTCCTCTTGGCACCGATCAATCGTCTCTGCCTTTGTTAAAATACACTTCAGAGAACCGGAGGGTATGCTAGCTTGATGGCTTTTTTCCTCTAGAGACATACGATTTTGACTTTAAAGATCGGAAAGGTACTCTGCATGGAAATACAGATGGGTTGTCTAGACGGCCTTTGCGTCGATGTAAAAGGATGGATTGTACCCAGTGCTGCGATACGATGCCAAATGAGAAAGGCAATAACAGAGAAGTCAGACAGGCAAAACAGTGCCTACAGCAATACCAGCGAAACAGTATCTGCAGTTACAAAAGAAAAACAGAAACAGGAAACCAAAAGCGATCTTAAACTGGTAAGTTCAAATTGGTTGGGTAGTAATGTAGATATTGATATTTTACAATCGGAGGATAGAGCAATTAAGGCAATACATCATGCTTACTTCCGGAGATTGTCCTACAGTAGTTACTTCAGACAAAGAATATATATTCTTTATTATAAGAATCATTATAAGATTCATATATTATAAGAATGGATATTCTTTTGAAACAATGGACTTTACTTAAAGTTAAAAAAAAACCTCCTTTACTGTGCAAAAACGATGATAAGTACACCCCTTTACAATTAACCGTTCAAAATCAACTAGAAAAGAGACCATAAATCAAATACATAATAGTAGAAAGCCTTTAAGAAAATCCAGTCGCGATTTCACTGGCCTTGTAAGTCTACGGATGTTCGTACATGGTGTCAAAACTGAATGTTTTGCCAGAAACGGAAACCAGGTCCAGGAATCGGAAAATCCCACAATAAGACAGGTCGACGTCTCAGCGCCGTAAGATACTAATGCTTTTGACTTCATTGGTCCTTTGCAAGTTACAGAAAACGGGAACCTGTACATTATGGTCGTTTGGTGATTAATTTAGTAAATGGACTGAGGCATACGGATTGCTTATGCATTCTGCTTAAAATTGTCACTATTAAACTTGAAACGGAATTTAAATGTTGATACGATACACCTACGCGTATACATACAGACCAAAGACTCGAATTTAAATCGCGTTTATTTTTCAATTATGCCGCTTATAAGAAATTGAAAAATGAAGAACTACACTTTACAAACCTCAAGTGGATTACATGATGGAGAGGTTTAACCGAATCTTACAACAAATGCTAGCAATGTTTGTAAACGAAAATCAGGATTTTCAACCAAAATCAGGATGATTGGGATGATCATCTTCCCTATTGAACATCAGCCTATTGAACGTCCGCCCAAGACGGTAAGAAGTGCACTCCAAACTGCATAATGTTGGAAAGGGAAACTCCGTTACCAGTTGATGTAATGGTCGCAGAATCACTAATCAGTATAAATAAACCCGCTTGCCATGCAATCTTCTTTTTATTTATTTTGTTCATGGACATTTAAGTTTTAAAAAACAAAACGTTTTTACGATACAAATGTCAAGAGATTGAAGCGATTGAATTTAGTTCCCCCGATCTTCGTTGGTACCTCCTTCCGGCAAAAGAAGAGTTATTGGTTAGGCAGGAATAGTCAACATTATATTACTAGTGAGTTTTCAGAAATTTCATGTTAAATAAAGCTTGAAGAGGAAGATTATTAGTGATTTTTCAGAAATTACATATTAAATAAAGCTTGAGGAAAATTGATCATGTAGACCATTAAATAGAAGTTAGTACAGAGGAGAGGGAGGAACATTATGATGTTCCTAAAAATAAAAAAATAATGACATTAATATATGCATCAGATTCCTTTTCTGTTTTAGGAAGAGAGGGGTGTATTTAAACTTGATTATTTCAAATGTTAATAATTAATGTTTACTATTGTTTTATTACAGTATAGATTTTAAGGACTTTGCCCTAGATCTTCTAAATGTAGTTGATGATCAAGAGATGGATTTCCACGAAGACACTCCTGTTTTCCGACCACCAGCTACAAGCTTAAGTGGGCACAAGTGGGCACGTGTCCTAAGTTCATCTATGGATATTAAAACCCCCAGCGTTTTTCTTCTACTCAGGCACGTCTTGTTCGACAGACGTATGTCCCCCAGCTCTCGTCTTTCCCACTAAGGCGAAGTACCAACGACATTGGTCAGAAAACCACCTCCCTGAAGTTGTCTCTTACTCTTGTCCGGTATATCTCTGCAAAATAGATTGCCGTCAAAGGTACGATATGAAGGTTCATCTTCTCCGTGTTTCAAACACTGCCAATGGACTAGTTGGAAGCATTTTTTTCCAAGAGTCAGAGAATACTCGGCCGAATAGATCCTTCATCAACCCTGGCTGGCATGTTAATTTTTTACGGTAGGACCAGCTCAACTGCGGACAAGGATGTTCCTCAAATGTCGTTGGTAGAGGAATCATTGGAATCACCAGCGAAGAGAGGCCTCACAGTTTCTGCGTCCTATTGTTGACCACGGTCGCACTAAATCCAATACATTAGATAAGTGAGATTAAATCCAGAAATATATAAACATGGTAACATCGCTTATATCAGTTTCTAAAAAACACCCCGTTTTCTTTAGTACATACTGTCACTGCACGATCGGCTATAATGTGTTGTTTGCGTATGTGTGATGTTACAGCGAGACACAGGAGAATTTTTCACGATGATCGAAAATTTCTGAAATACCTGTTCAGAGATTTCAATTTATTTTGTTTCGTCTTTCAATGGATATTCCGTTATTGCGTGGACCCTGAGGTCCACGCAGAAAATATATAAGCGAGGTTAAAGCGGATGCACTGGGGAAAATTTAGTTTGCGCATGCCCGGTGGCTATGATGCAACCAGCTACGATGTGATGCAACCAGAAGGCACGCGCAACTTCTCGGCCCTTTTCGGCAGACTCGGAAAAACCTGCGGAAAAGGCCCGAGAAGTTGCGATTGGCTCCGTATAATGTTGATCGGGATTGGGATTCAATTTGAGGTCACGGCTAGCTTCGCCCCGTGTACATGTTTTGTCACAAGCAATTTCGTCCCAATGCGTAGTATAAACTACAACTGGTCAAACAACGGCTTAATCTTTGATCGTTTATTTGTAAGATCATATATAGCTGTACATTTAATTATATGATCATGTTTTAAAACGGGGCGAAACCATTCGGCCCGAAACCTCTCAGTGCGAACACGTGATGGGAGCGAAACCACCCGTTACAATTTCTAGAACTTAGTAGAAGCACATGCTAGAGCTGAAAGGCGCGAACTGCGACGAAGTGAAGATCAAGATGTCAACGGTAAGTAGGAACTTGTAAAAATTCAATTTTAGGGGAGTGCATTTAAAAAAAAAAAAAGTCTTATTTTTGTCAAAAGACTAAGCAATATTTAAGAAAATTATTTAGAATGTCTCTCATAAGAACAATACAGGGATCATTGCATCAAGGTAGTTCTGTATTTGTTAATGGTGGCTCACAATGCACTGCAATAGCATTCTTTGCATTAGCATTGTTTTTCTCTTACGATTTCACATGCAATTTCTCTTCTGTGGATATCGACAATATTTTATTTCGAGGAGACGCCCTTTACGGCAGTATAATTAGAGATTTGGGACAGAGGGATAATGCTTATCTTGCACACTATGAAATGCCAAACACTGTTGTAGTAGATGGGGTCGCATTGGATGCTATAACACATCCTGACATACTATTTGGTGTTGTAGGTGAAAATAATCTGGCACATGATGTAGGTGCAACTAACTTAATGGATGCTTTAGAGACAGGGTTTTACGTTTCAGATCATTTACTGGCAACATTCCAACAGCTGAGTATTGCAATTAATTTTAACAGAACAACTGAGCATTATTTTGTGTTTGATTCTCATAGCAGAAATATCGTTGGTCAACACAATCCGTTTGGAACTGCTGTTTTATTAGAGTTTACTGATATACATACTTTACTGGCATATTTAACAAGTGAATACACAGGATCTGTTTATAACATTTCTCCTGTTTTGTTCAACCATCAAAGACCATCATTATTAGAGCACAACCAGTCAGAAATCGTGGGAAGTCATGGGGAAACCATGGACCAGACACCAATACATACTTATAGTACAAGTAATGTCAGTACAGAAGATACCATTTCATTAAATTCCTACAAAAATTATTCACAAAGTGAAAGTACATTGAATTGTTCTAGTGTAAAGCAAAAATATACCAGTGAAGAATTTTTTGTTGAAAGTTATTTTAAAAGTGAAAAAATATTGCAACATTTCATACAAAATGTGAATTTAACAACAGCTGTAACTTTAGAGCAAGAAAGGATTGATGAAGAAAAACAATTAAAAAATCATTTGAATAGATCTTTATTGGAACATAGTTATTGTTGTTCTGCTGAATGTAAACGTAGGAAGCAGAAGGGGAGATACACGAAAAATAAAAGAATTTGCAATAATTTTGCATCTGTTAATTCCAGTTTGCTTGCAAATTCACCAAGATTTGTTGTACTAAATTCAAACTTTGATGAAAACTACACACTAGTTTCTGAGAGTGTGGAGGTTAACACAATAGAAAAAGAAATTAGTTCTGAACAAATTTCAAATCTGTCAAAAAATTCAATTTCGGAAAATTTTTTCAGAGAAATTAAACAGACTCCTTCCTTTGTTTGTTCAAGTTGTGATAGAATTTTATATCATGACCAGGTCCACAGACTTAAAGATGATTTTCAACTTACACAAGCTTATAAAATAAATGCTAGCAGCATTGTTTGTTCATTTTGTCATAGTCATATTAAAAAAAATGAAATGCCTCCATTCAATAGTATACTAAATGCTTTAGATCCAGGAAATATCCCTTTTTATCTCAAAAACCTAACTTACATGGAAAAAAGACTTCTTTGCAAAATTCAAGTGTTCATGACAGTGGTGATTTTACCAGGTGGACAATTAGCAGAAAAGGGACTAGCTATTGATTTTCCAATAGAATTACAAAATCAAGTCTCAGTACTTCCTCAAACCTTTAAAAATTCAAATGTCATCACCGTGTCATATGAGAATAACAACATTTTAAAACCAACTCACCTAGTCAGAAAGGAAAAACTCTTAAAAGCCTTGTTGTGGTTAAAGGCACATAATCAAATATATGACAACATTTCTTTAAATTTTGACCATATCCCAGAGGGTATAAACATAGAAAATGAACTAGCTGTCATTGATAATACTTATGAAGAGTATGCTGTTATTCCATCAGATTATGTAATGCCACACATTGATATTCAAACTTTGTTGAATAGTGATATCCCTCATTTGTCATTGAAAAGATGCAGGTCTACTCCATTAAATGCATATGACACTCCAAAAGGTGAGGAAATGGCATTCCCTCATTTGTTTCCACAAGGTGTTAATTGATTTGGTCATGAGAGACCTGCAAGATTAACTCCTTCCAAATATTTTAAGTGTAGAATGTATTATAAAGATGGTAGATTTAGAAAAGATATTTCCTATTTACTGCATGCAGTTAACTATTACGAAAAAGAGAGATTATTAAATGCTGTCAGTATTCACATGAGAATGAGAAAAAGCACTGGATTGCTAACAGCATCAGATGTAAATAACATTTCAAGTAATCCTGACTTGTTGCAGAACTCTTACATGTTTATGAAATTCATGAAAGGTACAGCTGCCTACTGGAAAAACAATTTATTAAATTTATTAGCAATGTTTAAATGTCTGGGACCTCCTAGCTTATTTGTGACGTTATCAGCTAATGACATGCATTGGCCCGATCTAATAATGTCCCTGGACTGTTGTAGCTACGAAAAAGCATGTAACATGACAAACTGTTTACAGTTGGTGAAAAATGACCCAGTTTTGACAGCACTTCATTTTCAACGGCGGTTTAGGATCCTACTGAAAGATGTTATTCTCGGACCCTTAATGCCTTTAGGAAAAGTAGTTGATTACTTCGTGCGTGTAGAATTCCAAAATCGCGGAAGCCCACATTTTCATATCTTCTTTTGGATTGAAAATTTTTCAGAAATATTTAGTGACCACAAAAAACTTGTAAAGTATATCAATGATGTTATAAGCACAAAACACAGCACAAGTCAGTTTGCTTCAAAATTTCAAACTCATCGTCATTCTGACTACTGTTTGAGAAAAACTGGCCGCTGTCGCTTTGGTTTTCCATTTAGAGAAATGAAGGAAACATGCATTTTGAGTAATGTGGATTTACAGTCAAACATTATCAAAGGCAAGTTTTATGAAACTGAACGCACTACAGATGATTGTTATATAAATGCTTTTAACCCAGTTATTTTGAATCATTGGCAAGCAAACATGGACATACAAGTGATAGGTAATTGTGAATCTGCTGCTTATTATGTATGTGCTTACTTATGTAAAGCAGAGCCTGAAAATTTAAAATTTGAATTGTCAAAAGTCATTAACAACTTGAATCAAATGCCTGTTTTGTCTCAGTCTTCTAGAATGCTAAAAATTGGATATTGTGTTTTAAAGTCAAGAAAATTAAGTGCACAAGAAGCAGCTTATAGGCTTCTCCCTGATTTGAATTTGATAATTTCCTCAAGGTCAGTTCTGACACTAAATACAAAACCACCAGAAAAGAGGTTCCGCGTACTTAAATCAAAACAAGAACGAGAGGAACTAGATAATACAAGTACAGATATATTTTACAACAATATGATAGATTATTATCATGCACGTCCAATTGAACTATTCAATCTATGCTTATTTGAATTTTCTCAATGGTATGTTAAGTGTGCAGACAAAGATGTTGATATATCTGTCGCTTCTTCAAGTAGGCAACCACGTATAAGATTAAGGCCTCCGTTTCAACATGTCATAATGCGAAAGAGATTAAAATTTTTGATAATTCGCCTCCCAAAGTTGCCATTGTCATCTGATGATTACTTTTACAGTCTCTTGATGTGCTTTTTACCCCATCAAAATGAAGAAGAACTTATACAAAAAAATCAAACCTCAAAATATAGCACAGCAAGAGATGCATTTATTGCTAAAAGACAGAACATGCAATTAGACTTTTTAGAATCAGCAACACTAGTAGATGAAATTGAAAATGCAGTTCGATTTATTCGGTGTTCTGTAAAAGAGATGGAGGCTTTTATTGCCCCATCTACTTCTGAACATGTATATGTTGATGATAACTGTCTTTTGGAAGATCCCTCATTATCAATATCACACCCTCATAACTTGGATGATGTTGATGTTCATTTGAGTAGAGAAGTAGGAAATGAACTTAGTTGTGAAAATAGTGATGAGCTGCACATCAATGAAATTAGTACATCATCTATATCTTTTGACGAGATAAAAAGCAGAATAGCAAGGTTAACAAGGTGTCAAAAAACTGTTATGCATTACATTTTTAATCATTATAAAAACAAAGATAATTCTCAGCAACTTTGCATGTTTATTAGTGGTGGGGCAGGAGTTGGAAAAAGTTACCTCACAAGACTGATTATTGACTGGTTAAACTGCTGTTGCTCAATTGTTTGTGGAAAATCTCCAGTAATGGTATGTGCTTCAACTGGAACAGCAGCTAGAAATATCTTGGGAATTACAATCCATAGTGCACTATATTTACCAGTGCAACATGGAAATGAACCCAAATTTCATGAATTATCTGGGAAAAGTTTGAAGAAATTAAGATCCACTTATTCATATGTTCATACACTGATCATTGATGAAATTTCAATGGTTAGTGCACAAACTCTTGAATACATTCATAGAAGGCTAACTTCAATTAAAGATAATGATAAACCATTCGGAAATGTAAATGTTATTGTCATAGGGGATTTCCTTCAATTGAAACCTGTTAAAGGCAAATATGCCTTTGAAAATGCAATTCTATGGTCAAATTTTAAGCCTTTTATTCTCAAAGAAAATGTACGGCAATCTGAAAATGTTACATATGCTGCAATATTAAATAGAGCTAGAGTTGGCTTACTGAATGAAGATGATCTCAAAATTCTACAGTCGAGGTTAATTAAGCCCCCACAAAGAGATATTTCTTCCCTTCTTCATTTATTTCCCACACTTAAAGAAGTTCAACAACATAACAACAAGATGCAAGTGTTGTTAAGCCGAGAATGCATTGAGGTCAAAGCTAAACATTATTTTTCTCAAGATGACATAGAAAAAAAGGGGCTTCTTTCTAATGATGATATCCCTGTAGATGATAGAAATGCAGGTGGGTTACCATGCCAGTTACAAATATCAATTGGGACAAGGGTTATGTTAATAAAAAATATATATACATCAAAAGGACTAGTAAATGGAGCTCTTGGGTTTGTAGAGTCAATAGAAATGCACCAAGAAATGACAGGAGAAGTTAACTTAATATATGTTAAATTTGATGACCCACATATTGGAGGTATTCTTAAAAGGGTTGAGCATAATAATGCAATAGCTATTGAGCCCTTGTGTCAAGAATTTTATTACAATGGAAGAATACTTGTTAGGGAGCAATTTCCTCTCATTCAAGCATGGGCAACGACAATCCATAAAGTCCAGGGTGCATCTTTATCACAAGCAGTCATTTCAATTGGTAACAATGTGTTTGAAAATGGAATGGCTTATGTTGCCTTAAGCAGAATCAAAAAATTGTCAGGTTTATATTTGCTGGCATTTAATTATCAGAAAGTTACACCCCCTGTCAAAGCTTTGGAAGAGTATACAAGACTTCGTTCTTTAACAGAATAATTAATCTTTAAGTTAAATGCTGTTAGCCTGTATTTGCACTTGTGTCTATTGGCAAGTTGTCTCCCTGCGTGCTGAAAACTTCTCAATAAAAAACAGACATTTAATTAATTTATCCCAGTTCAATTTTTAAACATGCATAATTATATAGAATTTAAAGATGTTACTAGACCTATCTTTAATCACCAATACCAGAATTTTAACTCTTTATAACTCGTGTGAGCGTGCTGAATTTCTTTTCAAATAACATAGAAATTTACATTATTTCATAACGTGACAATATTAGGGTATTGTTTGGTATATATTCTTAGCCTATATTAAAAGCAAAAATGGCTACAAGCAGCACTAAATGAACACTGCAACAGTATTGATAATTCAACACAACAGTTTGAATTTACTTGGAAATTGAAATGACTATTTTATATCATAAATCAGATGATGATTTGACAATTATTTTTTCAAAATATGAATACATGTACAAATAATTGTCTAATATTTAAGTCACCTGAGTCACTCAGATGACCAATTGCAATTGATATAATATGTCTGTCGTGTGTTAACAATTGAACATTTTTAACTTCTTCTTTAAAACTAACTGCTTAATTCTTTTTAAAGTTTGTTAAATGCATCTTAGGTGTTAGAGGAACAAAAAATGTAAATTTCATAACTATTGTCCCATAACGGTCCTAGGGGCAGGGCAACAATGGTAATGAAAATATTCTTCTGTACAAAAGCCTTTTACCAAAATTGTAAATGTCATGTCTCCTGGGGTTTGACTCTAGGGCGAGGCCAAAATGCTTGGTGACTGTTACATGTAAGATCAGTTGTCCTCTTACTGCAAGTAAGCTTCACATTTCATTTATATTCACAAAGAAATAGTTGCAAAATGTATGATATGTAATTATGATGCAATATTGTGAAAATTGCAGATGCTGAAAATAAAAGACATTAAAGACAAAGAAGTGAAAGATCTCATTCTGCCACCATCCCCTTCAGTGCGAGGGGTAGTGCTTGAAGTCAGTGACATTGAAAAAGCAGAAAATTCACAATACAAAGATAAATTCTATGCAATTATTGCTGATGAAACCGCAGCGATATCAGTAACAATCTATGATGTACAGAAACAAAACAAATTTATTAAGGGAATGGCTGTAGTTCTGATGAACATTCTTACGAAGCAAAATTTTATAGCTGTTACAAGCAAAACAGATGTAGGCATTTGCAGACCATTTACTATTCCTGATGATATCAGGCTTCATGCTCCAACCCTTGCTGGACAAACAATGACCTTAAAGAATGCACTTGCTTCACCTGTAAAAACGCTGCTTACCGTAAAGGGAAAAGTTGTTAAGGTACTCTCATATTTAAAGAGTGAAATATATTATTTAGAATTTAAATTGATCTTTTTTAATCATCACATAAATATGAATCATTAAAGCATAAAATAAAAAATACTTGTTAAAAATTCTTTCATTTTCTATAATTATGTATTCTAATTTTCATACAGCTGTCACCAGCAAGCAAGAAAAGGGTAGAACAAAACGAGGTAGATTTCCAAGAGGTCATGTTGAAAGATACAGACAGTCACGCAACAGTTGCAGTGTGGGACAAGATGGTGAATACACTACAAAAGGGAGAATGTGTGACCATTACAAAGTGCAGGGTCCGTTTGTTTAATGAGCAGAAACGCCTTACCACTACAAGATCATCCCAATGTGAGGTTCGTTGTTGCACATATATAGTCAATGGTATAGTTTTTAATTACATGCAATTACAAATGTACCATGTTTTGTAAAATGAAATTATATTGTTGTACACATATAGTCAATAGTATAGTTTTTTAATTACAATTACAAATTTACCATGTTTTGTAAAATGAAATCTTGGAAGAAATTCTCTGTCATGAAGTGATATTCTAATAAAAGATTCCTCATAAAATTTTATTTTCAGTTATTAAAATAATGATCACTGTAACATCACTAAAGCCCAAAAATTGGTTTAGAAAATTGCCAAAACAGTGTATTCTGCAATATTGTTCTAATACTTTAGTATAAGACATTATTTACCTACTTGAATTTTTTGTGTTTGACATCATAAACCTACTTCAATCACTCATGTTAGTGGGTCATGTGTGCTGAAGTGAGCAATGTGGCCCCTAGGCTCATTGTTTAATCTGAAACTTCGAAATGTAATCTTATGAGGATGCATAGAAAGAAAAGGAAATATAACATACCAGTAAATATAAGTAACAGTAATCATCAGGAAATTTAATATTTCTCACTACTTTTATTAAATTATAGAAACTTTCATATGATGAAACTCTTCTGCTGGTGTCTGACGATGAAGATGATGATGTGGACAATAATGGAAATTGGAGTAACACCCCCATTTCTGATTTCAAGAGTGGAACCATCACCGCAGTGTTCGATGTCGATCCATACCTAGCGTGTCCCACTACATCATGCAATAACACGAAACTTGCCCCAGCTGAATCCATCCAATGCATGAAATGCAAAAACTGCGGGAGAAACTATGGGGAGAGCGCTTGCAATAACTACATACGTGCTACTGTTATGATTGAAGTAGAAGATTCTAACAAACCTCCCCAGAAAGTAGCAATATTTAAGCCTCAGATTGAAAAGCTGTTCACTTCAAGGGGTTTCACACTTCCTTCCAGCAATGACCAAACTGAGCTTCTCCTCAAATTCTTTGAAATAATTCCAGTTGACATCAAGTTTCACATGATAAATAACACTATCAAACAATTAACCTGCAAAAGAGTTGCATAAACATTCAACTGCAACAAGTATCAAACTTGTTCAGTGACTTGCACAGTTCTTTTTTTATTTGATCGATTTTATACCAGTATGGCGAGTATGCACTTGGAAGAGTATCATTATTGTTTTGTTTATTGTTGACAAACTTGCGAAAGAGTTGCATAAACATTCAACTGCACTGCAACTGCTGTAACAAGTATCAAATTTGTTCAGTGACTTGCACAGTTCTTTTTTTATATTCAGTTGATATTATACCACTATGAACTTTGGAAAAATATCATTATTGTTTTGTTTTTTGTTCACAAACACGCAAAAGAGTTGTATCAACATTCAACTTGATTACAATTGATGTACATGTACTGAGTGTACTTTTTTTTTCAGTGTAGTAATCGCTGTTTATTATCTAATATGATTGATATGCAAACTATAACAAATGTTTTTTTTCTTATTGTGTGTAGTTCACAATCAAGTTTTTAAGTTTTCTTAATAAAGTACAATTAGTTTTATTTAATTTTTTTCCTCTATTATGCAGTATAATATCATTATCAGGAGATATTGAAATGAATAGCAACATGAAAGAAGTCTGTTCTTCAGGTTCATATCAGAACATCAGCAAGTTAATTGAAAATTAACAGAAATGTCACTCAATTCACAAAAATGAGAATGAACATTGCTATTCCTTTGATGTTCATTATTATGGTTTATAATATTGTGTATGAAAAATTAGAAAATTATTAAAATAAACAAGAAATATGTGCAATTTTCAAATTAATATATTGCACAACAACTGGGAGGGGGATTATCATTATACCCCCCCCCCCTCCTTTGAAGAAAGAATGGCATACATGTATTGCTTTGCTGCTGTCTATCTGTTTCTCGGTCGGTTGGTCACCCAACAATTTCCGTTCCTTTTCTTTGCAGCGGTTGTGCATATTGAAATAAAATTTGGTATACAGATTTACCATAATAATATCTACGTCAAATTCGATTATGGATTTGATTAAGGTGGAATAACGCACCTGGAAAAATTCCCTCAAATTAACAGGAAATATTTTGATAATGAAAGATATAATGATATATAAGCTGTACAAATGTCAAATAAGTGAGCAATTTGCAGTTAAGGTGTAAAAAATGAACATCTAAAATAATTATTCCAGTAAGTAACAACAAAAGGCCCTGCGGGATTCGAACTCCGGATGTACGGATCACAAGTCCAACACTTTATCCACTGGGCTATAGAGTAAGCAACATGTTTTAGTCCATAAAATCGTTTTCATAAAACGAAATGTCGTTTCGATCAGCGGTCAGCCATTTTGTGACGATGTGTTATTCCACCTTAATTAAGTTATATGTTTTTCGACAGAGTTATATACCCCTTGGACAAAGAAACATTCCAATTGGTTTGCAGTATCCGTTCATCTTCACAGACGTTGCACGTATTGAAATATAATTTGGTAGACAGATTTATCTTGCATGTAATAGTATATAGGTCAAGTTTTATTTTGGGTACAATCTAACAATTTTTGATAGAGTAATGTGCTTTGGACTTGGACAAATTCAAATGATTTGCAGTTTCTGTTCATTTTTAGTCGGATTTTCCAACATAAAATCGGGTTATTGAAATTATGAAAATGGCGGGCGGGCGGCTGCCAAAAGAATATTGTTGTTCTTTGCAGATTAATTGCACATATATCAGAGGTGTGCATATTGCTAGGATTTAATTTCTGATTATTTATGAAAAATACCGCCTTTTGAACAGTCAACTTATTCATTTTTTGGCAAAATATTGCATATAGGGTAGCCTCATTGTACAATGCAACAACTACTCTTACAGTTTTCAAAATAAGGAGTTGTTCTTTTGCAGATCAATTGTACATATATATATATATATATATATATATATATATATATATATATATATATATATATATATATATATATATATATATATATATATATATATATATATATATATATATCAGAGGTTTGCTTATTGCTAGGATTTTGATTTCTGATAATTTATGAAAAAATACCAGCTTCTTAACTTAGTCTTCTTTTGGCAAAATATTGCATTTATCGTACTCCATTTCATTGGATACGGTAGGTAGATTAGTGTTTATTAATTGAGAGTTGACATGGTTTATGGATAGAAAAAACCCGGTTTGCTGTCACATTGACAGCTTTTCACTTTCTTCGCAGATATTGTAAGGCAGGGGGCATAAGTGTTTCACAAAAAATTCTTAATTAGTTTCTTATATTAAAAACATGCCAATGGTCCACGTATTGTAGTCCTTTTTTAAAGGACAGCAACTTGTTATGATACTTACTTGTACTTAACCTATGATGCTTCCATTGCCCCTATGTTAAAGGCACTTGTGGATAAATCAGTAAAACCTTTACAAATTGCAGTTATCCCATATGGGATAACTGCATACCATCAAAATAAAAAACACAGAAAATGAACAAACCTTTATTTCGTTTTGAAAGAAGATTCAAGTACAACTAGTACACATACAAAAAAATAAATAAATAACACACATCTTTTGGAGTTGATAAACTCATTTGCCATCAGGGATGCAAGAGTTGAGGGCCCTACAGGGTAAATTTAAAAGTAAAGTTGCAATTTGAGTAAGATTTGTTGCCTGAACTTGATGAAGGAACAGAAACATTTTCTTTGTTGAAAGAAGGAATGGGCACACTGTCGCATGAAGGAGTAACTGTTGCAAGGTTAAATAAATTGCTATCGGTTTCAGTTTTCATTTTTTTCGATGGAGGATTTGAAATGTTGCTCACGTCCTTCAGTTGCTCTTTGGATTCTCTCTTGTATTTAATGACTCCATTTATGCTTCGGAAACCTTTTCTGTGCATAATCATTAGCTCATCTAATCCACTTTGATATAAACTAGTGGCACACGTGCGTTTTCGTGATTAGTTTATAAAATTGCCTTCCAATCCAGCTTTTTCACACATATTCTTCATCACATTCTCAAGCTTGTCCATACCAACATTCTGTTTCGAAAATTTGCGAACTCCTGCTATAGGTCGCTTGTAAAATTTCCCCTCACCAATCATCCTCAGGTAAGTAGAGTATAAGCGTTGCAGGCTCCGGTCAATGTCTTCATCTGTGAAGTAATGCTTTATGTTCTTGTGTTCTACTTTGCGATGTTTGAGACCGCCTTTGAATGTTTTGTTCGAACGACCAATAAACTGAACGAAGGGACCAACTTCATCCTCACCCATGGTAAATTGAGAGACTTCCAAGTCATGTGTTCATCTCGTCCTCACAGGCCAAAAGCTTACAGTCGTAAAAGAAAACCCCATGGAGTAGAGATTCGCTTGTAGAATACCCAATAACTTCAGACGTCCATAGCTTTTCCTCCTGTTCCCTTCTAATGGGATCCGCCTGACGAATTTCTGATCCATAACCTAGAAATAAAGTAAAATAAATGAGTTCATTTTATAGTAGAACAAAAATTATTTATATGGCTGCTTTAAAAAACAGACACCTAGCAAAGGCAAAGAAAGGTAAGGGACTAAAACAGCTGCACAACACATTATTTATTATTAAGAGCTCTAAAGAGGATACGTTGGATTTACATGCGCGGATATAGAGACAGTCTTATAAAAGGGGGGGGGGGATATTCAGGACCTCTCCAGAAAAAATTCCAAGTTTCTTATATTCACAGTTATATTACCGATACCTTGACTCCCCCCCCCCCCCCCCCCCCCCCCGCAAAAATTATGGATCCGCGACCGAATTATTAACGTTATGCATTGCTAAAGATAAAAGTGTGTGTGTGTGTGTGTGGGGGGGGGGGGGGTGATAATTTAAGTTTATCCTAATAATCAGATAATGGCACGTCCGTAATGAAACCTATGGATAAAAATGATCACTTACCTTTAGCAGTCAGCAGTTTCATCTGTGCATCTAGCGTCTTCCTAACTATGAGGAAACGGGCGTCCGTCTCACTCATAAAGTTGTTGGTGTTCCCTTGCTCACGCATGCCTCGTAGAATCCCAGTAATAAGCAAATACAGAGACTTTGTGGGATAAAATCCGCGTTAAACTTCCTAACTTCCACAATGAATCGTGTAAGCCAGTGGGTTAACATCTTCCACGGTAAACACTGCAAGCTCAGGGATAACTTCGCCATTTTTTTTTCGGGATTTTCGCCACTCGTCGAACACCTTCATGGCCCATGATGTGCTCTTCTTTGTGTTTACTGGAATAGCGTCTAAAATAAGTTTATTCAAATCACCGTCATCAACGGGTTTTCCAAATCTGGCGGGGTTTTTGACCAAATCAGTTTTAACTTCTCCCGGGGTTTGCTCGACAGCTATGTCCATATGCATATCTGAATACTCGTAATCAAGACTGAAATTCAGTTCGCTAAAATCGGAAACCATCGTCTCTTCTTTAATGTTATCCTGTTCTATCTTGTCTGCAATCTGACTAAGCTGAATGTTTTCCTCTTCATTGCTTAAAATGTCAAAAGGCGCAATATCCGATAAAAAATCTAAATCGCTAACCTCCATCCTGACACTCCTACCGCATGTCTCGAAATGATTAGGAGTGGACGGTGCATGTGACAATTTTTGCCGCACTTTTCGAAAATGATCCAAGAACGGTCACGTCAAAATTGGCTCTCAATGGAATATTTTTATTGCATTTTTAAACTTTTTTTGCGATGTTCATAAAAGAAAACACCATAACATTGAATGAAATTTTTTTGGTAAATCATAGGTTAAAACAGATATTACATACATAATTTAACTGATGTATGGTGTTGTGTAAATTATACCGATGGTTTGGGGATCACAACCCTGGGTAACCTCACTCGACTTCGTCTCGTTAGGTTAAACCAAGGGTCGTGAACCCCAAACCATGGTATAATTTACACAACACCATAAATCAGTAAAAAATGTATGGAATATCTATTACGAATTTCAACTTTACGATTTTTATGAATAATGTTATGAGTAAATTTTTTTCATTTAAAATGCACAGTATAGTATTATTAAAGTCTATTAGAATATTTGCCTCATTGAAACAGTGTTTTTGTGATCAAGACTAATACAACAAACACAAAAGGAGAGAATATTAAAGCGTATTTTTATGCACATTTTGTGTGTGCTTAACTTTTCCAATGAGCGATCTGAGTGTCTTTCCTGAAATCATTTCTTCCAACAAACATAGAACATCACTTATCAAACATGACTTCTTTTCATCTTTTTTTCTTGTCTTTTGAGGTCACCCACTTGATCTATTGCAATTTGTCGTCGTTTGTCATCGTGCGTCGTTCGTTAACAATTTTACTTCTTTCACTTTTCTTTTTCGTCAATCATTTATTACAACTATCAGAAACTCAAGCGCCCTTATAACGTCAACTTCAGAGTACTTGTGTCTGCAATCAGAATGGTTTTAACAAAATAAATTTTTAGATTTCCGATGAAAAGGTGAGCATTTTTGCAACTTCCAATTGTATTGAAGTAACAGCTGTCGATGATATCAACAAGAGGCCAGTTGGCCTTAACGGTCACCTGAGTAGCATATATCCCATACACAAACTTGTCATGGAGTCTCATATATGCATCTAATTAATTAGGTTTCATACTGGAGTAGAAAAATTAAAAATATGTAATAACGACCACATTTCAAAAAGAACTGTTAAACCTATAATTTTGGTGAAAAACTAAAAGATCTGGTCTACAAAATCATGAATTCAGTTTTCCTTTCAGGTGTGTGGGAGTAAAGAAGATAATTTTTAACGTTCTATGCATTAACATCTACACATCCATTTTGGCCCTGCCCTAGAGTCAAAACCCATCCTTGAGGGGACATGAAAATTCAAATTTCAGTAGAGAACTTCCTGGTAAACATAATTAGTCGGTTTTTTTTTATACAGATGTGTGAGAATAGAGAAGAAGATTTTTAAACATTATATGCATTAACACTATATCCCCCCCCCCCCTCATGTCCTGAACCCCTGACCCAGGGGCCATGAATTTCACAATTTAGGTAAAGGAGATTGTGGATATCATAACCATGTATTCAGTTTTTAGCCCACATGTGTGGGAGTAGAGAAGAAGATTTTTTAAGATTTAAAACATTTTTACTATATGGCCATATTGGCCCCACCCTAGAGCCTGAACATCTAACAAAGGGGTCATGAATTTCACAATTTTAGTGGAGGCCCCTGTAGATATCATAACCATGTATTCAGTTTTTTGCTCACATGTGTGGGAGTAGATAAGAAGATTTTTTAAGATTTAAAACATTTTTACTATATGGCCATAATGGCCCCGCCTTAGAGCCTGAACCCCTGACCGAGGGGTCATGAATTTCACAATTTTAGTAGAGGGCTTTATGGATATCATAACCATGCATTTAGTTTTTAAAAATATATATGGGAATAGAGAAGAAGATTTTCTAAGATTTAATACATTTTTACTATATGGCCATATTGTCCCCACCCTAGAGCCAGAACTTGACCCAGGGGCCATAAATTTTACAATTTTGGTAGAGGGCTTTATGGACATCATATCCATGCCACCAGTTTTTTCCTCACATGCGTGGGAGTAGAGAAGAAGATTTTTAAAAATTTGGCTTTTTTTTGCATATTTGGCCCCGCCCGTGGCACCCCAGGGGTGGTAGAGCCATGAATTTCACAATTTAGATTCTTCTTACCATAGAGATGCTTCACACCAAAAATGGTAACGATTGGCCTGGTAGTTTTCAAGAAGTTAAAAATGTAAAATTGTAAACGCACTTGCAATAGGTCACCCGAGTGACTCAGGTGCCCTAAAGAGCCTAGATTTTAATTTGTCATGGGGAATGGTTGTATAAAGCGTTGAAAAATTGTACGTTTTGATGCTATTGATTTTGGTAAGATTTTGTGACCTTTAAGTTTGGTAGAATATTTACTGGAACCTGCTATATGTCTCTGTTTGTAAGAACGTTTGTACAAATAAGGTTAATCAAATTTAGTTTGTTGATTAGGGATATTATAGATATCCATAACCGATTTATGATTTTGAAGTATTTACTGCTTGGAAAGGCTGCTATGGGTGTAAGTAGGATTACCATGTGTAGAATCAAAACCAAATTCTTTGAAAATGCAATTAATATCATATGCTTTACAAACAATGACAATATTGTCACTTGCCTTATCCAGCAAGGACCAGTACATACCGTTCGTGCAATCTGTCTAGTTCTTTTCTCACTAGAAGGATAGATGGTTTTCATTTGACCTCGCAGTCGTTTAATATGAGATTTAAATATACATCTGATGCTTTTAACCCACTCTGACAAGGTATCAAGCTCTTCTTTTTTCAGATTTTGCCCATCGCTTGACGTAATCTTCAACAGAATTCATGATATGTATAAAATTTCGACGCAATATGAAGGATCTAGACTCCCTAATTGTTCTATCATAATAAGTGATTTTAGGTCTTCGTTGTTAACTAATTTAACATCACCAGTAATGACGTGCCTGGCAGGACAATAGTTGTAGGGTGAAGAACATGAGCACGTTAAAGGATTATCTTTCAGATGTTAGATATACATTTAATAATACATTTCTAAATACATTTTCACAATATGGCCAAAGTGGCCCCATCATAGAGCCTGAACCCTTGACCCAGGGGCCATGAATTTCACAATTTTGATATTGGGCTTCATGGACATCACAACCATATATTCAATTTTTTCCTCACATGTGTGGGAGTAAAGAAGAAGACTTTTGAAATTTGGCCTTTTTTTGCATACTTTGCCCCGTCTGAGGCCCAAGGGAAGAGGTAGAGCCATGAATATCCCAATTAGATTTCCCTAATCATAGAGATGCTTCACGCCAAAATTGGTTACAATTGGCCATGTAGTTTTCAAGAAGTTAAAAATGTAAAGAAAGTGAGCGCACAAGATTGTAAGTTTGCAGGAATCCTCGACACGAATCAATTGGGATTTAAATGTCTATAACCTCGAAAGGCTATGTACAGGTTTCAACAAAAATATATTATGTTGAGAGTCGAAGTACATGGCTATTCCGGTTATTGAAAAACTCACAAAGCTTTCAAAAAATGGCAATGAGAGGTAAACCGATAACTAGTTGGAAATGTTAATGAAAACATTATTTAATGAAGTTATATTGTGTTATCCTAAAAAACTAGTAATAAGAAAAGCATTTTTTTATAGTGTTCATACAGCAGATCTAGAAATCAATAAAAACAAATTAAAATATACCGGTATATTATAATTCAACATCATGTTATAATAACATACATTTAAAACAAAAAAGTTTAATTTTTTTTAAAAAGACCACCAGTTGGATTTGAACCCAAAACACTGAATGTGTTTATTCACTAAATCCAGGACGAAACCACTGAGCCACGGAGACTTGTCAATATATGCTCTATAAAGTACTGTTTGAAACACCACTGTCATATCAATGGACTTTGTTTTTTATCCTTCAAAAAATAATTTGAAAAGTACATAATTAGTCATCTCTGGGTCATCTCTCCATCTTTTTTTAAAATGCGACATTTTTAATGTTGAAATATGTTACCTTTACACGTTTTAAATTTGTGGAGAGAAGACCCAGAGACAACAAAATCATTTAAAAACAGTTGTAAATAAGTAGGATTTTGCATGAATTGCATCGTGTTGCTATATTTAGACCCATATTATGATAAAACCTTTAGCATTTCAAATATTTTTCCACTCATTCCACATCCAACAGAAACCAAATAACGGTTATAATTCGAAAAATATTCAAAATTAATTGATGAAATTTTCACTCTCCTTGTGCGCCCAGATTCCTGCCGAATCTACATCTTAAGCGCCCACATTCTTTGTTAACGCACGACTACGGACGAAGACCAATTGCAATAGTTCACCTGAGTGACTCAGGTGACCTAAAAATACTGAAGAAAATATGCTTATTATATTTATAGTGGTTTACGGTACTGTGTTTTTGACGTAAGTGATTTAGAACTAGTGCTAGTAAAGTTGGTGAAAATTTTAAAAAAGTGCTATACTGTGCAAATTTAAATTCGTTATTATTATTAGCATACGCGTCGGAACTGGTGTACTTTTTGCAAACTTATACACATACAAATATTTAATTGGCTCAAACACAAGTACAATGATTGGCAAATGCCCAATGAATATACAGGAACATTATTATACGTTTACAATAACAGCATGTACAGTGTTTATATAATATAATTATTATATCCGTTTAACGTTTCCTTAGAATAATTGATACATGACATAACATAATACATAAACATAACCAAAGACCCTCTTATTTTTTAAAGTCTAGCCCCCTCCCATTAAAATATGTTTTTATATATTCAAGTTGACATCTACAAAGCACTGGATGTTAATTTTGCTTTAATTTTAGAAACGAAATGGGGGCATCAATCTAAGAGAAAATCATCGGTGCGAGGATAGTGATGCTAGCGACTTTGCTTGATTAATGTTAAAAAATGTGTGGATTTTGTTTAGGTCACCCGAGTCAATAGTTCTCATTTTTGGTTTCAAGTATTTCAAGGATAAGAAGGATGTGCGTTGTGACATAGTCACATTTATGATCATACCACCCCAGGGCCACAGAAGCAAACGGGCAAATTGTTCAGTACAATTTTGATGAACTATACACTGTCCCAAGATATCCTGGATTCACATTTGCCTTAATTGCTTGATATTTATAAATACCACAGGGTTCAAACGATGTTCATTCAAAAGTATGAAAAATTTCCAAGATTTCTCAGTCGAAACGCCCCTGTTAGCTTATCAGGTTTCAATATAATGCTAAAAAATGTTATGTCTACGGGGATTTTGTATTGCAGCAAGCCCGGATGATAACGTTAAAACTTGCGCGATTCCGAGTGTATTTTGAATGGAGAAAAGATGTAAACATTCTTCATTTTAAATCTCCGTAAGGAATCTGTTTTCGTTCCTGTGAATTTTTCAGAGTGAAAGATAATAATTTGTCAATGAAATTATCTTGAAAATTATCCCTTTCAACTATTTCAATTGCACTTCTTTCACAAGTATGTGTATTTTTATTAACAATCGTCCAAATGTGCTGCATAAATATCTTGGAACAGACTACAAATGCATGATGTCCATGAAGTCCTCAGGGGTTCACGCAAAAGGATGGGGCGAATAAGGCCATAACGTGAATATGTATTTAGTCACATAAAACCCCTTTTCCCAACTCGCATACACGTTAAAATGGTTTTAAAGTTCTTCATAACCAAACTTGTGTCAGGAAATCAGGAGCAAATTTGGCCAGATAGCCAAATGAAAAATATAATCTCTTAGAAAATCTTCTTCCCAAATTCAACAGTAGTAGGAGATATACTGACTGCATGAATCTGATGTTCATAAACCCGCCCGTCGAAATTGTTAAATTCTCGACTCCTGGGTCAGGGATATACGCCCTTCGGCAGGGCCAATATGGCCATATTGCGATAATGTATTTAAGTCTTCTCTACATCCGCAGTAGAGGAAGGAAACTGAATGACTATTTATTTTTTAAAGGTTTTTGCTCAAATGCAATCAACATTTATGTAATTTTATTATTCAACAATAAAAAAGCGAGACGTATTAATGATCAATATTAACAAGTGCTATTACAATGAAATTCACTGATAACTCGAAATTACACTTATCACAAAGTGAGCACAACCTCCATGTGTCTAGTCATTCAATTAAATGGAGGAGGGGGAGGCACTAAACGAGAATGACCCGTTTGTGTACAAATAAAAAACGATAAAAGAATCTTGAATTACCAAACAATATCTCACTTCACTGTTTAACCATAACTATACCAATTATTTACTATGATAAATTAGAATATATGTATATATTATCTCAACTCTAACAATTTTTATCAAATATCGATGATTTAGAAAAATAAAATTTCTAACAAGTATTAACGTTTGCTAATTATTTAATGTAATATAAGACTTAAGATATTATCCTTTAGTCTTACCGTTAAAATTGAATTGTGTTGTCTGTATAAACATGTAGTCTGAAATTCTCTTTCATGTAAACGAGATTAACCGGTAATAACACGATGAAATAAAAAATAGTTATTCAGAATCTGCTAAATTCTAAATAGAATAGTCAATGTTATAAAGAAAAAACCCTTTTATCTGAAAGCAAAACCACGAATCCACTGAATCTGGTGACCCCCCCCCCCTTTCCCTGTTTAGCTCAATCGGCGATCCTCGGCTGATTCAGCTATGCTCCATACAAACCTCGGATGTGATTGGTGTAGGAATATGCATCAAATCGATGCATTTCTCCGCCGGAAACTGCCTTCTTACTCAGTGGTTTTACGCGTAAAGATGGCTGCCTTCAGTGAACAATGTAATTTTGATGAAGCGTTGCAATTTGCTAAAGAAACGGATCCAGACATTAAAATCATTATACGAAGGACATGATACAATGGCAGTTTTACCCACTGGCTTTGGTAAACATGGTAAAAGTAAAATATATCAACTCCTTCCCTTCCTGTTTCAGAGGAAACTCGATCCACAGCAACCCATGATAAGCTTTGATAGTCACGCCTCTAAATTCGATCATGCAGGATCAAGTTCGATCGCTATCAAACCTTGGTATAAATGCCTGTTATATTAATATTGAAGGAACAGGTGTTTAAACCTTCGATGCGGTCAAAAGGTATGTGTTGACTTGTACCAGAGACTGGTTGTACAATGAACAAAAGTTCTCAAGTTTACTTTAGCATAATAAATTTCATATATCAAAAGTTATTATACCTGAGACGATCTACAGAAATATCTATCTTTCGATACTATTCGCCCTTAATACCATCATGCATAAAAGATATTTATTTATTCATAGTTTTTATAAGTTAACACAAATATATGCAGGTCCGGAACAATCACAACATTTAGCCGCATAGCTTGATATACCTCCATAGCTTTATTTACCTACCGAAAGTAGTTTTTTTAGCTACTCAATCATACTTTTGTTTTAATTGGGTAAAGTCGCACTCGAGTGAAGCAATATTTTTCAACTCGGAACAGATCTGAAAGCTAGGAGTTAAAATGTTGCTCTTTTTGCGCAAATACAGTCAAAGTTCAATTAAAATGTTTTAGGGCTAAGTTTAACTGTTTATGTATTACCAAAGAGCTACTTCTTAAATGGAATGACAAAGAAGAACAGTTTTGGTTAACATAATAATTAATTAGTGATAATTCGGCATAATATGAAGTAATCACACTTTTCATCCTCATTGCACACAAGCTGCCATACAGTTACTCAATAAAATAGAAACAATAGAAATGACTGTTTTTCTTTAAAACTGCTCAAAAGCAGTGTTTTTTTTTGCTCTGGGTTGCTTTTATAAATCTACACTACACTAATATAGGTTGACAGTTCATTGTGACTTATTCTCTGTTACATAAAAAGCAAAGCTGCATAAAGGTAGCTAAATAAAGCTATGTAGGTAAATCTAGTGATTGAACAGGACCTAACATGCTCTATGATGGATTTATTTTTCCTTTAATATGTGCATGAAAAAAATCTAACGCAAGAGGTTACCCTTAAGAAATATTTGAAGTCAGTTTATCTATTCATTATATTTTTTGGTTTGGAGGTTTAACTGAAATAAACACAACACTTCATGTTTTTAACTTCAAAATTTTAGTTATTTGCTTTGTTCAAAGATTGGTCATAGTAAATACATGCAGACTATCATTTTCAAAAGCTGATGTATTTCTGGCTGTCCTTTATTATTGAGTATTAAAGAAACTTGTAAGCCCCATATCATTGACTTACTAAAACTGAAAAAGCAAACCAATTACAGTATACAGGATGAAGATGACTCGGATTCGAAGGTTCGATTCCTTTCCTAAGCTTCAAAATACATGTTGCTGGTTGCAAAGTGGGTAAATTGCTTAGTGGCCCCGCCTTGACTTATTTATATATCTTGTGAAAAATGCATGAAGGCCATAAGGCCTAAGGATTTTCATTTTAACAGATAATAAAATGTGGAATATACCAGTAATTTTAATAAACGGCAATCTGATATTGCTTATTATAGTCTGTCCCGGGTTTTCGCTTCCACGATATTTTGACAATATTATCAGTGAAAATAAGATAATATTTCATTAAAATGTAGATATTTCTAAGGTTATAAAATTTCCAGACAAAATTACCGTTACCGAACCGCTTAAATATTTTCTGCTGTTATGTTATGAGACGATTTCTGAAGTCTACGGGATTTTTCAATGTTAATTTCGGCCATTGCAGTCAAGCGTACCAGGGAGTGGTTATTATTTTTTTGTTGCGCATCGAAATAAAGCGCAAAAATAAAATAAAATATTTAATTTCAACATTGCATATGTAATTGATAACTCAGCTGTTTGGTAATGTTGTAAACTATCATAAGACAATTTAAAGTCAGGAAAATATAAAATTCAAGCCGAGTGTGACGCGGTACAACCAACGATGCACATGGCTTGCCTCGAACTGACGTGTCTAAAGTTTACAAATATACTCTCGTCGAAATATCAGCGCATCTGGAATAAAGGTATGTAAACTGTAATTATTCTATAGTATTTGGGACATTTAACATATATAATAGCAGTTCATAATATCAGTACTTAATAGATCTTTATGAGTATCTTTATGAATCTGTAAAGCGAAAGTAGGACTCATTGTGAAACCGCAGAATATATAAAACATCAACACACGACAACTTGATCTGTGACAGCCAAATAAAAACGTTTCTGGTAACACCCTCATATTTAATGTGACACCTAGTAATGAAAAATAAATTGTGTTTGCTGTAGTTATTTAATGGGTGGTTGGTGGGGCCAGAGACATATTTATGTCTCTGGTGGGGCCATGGAAGTGGTGGAGAACATTGAGATTAACCCAAAATGTTATTAGAAAGGAATATCTATAATCATTCCAGTTTTGAGATGTACTCATCTGTAATTCCCGCTTAGAAATGTTTTTGAATTATTCGTTAATCAATTGGTACAATTTTATATAATTTTGATTAAAAAGATGTATTATTATTTGTGTAACGTTATTGTTTTCATTTATTTCAAAAAGGTTAACCAGACATACACTTATGTGCATTACTAGGATATGTCCCGTGAATAACCAAGTATCAGACAATAATTCACGATATGATATTAGCAGTGTTCGATTATGTCCATGATAATTATAATCAAAGTAAGGTGGAATAATTAACACATCATCACAAAATGGCTGACCGCTGATCGAAACGACATTTCGTTTTATTAAGTGGATTTTATGGACAGTAACATGTAACATACTTCATAGCCTAGTGGATAACATGTCGGACTAATGATCCGTACATCACGAGTTCGAATCTCGCAGGAGCTTTTGTTGTTACTTACTGGAGAAATTATTTTAGATATTGATTTTTTATCCCTAAACTGCATGCAATTTTTTCGCTTATTTTACATTTGTACAGTTTATTTATCATTATATCTTTCATTATAAAGAAAATTCCTGTTAATTTGAGTGACTTTTTCCAGGTGTGTTAGTCCACCTTAATATCTTCATATGATGTCCTTGAACTTGACTTTTGGTTGCATGGCCAAGTGCATGAATTTATTTTATATAATTTACATGCATGAAATGATTATTTCAAAACCGTCTATTTAGGAGGTTAAGTTTACTGTGACATCATACGAGTAATTTCCAGAAAACCAAACAGCTCAATTTTAAAGTCCATTCAGGAGGTTAAATATATTGTGACATCATACAAGTAAAATATTTCCAGAAAACCAAATATGCTCAATTATAAAGTCCATTCAGGAGGTTAAAGCTGCTTGGTCCGATTTTACATCAAATTTTATGCACGCTTTTAAACAATGGCTATGCTTAGTATATGTATAATAATAGACATTTTAGTAGTTTTACCCATCAATTATGCCAAATTTCAATGAAGAAAAATGCGTACAAAATTTGCTAACAAAACAAACGACATTAGAAGGTACTGCGTTATTTCGCCTCATGTTAAATTTCACCCCTGACGACGAGACGGGTATGGTTGTATTACGACTTTGACATCGCTTTAAATAAAGGTCGAAATGATCAGACAAATTACAAATAACATGTGTACGTTTTGTTCGCTAATATTTCCAAAGTCTGCTTTCTTTACAATCGATGCATAGCAGGCCGGGTTGAATAACCGCAATCATTCGGGGGACGAAACCAAGCGGTTTCCTTTTCTATACATTCCCGTGATGCATTTTGGTTTATTTTTTCGTTTGCCCAAAGAGAAATTATTTTTGATTACTTTTAATATTTCTAACTTTGAAAGGAGACTGATTCTGCTGGTGTAAATAGGAGAAAGTCCATAACTTTCTAATATAAATGATTTGTGTGGACAAAATTTTGATACTGTAATTACAAAAAAATCGGACCAAGCAGCTTTAAATTTACTGTGACATCATACGAGTAAAATATTTTCAGAAAACCAAATATGCTCAATTTTAAAGTCCATATTATCAGAAATGTATATCATAATAAAGCTCCATGAAACCACTCTATGCTTTTTACTGAATTTAGTATAGTTTATCAAATATAAACTACCTGGTATGCTAATAGAATAATCACTATATCGGCTTTTTTGGAGAGTTCCAATATTCATTCATCAATAAAAATATTTTGTAGAAGTCATAAGTAGGTTAAATTCTCTTCACTTCTCAAAGTAAAGATTGGTGTTGAAATACAGTCAATCTTCGTTATCTCAAACAATAGATGGGACTGTTTGAAAACTTTTAGATATATAAGTATTCAAGATATTGAGGGTAAAATACTTAAAAGATAAGTAATTGGGACTTATAAATCACTTATTTATTCATTGTGTTTGAGATATCGGTGTTCGAGAATATTGATAAATAGAACAGTAATAGTATATGGATAGAACTGTATATGGGTCCTTCATGTATTCTTGCTCAGCTTGCAATTTACAGCCCCTTTTATATCCATATTGATCTGATTTTAGCATCATGATGGTATTTTTAAATTAAAAAAATGTAATTATAATTTTATAATGTTTATTTTGCACAAAAGTTCATTCATGGATCTCATAACATGACAGATAATCATTATTATTTATCATTTTTAATAGTTTTTTGATAATTATAAGATGTTTGTTATTTTTAATTGCAGATGTTGATATAATCACAGTTTCATGATATCAAATTACAGCTCATTTTCCAGGAAAAAAATCAATAACAAACATTTTACTAGTGATACATAATTTCTCCAAAATGAACACATCTACACAGGCACTGATAAACTGTTTCTCAAATTAGCAGTTTTTTAAAAGTTTTAGTGTATAATACACTAATTTGAAATAGATAGATCCCACAATTGTATTTCTCATGATCATAATAAGAATTATATGCAATCATTTGTAGGCAATCTCCATTCAAAAATGAAATATAATATTTAAGTACGATATACAACAAATCCAAAATATGCACTATCACAGTCAGTACATGTGATAAAATTTAAATTAATGAATTCAAAAGTATTGTACATGTTACCTGCATTTGTAAAATATGCAACAAATCACAGATAGGCAATACCACAGTTATCACATGTTATTTAATTGAAATTAATGAATTCAAAAGTATTATACATGTAATATTTACATTTGTAAAATATGCAACAAATCACAGATGGGCAATATCACAGTTATCAAATGTGATTCAATTGAAAATAATGAATCCAAAAGTATTATACATGTAATATTTACATTTGTAAAATATGCAACAAATCACAGATAGGCAATATCACAGTTATCAAATGTGATTCATTTGAAATTAATGAATCCAAAAGTATTATACATGTAATATTTACATTTGTAAAATATGCAACAAATCACAGATGGGCAATATCACAGTTATCAAATGTAATTCATTTGAAAATAATGAATTCAAAAGTATTATACATGTAATATTTGCATTTGTAAAATATGCAACAAATCACAGATAGGCAATATCACAGTTATCAAATGTGATTCATTTGAAATTAATGAATCCAAAAGTATTATACATGTAATATTTACATTTGTAAAATATGCCACAAATCACAGATAGGCAACATTACAGTTATCACATGTGATTCATTTGAAATTAATGAATTCAAAAGTATTATACAAGTCACCTGCATTATTATTCATATTTAACAACAAATTATTATGTACACATTGTGAGAAAATGGATGGATTGAAAACTATATTTGAACACTGCTTGTGAATAAAAAAAATTTTCTTTAAATTTCAAATTGATTTAAAACATGAATATTAGTAACAATTGAATTCCCTATTCCAGAGAGAAAGATGATCACAGTAGAAAGATTGATACTATAGATGACAATCTGCTGACAAAGCCATTCATAACATGCAGAAGAAGAATAGTTCAAGTTTCACTTCTCAAAAGTCAGGTATACTAGTTCAGTATTGGGACTGCTTTTTATAACTTACCATCTTAATATATATATAATCATTGAAGATCAATGAAAAGGAATTAACAATGAATGGAAAATATCATATTTACAAGTAGAAATCATTTTAAGATTTATTTGGGAGTTGTACTAGGTTCAGTCACCTTAAACAAGCGTGCATTCTTAGCAAATTGAATTAGTCATACATTTGTAGTCATCATGCAACAGACTGATTGGGAAGGGGGATTCCATACCCCCTGGAAAATGTAAGTTTATTAATAGGCCTCGAATGCATCTATCATCTTTTATTCGTTTGGTTTTGTCTGCGGAATAATTGGGTTTATTCAACCCACATGTTATGCATTGATTCTAGAAGTAGACTATAAGTGAATAAAATGTACACAGGTAACCGTTTATATCTGGTTTGCCAAAACATTATAACCTTTATATATAGTGATGTCCAAGTCGTAATAAAATCATAGTCACCTCGACATTGGGGTCAAATTTTGTTTTACAGCGAAATAACGCAGTACCTCTTCGTTTGTTTTGTGAACATATTTTGTGCATCATTTTATTCATTAAAATATAGTTTGAAAGAGAGGTAAAATATACCTGTCAAATATCATATAACTAATTACAGTAAAACATGCTTATAACTAAGTGCCAGGGACGGACATTTTTGCTTCGTTATAAGAGCAAGTCATTGTATCTGTCAAGTTTACAACAAGTAATAAACCCACAGGGAATTAAAAACAAAATGCTTAGTTATATAAAGCTGTCCCAAGTATAAAGAAATGAAACTAATCACTGATACAAAATATTCAAACAAGTTTTCAATTACCAACTTATTAAATAATACATATATTCCTGTAAATACCTGTAGAGTTTATTGATATCTTGATTAAATAAAGGGCACACGAGATGTTCCTCAATTTTAAATAATTTTTCATGAATTCAAAGAATTTCTGTGTACCGGTATTTGCATTGAAACCTGTTATTGCCCAAAATTTCAAGGCACATTACCTTGCTATTTTTTGAGTTTCATTTTCATTATTATATAATAGTATGCAAAATACAAATGGACGATTATAGATTAAGTTATAGAAAATATTTTCCATTCAAACAATATATTGAAATAGAAAATGTCATGGAAGAAAAATGATTTTGGAATTGTGAAGTGGATATCTTCACATTGCAAGGGTAAGAAAGTGTTAAACTTTTTACAAAATGATTGAAGATGTGTTGCGTCTTATCTTTAATGTTGTCTTGTTGTCAGAATGATAAAAGGTATGATGCATTAAGTAAAACATTAATGAATATACATTTTCAAACGTGTTTTCCCCAAAATTTATATCGGACTACATGTGTAGAATACTGTTTTGCCATTTTAGAAAATTGATAATAATTTATGAAGTTATGTGTAAATCAGTGATTAATTTTCTTTCTTTTACCTTTAAAAGGGAGCCGTTCTCCAGACACCATGGGAATACTCATGAAGGAGCTGGATTCAGACCATACAAAGCGTTCCAACATTGGACACACTTACCTGACTTTAGAGAGGGCTTGCTACATATGCGGTGACTCCACCTCTTACACACTTCACACTCAACCCATACAATCTTTCGAGACTTTCCAGGAGCATTGTAATCACCACATCTGCAACAAGTGACTTCGTCGTCAGACTCCTCAACGAAGCCCATGGATTCGTCAGAGTCATTTTCGTCATCACCAGAATCTGTGTCCATGTCACTGTCACTGTCTTCCGAGTCCGTCAAGTCTATGACCACAGGAGCAACCTCCTCATCCTGGACTCCGTCGAGTTTCCACAGTTTTTCTTCGACCTGTCTTATCACGTGACTCTCCACGTTACGCCACTTCTCAACCCCATAAGTTGATCTAGCCTGATTAAAGAGTTCCTTCACTTTCTCTTTCTTAAATGTGACATTGCTCCTGGCGACGAAACTTTTTAATTCAGCCCAGACCAACTCAATAGGATTAAGCTCACAGTGATAGGGAGGTAGACGCAAAACTGTGTGACCTGCCCTCGAAGCCAAATCGTCTATTACATATTTAGGACGAGGCTTATGTTGCTTCACCAATGTGATCAATTCAGCCTTGATCATTCCCGGAGTGTAATGAATACCCTTTCTATCAAGCCAAGACTGGATCTCGGCCTTCGATGCCGACGAAGTCGGACACTTAGACTCAGGATCCAGATGACTGTGATAGGAAGCATTTTCCATCACTACGACTGAATTGGTCGGTAGGTTAGGGAGCAACTGCTCTGTGAACCACTTCGTGAAGTTTTCTGAGTTCATCTCGTCATGATAATCCTGGTTGCCTGTTTTCGACTCAAAAATGAGAGCAGATCCCGGGATCATACCCACAGCCGAAGAACCTGCATCCACAATTATCAGACGAGAGCCTTTCCCAGATGGGACAAAACGCCCATGACCTCCACGATGCGACTCAAAGGCAGAGGTAGATGTCCTAGGACAGTCCACCCAATCTCCCCTCGCTACATGATTGGTGTTCAACCAAGTCTCATCCAAATACACAATAGGACGACCCTCCTCTCTAAACTTCCTAATGGACCTCAGGTAAGTATGTCGCATACTTACGATATCGTTCCTGTCTCCAATGTAGCGTTGGTTGGAACGAGTTTTGTAGAATCTGGAAAAAAATAAACATGATATTTTTAATACACATACTAGTACCACTTTTCATTAATATCACATGAAAGCGAATTATTGATGGTATGATCTGTTTTTATATGATGTTAATTGATTGATTGAATTTGGGAAACATTTTTTCATGAACATGGCATCTTCTCAAATGATTTACACATTTATTAGACTGATTGAAGGTGACTTGGCAGTATTGCAGTAGGAAAATGAGATTCATCTCTATGTGCTTACCTGAACCCAAGATCCTTCACAAGTCTCCCCAATGGAGACTTGGTGATCCTGACTCCCTTTTCTACTAGTACATCTGACAGTCGACGAAGTGAAACGTACTGGCCCTTCAACTGCATATCATGAATGGTCCTCTTCACAAAATCTGCATCGAAGTCATCAAGCTTTCTACAGGGACCACGTTTCTTCTTAGGAACAGGGACAGTAGGAGCTGCCTGAAGATCCTCCACCATCATCTCCACAGGGTCGACAACAACCTTCTTTTTCAGTGTTTTAACACTTATCCCTAATGATGTTAAAAAATATTCTACTACCCATTTGTATTTATTAAGCTACATGTACCTGAGTCACTCAGCCTCACATGTTATTTTTTGATGTTGATTTTTGTCTATTGTTGTGCACTATCCTTCAAAAATCATCTATAGAAACAGTTTTCAAATAATATCATGGGCAAGTGTATTTAGCTCACCGAGGCAAAGTCTGGGGGAGCTTATGCTATACCCCGGCGTTGGCGTCAGCGTCCAGACCTAGTTCAAGTTTCTGGTGCACTAGGTCCTGTATCTAAGTTATTACTACATGTATCTTCCCCAAACTTGCACGGATGCTACTACTTAGGGACTTGTAAGACTTGGATATTATATGTTTTTATATTGTATTATATAATATTATAATGTATTACTTGTATATTGTATCATATGAGATATTATTGTATAATATGATATTGTATTACATAATATATTATTGTATCCCATGATAATGTATCATACGATTTTCAATATTGTATCAAACCATACTACCGTTTCTGATATCCAAGATTAACTATGATTTTCATATAATATGATATAGGTGGTCTCATAAAGCTGATGCCTCGTCTCGATGAGCTTTGTAATAAGCTATATATTACAACATGCAGCAAAATACTCACCAGAACATACTGGTAACAGTATTGTTCTGGTGAGTATTGTCAACCAATATGTAAATGCTGATTTTACAATCACTTAAGGTAAAACACAGTAATTTCAACAGTTGTCATGTTGTAAATTTTGTGTTTACACCCACCCAGAATATTCAAATTTAACATTACGGTATGACAGAAATACCAGTATTGAAATATATCACTTGATACATTTTGTACCATGATTAAAAAATAATGAAAGTCTGATTTTCAACACACTATTTTCCCATAGCTATAAATGTAGCCATTTTATGCAAATTTATTTCTGTTACCTGTTGCTGAAGATAATCTCTTCATGGGGTCGTCAATATTTCTCACATGGCCTTCTTTTTCTTTTTGAAATTGGATGTAAATCATCTTTAAAATGTCTGTTGCCTGAGGAAGAAAATTGATATTGCACATGTGTAATATACTATGTAAGCTGATACAAGCTTTCATAATTACCGGTAACATTTAGTATACTGGTATAATGTTTGTACCTAGGTATAGGGTTAACTTCAGACTCTACCAGGAGCACTAATTTTAGCCCAACTTTTCCACTAATCATTTTCAGTTGAAAGGTTGTCAAGATCTCACATCAATATTAATTTTTCTTAATTGCAAATTTCATTATTCCTTGGTTAAACTTTTACAGAGGAATAGAGAGTAATTTTTTAAAAATCTTATTTTGCCAGAATAGGATGGAACAAAGAATATTGATCTGGCTTTAAAATTGACCCGAGAGTCATATTTGAATGTTGAATACTGATTTGGGGTGCTTTTTTTCAATGTTTTCGCAATGAAAAGGATAACAGCAATACATTATTTTGCAGAATTGCTTTAAATGGCTACAAAGGTATAGCTGTTACCTACATATTATTTGGGAAATAAATTGTAAAACTCTTATTTACCTGTACTTTATTAATCTGATTATGCAAACCCAACTTCTCAGTGCATGACTTGTATGTGTATACTGTATATACAGTTAAACTTCGGTATCTCGAACACCAATATCTTGAATACAATGGATATGTCGAAGTAATTTTTAAGTCCCAACCAATTAAATTTTAAGTGATTTACCTTGATATCTCGAATACTCGGATATCTCGAGGTTTTTAACCAGTCCCATCTAGTTCGAGATAACGAGGTTTGACTGTATTTCTGTATTAAGGGGAATGTGGGGCCATCTTATTCCTTTGAAGATAAGAATGTTAACATTTTTTGAACTGGCTTGTTTCTGCCCAAAACTATTGCCAACAGATACAAAAGCATTAAATATGAAGTTCAACATGTCATTTTGTTTGAAAAGTATGCGTACGAGAACAGGATAATTCCTTATATAATCACTTAAAACAGCTTTCAAACTGTGTAAGGGATACCAATGAACCCCGTTCATATTTTTCCAGATTTTTAAATCTTCAAAATAAGTCTGTAACTGCGCAGTTTGACAGTCGTTCCAAGTGATTTAAAAGACATTGTCCTGTTCTTGTATGCATACTTTTCAAACAAAATGACGTAGGACTTCATAATTCTTATCCTCCTTAAATGAACAAGATTGCTGCACACCCCCTTTAAATGGCCTACAATATAGTGTAATACTTGCATATGATATTCACACCCATAAATTTGTCCATTCACAACTTTCTGGGATATGAAAATTGTAAAAGGCTCACATTTAAACTATATTGCACATAAACGTCCATTCACAATTTACATTTTTTTTCACACCCCTTTTGCCCCTCCTCCTTAAAAATAGAGAAAATGTTCTTGGAAATATATCTTCCCATTTTAATTTTCACACCTATATTCATATTGCAAGTTGTGAATGGCTAATGATATATTATTATAGACTTGAAATTTTTGACGTCACTTTATCATGTAGTGTAAAACTGGCCTAAGACAAAATCAGTGCTAGCCTAAATATATAATAAACATATGGATGTAATTGAACGGGGTGCAAAATGACGTGGCACCCATTTGTATTTTAAGGGCAAGGTCAAATATTTTATAGTGACATCATACGAAGCAGACAGCAGTGGAAAGGTTTGATTTGAATGAAAAATTGGATTCTTAGCATTCATAAATTCGGGACATTATTTCAAACTGACTATGATATGTGTGTTGATCATGGATCCTTGTGTTGTAATTTTGTGAAAATGTATTGTGCACCATTTGGAAATTACAGGACGTTTACATTTTTAATATCAGGTACAGTAGAGTTATCATTTAAACTTATACAGGATTGCATATGTATGAGGCATAGGATTTTAACGTTAGGGTTCATACAAAGAAAAAGTGAAGTCAAATATATTGCAGTCATCGTAAAGAATCTGAAATGATATGACTGACACAACGAATTATTGTATACCTCCATAGACTTCACTGACTTCGCCTTCTTGGAACTTGGCATCTTGTTTTGTGTGATGATATATGTATACGATAGGTATATATGTTTTAGAATTATATGGTTTATAGTTTATAGTCAAAAAGCAGACTATAGGATATGTTTGGTTATCCTCGGAAGTTGTATGTTTTAAACTTGGACAAATACCGAAGCATCCCGAAAGTCTGCGCGAACAACGGCAACGTGCTCGACGTCAGCATACGTCATCGACGTAACGTTACGATTCTTCACGAATATCCTCAAATAATTACAGGCCCCTTCCGAAGTGGCAGCCATTTTCTGCAATGTTAAATTCCCGTAAAGTTTCAATTTTCGCTCGTATCATAAACTAGGTGGACATTGAGAAGCAATTTTATGGCAGATAATCTAGGCATTTTACCTTCTAGTGAATGAAACACTTTTAGGTAAAGAGATATTTATGATTATCGAAATATTTGGCAAAAAGTGGTGGAAGCAAAAACCGGGGACAGAGTATAATAATATCAATAATAACTTTTTGATGGTGAAAAGGGTCTGTATTACAATATTACATGAACATGTATTTATAATTATTAAACTTATTGTATTTATAAATATCAAACTTATTCTAGAATAACAGTACTGTAAACAACATAATATTTGCACAATTGGTTTCAGCTAAGAAGCGTAAATATTTGAATTTTATATTATGAACATATGTAACAATTTGGACCATAGTCAAATAAACGGTCTGGAATGCTTAGAGAATGTAAAGTTCTATCTTCAGGCTCACTGATGACTGCCGTCAAACATCTGCGAGCTTTAGATTCTTTGGATTTAACATTATCTTTGCTAATCTTTTATCTTTTTAGTTTTTCCACCGAGTCTAGAAGATTTTCTGCCACATTTTTCTTTAATGCAGATAAAGGTGTTTTAGGGAGTCTTTTGGTGCGCTCCATTGAATTCACCTGTTGATTTATTAACAATGCATCTCTTCGAAATGCTACTGCACCCGAAGATTTCTTGAAGCAGCTTTCACAAAAGTTTTAAGCCTGCCATCAGCAGGGCATTTGGAATTTTTACTCCTAAAAATCATAAATAGTTTCAGAATGCTTAAAGTCACACAAAGTGGATATAGTCCACTAATGCATTTTCCATAAGCAGTAATGTTAACGTTAGGGTTCATAGCTCCGGACCTAATTTTCGTTCAACAACGAGGGACATTTTGTATGAAAGTCTCTTTCCTGTTAAAATTTTGTGGTGTGAAGTCAGATTCGTTTTCGGCAAAATGCGTATGAGAATTTCAATGTTACTATACTCATAAGTGCTCTAACTCACAGCAAAACAAATGCATATAATGAACACATCACAATTAAGAATTTTCTTCGGTAAAAATCTTTGGTTTCCTCACCAAAGCTTATGGTAATGATCAGAATAAAAAGAGTTAGCATTAAACTTTATATTCAGGTGTAAATCTGACCGAGACAAGATTTTCAATATAAATAAGAAATTTGATCACACATCACTGTATACCTAAACACATTAAAACATATATAAAACCAATATAACCAAATTACATACTTATACACGATGTCGCAATAATTTCGGACAATTTTCTGCACTATGGATCTTAAAAGGGGTGGTCTTGGAGTGGTTATTCTGGTGAATTAGGTTTCTCTTCTCCGTTCTCTTGTGTTCCCTGCTAATTCTCCTAGCACCATAGTTTTCTTCCGTACTCCTGTGTTTAACATTGTTAAAAGCTGACCATTGCAATTGGTCTTCGTCCGTCTTCGTGCGTCGTGCGATGACAATTTTACATTTTTAACTTCTTTTTGAAAACTACCGCGCCAATCGTTACCATTTTTGGCGTGAAGCATCTCTATGGTAAAAAGAATCTAAATTGTGAAATTCATGGCTCTACCACCCCTGGGGTGCCATGGGCGGGGCCAAATATGCTAAAAAAAAATTCAAAAATCTTCTCTACTTCCACACATGTGAGGAAAAAACTGAATGCATGGTTATAATGTCCATGAAGCCTTCTACCAAATTTGTGAAATTCATGGCCTCTGGTTCAGGGGTTCAGACTCTAGGGTGGGGCCAATATGGCCATATAGTAAAAATGTATAATATCTTAAAAAGTCTTCTTCTCTACTCCCATGATGATGATGTCCACGAGGCCCTCTACCAAAATTGTGAAATTCATGACCCCCGGGTCAGAGGTTCAGGCTCTAAGGTGGGGCCAATATGGCCGTATAGTAAAAATGTATTAAATCTTAGAAAATCTTTTCTAATTCCATATATATTTGTTAAAAACTAAATGCTGGTTATAATGTCCATGAAGCCCTCTACCAAAATTGTAAAATTCTTTACCCCTTTGTTAGGGGTTAAGGCTCTAGGGTGGGGCCAATATGGTCATATTGTAAAAATGTTTTAAATCTTAGAAAATCTTTTTCTCTACTCCCATATATATTTGTTACAAACTAAATGCATGATTATGATGTCCATGAGGCCCTCTACCAAAATTGTGAAATTCATGACCCCTGGGTCAGAGGTTCAGGCTCTAGGGTGGGGCCAATATGGCCGTATAGTAAAAATGTATTAAATCTTAAAAAATCTTCTTTAATTCCATATACATTTGTTAAAAACTAAATGCTGGTTATAATGTCCATGAAGCCCTCTACCAAAATTGTAAAATTTTTGACCCCTTTGTTAGGGGTTCAGGCTCTAGGGTGGGGCCAATATGGTCCTATTGTAAAACTGTTTTAAATCTTAAAAAATGTTCTTCTCTACTCCCAGACATGTGGGCAAAAAACTGAATAAATTGTTATGATGTCCACTAACTCCTTTACCTAAATTGTAAAATTCATGGCCTACGGGTCAGGGGTTCAGGACATGAGGTGGGGGGGGGGGATATGGCAATATAGTGTTAATGCATATTATGTTTAAAAATGTTCTTCTCTATTCTCACACATCTGTATTAAAAACTGACTTATTATTATGTTTACCAGGAAGTCCTCTACTGAAATTTTAATTTTCCCTGGAGTATGGATTTTGACTCTAGGGCAGGGCCAAAATGGATGCATAGGTGTTAATGCATATAATGTTAAAAAATTATCTTCTTTACTCCCACACACCTGAAAGGAAAAGTGAATTCATGATTTTGTAGGCCAGATCTCTAAGTTTTTTGCAAAAATTATAGGTTTCATAGTTCTTTTTGAAAGATTTCAGACAGGGAGGTGGTCGTCATTACAAATTTATAATTTTTCTACCCCAGAATGAAACCTAATTAATTAAATGCATATATGAGACTCCTCGACAAGTTTTTGTATGGGTTATATGCTACTCAGGTGACCGTTAAGGCCAATTTGCCTCTTGTTGTTGTTTCTAAGATCTCTCACCACTCTGTCTCCCATTAACTCCAACCCTTCTTATTTTAGTCTGTCCCAAGTTATTGCTTCCATCACTTTTTGATGATTTTTAATTAAAAAAACAACACATACCTGTAAAAGAAATATATCCAAAATATTTTCATTGAACAATTATCATTTTTCACTCATAAAAGTTCATAGTAACGAAAACAAATAACTTACGGAGACTTATAATGGGGAAATGTTTACATCTTTTCTTCATTCGGAAGTACTCGGGATGCCTGCGCAATTTTTTAACGTTATCATCTGTGCTTATTAATGTCTTATAGAGTGCAAAAGCCCCGTAGACTATCTAGTTTCGGATGTGTATTGAAACCTGAAGCGGTAGAGGGGGCGTTTCAAAATAGATAACCTGGACATTTTTCACATTAGTGGATGAACGTAGTTTGAGCACAAAGGTAGATGTATTTATGATTATCGAAATATATAGGAAAAAATGGTGAAAGCAAAACCTCGGGACAGAGTATAGCTTTCCACCTCAGTTTGATCGATGCATTTCTGTTGGAGAATCTCGTTTAGAACGTTGCATCTCTTCCCATCGTCTAGGTTTATTGGTATGGGGATTTTCAAAGGGTTGGTACTGGCACCAAAGGCTCGTCTTCTCCAACGGCTCTGGAGGAAGTGTCAACGCGTCAGGTACCGTAAAATCAGTTTGGACCTCTTGATGTTCGCTGGCTGTAGAACCTCATTCTTATATAGATTACTTCGTTCCTCTTGTTCATTTCTGTTGGCTCTCTTCCCAAGTTAACGAAAAAATCCTCTCTTTTTTCCCTTGAAAGATGAGATTCTCTTCAGCCAGCTTGTGGTGGCGGTAGACTTTGATGTGCCGGAGTATTCTCCTTTGTTGCCAATTAAAAGACACAGACTACATTAGAAAGGTACTGTATTCAATGCGGGATGATATTTGTGGTAGTGGGCCTCAACATAGCGCTTTTCACCCTCATATTCCTGACAGTCCTGGTACCGGTTAGCGAACATCTCAAAATCTGTAATAATTTTGATTAAATTCGATTTTTTTTAAATCGTTGCCAAAAACTTTTATAAAATATTTTCTTGAAGTATGGCCAAATATATACTGTGGAATCATAAGAATTCGTGGTGGCTCAATTTTCGTGGTATTCGTGGGTAGCCCTACCCCACGAATTTAAATCCTCAACGAAAACAATTTTAGGTAGAGTAACCTTTGTTGCCGAAACAGTAACCGACTCATCCACGAAATTACATTCCCACGAATCAGCAAAAAAGTCAATCCACGAAAATTGGCCCCCACGAATTTAAATGATTCTACAGTATAGGAGTGAGAGGGATCACGAAGGTTGAACTTTATATCAAATGCATCATATATTTATATAAGACTGCTTTAATCATTTGTTGTGATGCACGATCCTATAATTTTTTTTGCCTTCACACGAATAAAGTAAAATCTAAAAGTTTCTTTATGACTTCATGAGGTTCATTAAAAGTGATCGTAAACTTCCCCTCCCTCATGCGTTCCTGTAAATATAAAACTTTGTTTCTGCCTTGGAAATGAGTAGATGGACATGATTATGATCTTAATGTCTATGAATTTTTTTCCTAGTTTCTGACGAGCAATGTCATGAGTTTTCTCCGTTTTCTTTTAGCTCTAAAATAAAGCCTCATTGACTATGTTCAGTGGCATCCTTGGCCCCCGTCCTAGCATTAGAAGGTTCGGTGTCATTTATGTGGCTTCGTGCACACTTGATGTATATGCCTGTCCCATCACATTTCTTCATCTTTAATAAAACACTTGATCATAGATGTGAGGATCCTGTCGAAGCACCTTGTTTTTCTATTGCCAGTTGGATGCCTTTGACTGGTGCGGGTGTTTTTAATTTGGAAAAGCTAACACATTTCTTGAAATACATGGGAATTGAAGCAAGTATATACTGTATAAAAGTGTATACTCGTTGGACAGCCTTCTCCACTCAGTACCCCGTTGAACAGTAAATTATGTTTGGTCTGTTATGTCAAAGACTTCTCTTTAAAGCTGCTTGGTCCGATTTTATATCAAATTTTATGCACACTTTTAAACGATTGTTATGCTAAGTATCTCTATAATAATAGACATTGCAGTAGTTTTCCAAGTCAATCAAGCCAAATTTCAATGAAGGAAAATACGTACAAAGCTTGCTAACAAAACAAACGACATATAAGGGTACCGCGTTATTTCGCCTCATGTTAAAGTTCACCCCTGACGACGAGACGGATATGGTTGCATTACGACTGTGACATCGGTTTCAGTAAAGATCGATATGATCAGACAAATTACAAATAAACATGTGTACGTTTTGTTCGCTAATATTTCTGAAGTTTGCTTTCTTTACAATCGATGCATAGCATGCGGGTTGAATAACCCCAATTATTCGGGGGACGAAACCAAACGGTTTCCTTTTCTAAACATTCCCGTGATGCATTTTGGTTTGTTTTTTCGTTTGCCCAAAAAGAAATGATTTTTATTTACTTTGAATATTTCTAACTTTGAAAGGAGACTGATTCTGCTGTTTTAAATAGGAGAAAGTCCATAACTTTCTAAGATAAATGGTTTGTATAGAAAAAAAAATGATACTGTAATAACAAAAAATCGGACCAAGCAGCTTTAATTAGTAAAATGGTCAGTATGTATCTATTCTTGGCAGTCAGTGGTAAAGGCCATTGATATCTGTGGAGAGTCTGTCCATTGGTGCTCAAACATACATGAATGATTTCCTTAGCGTTTTTTCTCTAGGCATTTCTTGCACCTTACTGTGTGGATATTTATGCATTATTTCGTGCCATGCCAAAATATTTTTCTTTTAAGTTTGTCTTGTGAAGACCAAAGCGTCTTCCAAGCGGCGTCCCATTGGTTTTAGCTCATCTGAGCTAAAAGCTCAAGCGAGCTTTTCTGATCAAAATTTGTCCGTTGTCTGTTGTCGTTGTTGTAAACTTTTTACATTTTCATCTTCTTCTCTAGAACCACTGGGCAGATTTCAACCAAACTTGGCACAAAGCATCACTTGGTGAAGGGAATTCAAGTTTGTTTAAATGAATAGCCACACCCTCTTTTAAGGGGAGATAATTCAGAATTATTGAAATTTTGTTGGCATTTTTAGAAAATCTTCTCATAAAATATTAGGGCAGAAAAACTGTAACTTGAATGGAAGTATCCTCAGGTAGTGTAGATTTAAGTTTGTTCAAATCATGGTCCCTTGGGGTAGGGCGGGCCACAATGGGGGGTTTATTTTTACATAGGAATGTATTGAGAAAATCTTCAAAAATCCTCTTAAAACATTTTTGGCCATAAAAGCTTAAACTTCGTGTAAGGCATCCACAGGTAGTGTTGATTCAATTTTATTCAAATCATGGTCCCCGGGGTTAGGGTGGGACCACAATGGGCCGGGGGGGGGGGGGGTGTTTCAAGTTTTACATGGGATTATATAGAGAAAATCTCTAAAAATCTTCTTTTAAAACTATTAGGGCAGAAAAGCTTAAACTGAAGTCCTTAGACCAGAAAAGCTAAAATTGGAGTGGAAGAATTCTCAGATAGTGTAGATTCAAGTTTGTTTAAAATGTTATCCTTGGGGGTAGGACGTGCCACAATGGGGGGGGGGGGGGATGAATTTTTACATACGTTACCGATTAGACCCAACCTAACACCAGAGTAAACCCCAACTATACCCTGGGTTTACTCTTGGGGTTTACTTTTTGAAAATTTGGGTCCACTCGGAGTTCACTTGGGTTTACTTGGAAATTGCTATTGAAGTCAAATTTATGCATTGAAGTGTGAAGCAGACCTGTCTTCTATCTTACCATCCCAATGCCTGTAATTCCTGACACTTGTATATTCCTAATTCACAGGTATGGTATCATACTTCTGACCGGGTTTACTCTCTGTGTCCACTCTGGGTTTACTTTGGATTTACTCTGGGTCCACTCTAGTAAACCAAGGTTTTGTTGGGGTTTACTTTCTGTTAGGTGGAATCTTATCGGTACTGTAAAAATATATAGAGAATATCTTTAAAAATCTTCCTCTCAGAAACTATAAGGCCAGAAAAGCTCAAATTGGAGTGGAAGCATCCTCAGATTGGGAAGTTTCAAGTTTGTTTAAATCATGGTCCCCGTGGGTAGGGCGGGGCCACAATGGGGGATGAATTTTCACATAGAAATATATAGAGAAAATCTTTTAAAATTATTCTTTGAAAGTTTTCAGTCAAAAAGCATTAACTGTGTGAAAGCACGAGTCGTGCACAATAAAATGTGATCAAACAATGATTCCCTAGAGAATAGTAGGGCCATAAAGAGGGATGGGGGTATATAGGTATAGAGAAAAATCGTCTTACAGGTACAACAACAAAAGGGGCTTGATATTTACCAAAGAGATATGTGGATAAAACTCGGCAGATTTTTAAAAGATTTGAGCAAGATCTATTGTACTTAGTTATCACGATATTCTGATACTTTAATGCTAATTTGTTCAGAGTTTAGGCAAATGTTGCTCAGGTGAGCGATGTGGCCCCTGGGCCTCTGGTTTCGTGCCTCTGATTGTAATAAATTAGGAGGTAGGATCTGAATGTATAACTTGATTTGTTATTAACTTATTTAAGTACTCAATTGGATATCTTCAACTGATGACAAATGTGCCAGTAATGTCTGATGGCTGGTGACATAATTCCGAAAGCTTAATTATCAAGTCTCCGTCCATTTTCCACTTACTCATAATCTGTCGCCACACAGGATTCTTGAGTTGTTCTCTTTCCTCATTTTTATTTTTGTGTGTCGGGTTCTGTTCATGTTCTTCCTCCGAGTTATTTTTAGCTCAACTGCATTTGTCAAGTCTGCAGTGTCTTTTAGAATGTCCCTCCGTTAAATCCCTATATTGTGGAGAATAGCACAGGCCGTCACTACTCGGCATGATCTTTCTGGCTTGGTCCAAAGGCCACTGTGGAGGGCATGGATCCTCTTTTTCAAAATGCCAAATGTTTGCTCAATCGTGCCTCTGAAATATTATTGAAGAACTTACATGCAGCAATAAATCAGGTTTTTAAAGTGAAATGCAGTGTCACTTAACTAGCATATTCCACTATATTGCACATCTAATACTACATGTATATGCCTTATATCGGTAGCAATAATTTTACACACGCACGCCTTGTGGCTAATTTTAGAAAATAACAGGTGTGTCTGAAATTGAATTTTGTAAATTTTCAATTTATTTACAAAGTTTGTGTTTCTCTGCCTCTTCGGTTTGGTCGAGGATTTTAGATAGCACGTGTTGTGGATTTGTTTGTAAACAACCATAGCATAGGTAATCATGTTTCAAACGGGAATTGAAATAAATAAAAGTATGTTTTATTATTATAATTAGGGACACACTGTTAATGTATTCAAATTATGAACCTGTGAAATGTGCAAAGAATTTTTAAAAGCAGAAAGAAAATAATAAATTTTTTTGAACTTTGAAATTTCTTCGATTTTTGTAACCATGATGAGTTATTGTATTACAAACTCATCACTACCCTTTTTTATAACGAAATATACTGATTATTGTTTTTGAAACAGCACAAAACGTAATTTATTTCCTTTTTTTCTAATAGTATTTGATAAACGACTATATATATTAGTACATAAATTCAATTTATTGATATCAAATCCAAATAAAAGACGCCTTTGTGGCCGTTCCGGCCTTTAATTTTTATCGGCTGTCGGAAATTTTCCTAGAAAACCAATTATTGGATAAATTTAATGCAGAAAATAGTGTTTTAATAGCAATACCAATTAAATCAGTATTGCTATTAAAACACTATTTTCTGCATTTAATTAGTAAGACCTAATTAGGGGAAAATGAAAATTTAAAGTGGAAAAATTTGTCTACTGGTATTTAAAGTGTGTAGAATATGTCCAGTACCCCTCTTTGAAACACTTGGTTTTACATGAAATATTTTTGCAAGATATGGGAAGATAAAAATTTTACTGGAGAAAGCAATATGAAAATGGATATTGTACCTGTTATATAAAAATAAAAGAAAAGCATTTAAAAAGTTTTCAGGATGTTCTAGGTATGTTGAGTATACAAGTTTGAGATTGTACATAGATAATTGTATTTGCATTCTTTCTTTAAAAACTATAATCTTGGAGTGGAGGATGGCTTATCAAGAAAAGATTAACTTTTTAATGATCCAGTTAAAGAGTTCAAGTCAAGAAAACTTGACTTTCCAAAAACGATAGCTGACAGTGAGGGGACATACTTCATTCAGGTATTTTTACATGTTTATAGAAAATGACATGGTTAATTTTAAACAGTATGGAAACTATTGCCCTAATAATTATAATATCAAAAAGCAAAATAAATGCTCTATGACTGAATGTGTATTAGTCTAAAAGGATTTCAGTGAAAATGCATTTGCAGGTGTTCTTTGAATTCATACTGAGAATAAATTTGCATTGCTAAAATATAAAAGAATTATTTTCACTATAGAGTTGTAATTCTTATTTATACCACTGCTCTATTTATAATAATAGAGGTTTTTTTCAACCCTTTACACTATATCCCCTATGTAGCAGGACAAATATCACTAGCCATTGTTTCATATCACTGTCATCATCCTGCATATAACTCTTTCTGAGGTTAGTAAATGTGCACCAAGATATATATATATATATATATATATATATATATATATATATATATATATATATATATATATATATATATATATATATTCAATAGAAACAAAAGCAGAATATACATGTATATGTAAATGCCAGTTGCATTAGTCTCCCTCAGAAACTCACAAACTTTTGTTTTTATTTCAGGTCATGAGTAACGCCTACGGTATATAACAGACAAACAGACAACTATAAATGATGCAGCACTTCGCTACAACCAGGTTTCATCAGTCCCACCACCATTTGATCAGTATACAGGTTATAATGATACAAAAAGGAAAAAGATTAAAAGTCAGCCCCTATCAAGTGGGCTTTTAAAATCTCATGCTGAAGCACTTTTCAGTTTACTAAAAGGACCAGTTATAAAGCCTTCGCCTGCATGGAAGGAAATAGCTAAACAATTAGAACTGTTGGCTGAATTTTTTTTAGGATATAAAACGTATTTAGATGGAAAAGATAAGGAGTCGGAGGAAAACAGGAACAGTGATCATCCAGTAAGAACAGTAGATAAACATGCCCCAGTTGAACACAGAAAAGAAGCATTGTTTGTGAAATCCAAATACTCAATCATTGAAAAAGAAGTTAAAGAGGCAGGTGAGATGAATCCAGTATTGATGAAAGCAAGCATGTGGAGAATCCATTTGAAAACAACATGCAGAGAAACCGTTTTTTCAGTGAACTCCAGTTATCTTTCCCAGTGGATATCATCAGATACTGTCCTGGTGGATCAATAATAACAACAGTTTCCTTAGTGCAGGTGGCACCCAACCGAACAGAAGCTCAACTTTTAACACAAGGAGCCAGGATGGTTCAAAAATTGAAGCCCCATCTAAGGGAATATCACACAAGAGGCCAGAAAAATGCATTCAAAATGAAACTAAAGAACATTGCCAAAATACAACCCAACATTGTTGACTTTATATTTAATGAATTAGCACTTGATCGGTCAAGTGCTAATCACCCTGATATGCAACAAAGACTCAGATTGATTTTCTTAGGAGAACAAGGACTTATACCAGATTTGCGTCATTTAAACCCAGGTTGTCCCTCTTATGAATTTGACATTTGTTTTGAAGTGTTGGGAAAAATGGTGGGAGAAGTCACAGTTGCGTATGATAGGAGACATGGATTTGCTCATATGGCACAATGGATATCATTATCAGATATGATAAAACAAGCAACAGACAACTGTCCCTCAGACACCTTGATTCCATCCAAAAGTCTCGTGCGACTCCAATTTTCACTTACAAACCCATATACCAAAACTGCAATGAACTTTACTTCTCGCCTCAATGTTAATGTCAACATAAAATTCAGAGAAGACAGTTGAGAATTCAACATCAGATGATCACTACTTTGCTGCGATTTTGAAATACTTAAAATGCAAATCAGTTGAAATGAAAGATGATGTTATGCTTTTCTTTTTTCACGACAAAGCGAAAGTACCTGTGGGGAATCCAGGAAGTCCTGAATCAACTGGAGTCAGAGGGAGTATAATCCCTGTGACAACTGAACGTGTAGCATTGGATCTTGACATGACTTCTGCATCATTTACACCAAGTGTTGTATTACACTGTTCTATTCCTGACGACACAGAAACATCATTTGTTCGAGGGCAGGCATATATTGCAGTAAATGATTCAGTATTTCAAGCTTCATCTCTATTTAGACATGCAACAATGCTGAAGAAAATTATCGATGGAAAGTATAAAGAGAAGATACGTAGTGTTCTTTTTAAGTATACTGATGGTGGCACAGACCAACGTAACACATTGGCATCTGTTAAAATAGCAATTATTTGTCTTTTCAAAGAGTTTGACTTGGACCTGCTCATTACAGCTAGATGTACACCTGGGCATAGCTATAGAAATCCTGCAGAGCGTGTAATGTCTGTACTTAACTATGGTCTCCAGAACTGCGCAAACAGAAAGGAAGATTTAAGATGAAAAAACTGAAGAAAAGTTAGAGAAAATTAACTCTATGGCAGAGCTAAGGAAACATCCTGAATTGAGGGAAAATGGACTGAATCTATTGAACCAGTTCAATCAGTAATAAGAAACCGGTTTCAAAAACTCTCGTTAAAAGATGAACCGATGACAGGTGTTGATCCAGCTAATGATGAGGAAATAGACGTGCACGAGAGTTATTTCCTAACCTTGATCTGACAAAGCTGCAAAAAATCCATACAAAGAAATGCAAAGAATACAATGAATGGAAAAATAAGCACTGTCTAGAAACAACGTATACATTCCAGATTAAGAAATGTTCGGATGAAAGTTGTTGCCTGCCTTAAAAAATGGACAGTGAACATTTGAACTGGTTACCAAATCCAATGTTAGATGAAAGTAATGAACACTTTCAGTCATATGAAAGTGTTCATTCAGATATTTTTTTATTTGGCCTAAAATATTATTATTAAATTGCATGAACATCTACTTGTATGCACGTGTTATTTTAAGATTGGGGGAGGGGGGTTATTCCTCAATTTTGCACTTTCTTTAGATCTTTTTATCTGCTCTTGTGATACCGAAAATTTTAAATAAGAAACATTTGACTTAATTAATTAAAAATTTTAAAAACACTGAATATTTAAGAAACAAATGTAATGAAACACGGTAAATTTTGACAAGTCGTTTGATCGACCACTATTGTTCTTATCAAGATCCTTATACTACATGCGCGGATTCATAATTTTTTCCCATTGGGGTCATAGGGATAAACTTGTTTGCAGTGGGGACCAGGAGGCTTATTAATGGAGCACTTCATGTCGTGAATTTAAAGTGGTATGGGGTACCTTTCGATATTAATGTAGATAAAACTCTAGATCCGCGCATACGTTGCTGTAACATTGATTTGCTTCAGCCATTCATAATGTAATGCTGTTGTATGTAGAGATTTTTATTGAATATTTTTTTTGCATGAGCAGTGTTATACAAATGTGTACTGTAAGTAAACAAGTAATGTAATATACCGGTAAAATATTTGAAATAATGTAGGTCTATGTGTGATAGGGTTAAGGATTCTTTATTTTTGGGGTGAAGGTCAACAAAATGCAGACGCTGTATTTACCTGCAAGTTTATGGAAGTTGTTTT